>NC_143232.1:4801892-5143690 GCF_030267445.1 Bombyx mandarina
GATGCTATAACTCACAGTTGGGACTTTTTGGCGGGAACCCGAGGAGTGAAGTTGTGTGATTTGTTTTATTTTATCTATTTAGTGTTTCTTCAGGTTTAAATGTGTAATAACGGTGGTTTATTAACTGTTTAATATCTGTGAAAGTGCACAAATGTGGGAAAATGAAACAAAGCCGCTGGACGCAACTTCTCGGGATCCTCCAAAAAGTCCACTGAAAAAATCTTACCACCATTTTACTAAGATTATATTTCATTCCATATCATCTCATTTCATTTAATTTCATCCCAGTTGATTAACGTCTCAAATTAATCATTTTCATTTCATTTCACTCCATATTATCATTTTTCATAAAAATAAGAATATAAATTAAAATAAGACATGACTTAAAGGTCTTAGTTACCAGGTCATAAAATCAATTAAAAAAAAAAATAACCCACAGTTTTATGAATGTTAAATATGTAATGGTGAAAGAATGAATTTTCTGCGTATTCCCGGGATAAAAAGTTGTTTGTTTCACAATTTTGTTCATAAACTACCCGTCGTTCTGTTGCTACGTATAATCCCGAAACAATGAACACACTGTCGTATTCATTATTGCACCTTTATCTGGTGTTGCTTGGATTTTGTTATTTACTACTATGAAAGTATCCTATCCACATTATAATCTATTTTATGTGAAATATCATACAAATTCGTTCAATCCAACTTTCACTCTTACAATATTACAATGAATGATATTATTTTGTAGTGGAAGCTAAGTTACAAATTCTATAGTAATATTAATTTCATTAGAAGTTTCAAAATATTAGATAAAACTATTTAATCATACTTACACATACATATTTTTACATCCATACATACACGTTTTTGAATAAGGTATCTATTGTATGTAAGGTATTAAAGTTTTATTATTTATACGACAACTAGCGTTCCCGACAGACCTAGCGTTGTCCTGCATATACAAAATGAATGAAATGAATGAATGAATTAATGAATGCCTACACAAAAATCATTCAAGTCTATCCAGCCGTTTAGTTCCAGTATAGATAAATAAGAAGAAATAAGAAGAATTTAGAAGTCGTCGAGGCCTAACGGATAAGACGTCCGGTGCATTCGTGTTGAGCGATGTACCGGTGTTCGAATCCCGCAGGCGGGTATCAATTTTTCTAATGAAATACGTACTCAACAAATGTTCATGATTGACTTCCACGGTGAAGGAATAACATCGTGTAATAAAAATCAAACCCGCAAAATTATAACTTGCGTAATCACTGGTGGTAGGACCTCTTGGGAGTCCGCACGGGTAGGTACCACCACCCCGCCTATTTCCGCCGTAAAGCAGTAATGCGTTTCGGTTCGAAGGTGGGGTAGTCGTTGTAGCTATACTGAGATCTTAGAACTTATATCTCGAGGTGGGTGGTGCATTTACGTTGTAGATGTCTATGGGCTCCAGTAACCACTTAACACCAGGTGGGCTGTGAGCTCGCCCATCCATCTAAGCAATAAAAAACATTAAAAAAAATATATGTAAAATGAATGAAATGAATGAATGAATGCCTACACAAAAATCATTCAAGTCTATCCAGCCGTTTAGTTCCAGTATAGATAAATAAGAAGAATTTAGAAGTCGTCGCGGCCTAACGGATAAGACGTCCGGTGCATTCGTGTTGAGCGATGTACCGGTGTTCGAATCCCGCAGGCGGGTATCAATTTTTCTAATGAAATACGTACTCAACAAATGTTCATGATTGACTTCCACGGTGAAGGAATAACATCGTGTAATAAAAATCAAACCCGCAAAATTATAACTTGCGTAATCACTGGTGGTAGGACCTCTTGGGAGTCTGCACGGGTAGGTACCACCACCCCGCCTATTTCCGCCGTAAAGCAGTAATGCGTTTCGGTTCGAAGGTGGGGTAGTCGTTGTAACTATACTGAGATCTTAGAACTTATATCTCGAGGTGGGTGGTGCATTTACGTTGTAGATGTCTATGGGCTCCAGTAACCACTTAACACCAGGTGGGTTGTGAGCTCGCCCATCCATCTAAGCAATAAAAAACATTAAAAAATATATATGTAAAATGAATGAAATGAATGAATGAATGCCTACACAAAAATCATTCAAGTCTATCCAGCCGTTTAGTTCCAGTATAGATAAATAAGAAGAAATAAGAAGAATTTAGAAGTCGTCGCGGCCTAACGGATAAGACGTCCGGTGCATTCGTGTTGAGCGATGTACCGGTGTTCGAATCCCGCAGGCGGGTATCAATTTTTCTAATGAAATACGTACTCAACAAATGTTCATGATTGACTTCCACGGTGAAGGAATAACATCGTGTAATAAAAATCAAACCCGCAAAATTATAACTTGCGTAATCACTGGTGGTAGGACCTCTTGGGAGTCCGCACGGGTAGGTACCACCACCCCGCCTATTTCCGCCGTAAAGCAGTAATGCGTTTCGGTTCGAAGGTGGGGTAGTCGTTGTAACTATACTGAGATCTTAGAACTTATATCTCGAGGTGGGTGGTGCATTTACGTTGTAGATGTCTATGGGCTCCAGTAACCACTTAACACCAGGTGGGCTGTGAGCTCGCCCATCCATCTAAGCAATAAAAAACATTAAAAAAAATATATGTAAAATGAATGAAATGAATGAATGAATGCCTACACAAAAATCATTCAAGTCTATCCAACCGCTTAGTTGCAATACAGATAAATAACGTAGATACCCATTGCCGAGCCATCTGCCGGGTTGATTTGTGAATCTAAACCATCCAGGATGCCACCTAAACGCATACCAAAAATTCATTTAAATCGGTCCAGCCGTTTAGGAGGAATTCAGTGACAAACACACGCACAGACGAAATATATGTATATAAAGATTTACTGATCGTCTTATATTTTTTTTATTTTTTTGTAGGATGTACGTTTAAGTTTAGAAAAAGAGTTAGAACTTAATTTCTATCCGGTTCTTCTCAGTGGAAGGAAGAAAAGATGTTTGGAATCTTTGAGGCTTGTGGAGAGTATTAAGCGGTAGGCAGCGGCTTGGCTCTGTCCCTAGCATTGCTGAAGTCCATGGGCGACGGTAACCACTCACCATCTGGTGGGCCGTGTGCTCATCTACCTTAAAGGGGAATTAAAAAAAAACACGTGTGGCACTTGGGGACTGTCACCGTAAAGCTATTGCATAGCATTTTTTATCAACTTATGCGATTATAATTAGACAATAATAATTTAATATTAAAACAATAATAAAATAAGACCGCGCTATATTTATAAACATTAACTAAAGCAAAACATGAACTGTTCCCTTCACACTCATAAGCTAGACCGCGCGAGAGAGAAATGGGCAGACTTTTCATGATGCGCATGCAGTGCGACGTCACGCCGCGCGCTTATTCACAAAAACTACACAAGCGCAACGTGTGAATGTGTTGAACGCGAGCTACATGGTAGGCGGAGAGGTGTCAGGTTGTTTTCGTTACGGAATTTTTTGATTCGGTCGCCGCGCTCAAAGCCCGCGATAAAATCTATGCAATAGCTTAAAAATTGCACAGTCGATGAACGCAGCGGTTCCAGACAGTATGCTATCACGGATATTGCCATAAAATATTCCATTGCCAACGTGTGTGTATAATCTTCCTTTTTCATCAGCACAAGTCAGTAAAAATCCTAGGTTGATGAAATAATCCTACTGATCTCGGAGCATTATTTCCTAATCCGACTGTCGCCGACTGGCCTGTGTCCGCTCTCTGTGGCTTCAAACGAATCAGACCAGACGCTCTTTTATTTGTTGATCTGCATTCCAGCCGGGTTAGGTCTAGGGTCTTTGAGTGGCATGAGATTATTGGCTTATGGTTTGACTACTATTCCATTTTATATTCCGAGGATAAATGATTATTGATATTATTATTAGGAATAATGGTAAATCTATACTAATATATAAATCTACAGTGGTTTTTACGGATATTCCGTTAGAACTACTGAACCATGCATCCGATTGACTTGAATCTTGGTATCCGTGTAGAAAATACATGTACTTAATGGATAAGCTAATATTTACATGAGAGTTGGACTCCCTAATAATAATGACAATAAATAATAATGTTAATTTTAAATGCCCAGCGAAGCGGACGGCTACAGCTAATAAATGATAAAACACGTACCATTTTATTTTACAATGCTTCAACTTGTTTCGGAGTTTACCCTCTAAAAATCGATCACATTTAAAAACCCTTATACCAATATTGGCTTGGTAGTAAAATAGCACATTAACATAGAAAACGTTCAGAGTTGTTACTTTCAACAATATCAGATTCGGTTAGCACAATCTAAGTGGATTATATGAATAGATACCAACTTTTCGGTACATCATTGAGTGATTGCCGAAGTATGGTCGAAGCAGTATTGCGAATTAGTACCGTGTAATCTGTTTGGGCGTTGCTACATTAAAGATGATCACTAGTTATTGTATTCTACCTTGAAATAGCTTCCGGAGTCCTTCCGCTCGAAACATGCCAACAACTTTCACAAAATTGAATACAGTTATTTACATTAAGCTCTGGTTAGAGAAACAAGATTGGGTGGTTATGCATGATTTAAATTATAAAAATTTCGTATTCTATATCCAGATATATATTTGTGATTAAAGGTGTGTTTTATTTGGTATTAGTATCAAAGATTCGATGTTTTTAATTGAACTTTAATTAAGTTTACCAAACTGAAATAGCTGAAAAAGTTTTTTTTAATTATTTTTTCCGAATTTTAAACTTCGAATGGCTCTCCTGTGGAGTTCCAAAAATATTGTTTAAACCATCTAGCCTTTTACCCCTCAATATGTTTTTAATGTGTATCTCTGTATATACATATTTTGTGTATTTTTTACACTATTCATAGTATAAGATTTCTTTTAATAACTGACATAAAAATTATAGCTGGTCGGAATTTCTGGAAAGAGCCAAAAAAACCAAGCGATTTTTTTTCTAAAAGTAGTTAGTCCCTGCTTTATATTTCGGGTTCCAAGAGATACTTATCAGATTTATGAAGACACAATTGAAATAACTCAAAGGACAATACTTCGAAGGTGAGATAAGCAAAATGTAGTAGTCGCTGTGAAAGGGACGGTAATCTTCTTAAGCTTAATCTAGTACGGCTCAGTTTGTCCAAGCAAATTTATTTAGCCTTAATTAACACTTTGAAACTAAAACTAGAAACCATAGGTAGCAACTATAAATTACTGGTGGTAGGGTGTCTTGTTAACTCGCACTACGGTACGTACCACCACCACCCTGCCATGAAGCAGTATAGCGTTTGAAGGGTGAACCAGCTGATATACTACAAAAACTGATCCTTTAAGCTGGCGTCTTAAGTTGTTGGTGGATTTTTTATTTATTTTATTGTTTGGATGGGTGAACGAGCTCACAGCCCACCTGGTGTTAAGTGGTTACTGGAGCCCATAGACATCTACGACGTAAATGCGCCACCCACCTTGAGATATAAGTTCTAAGGTCTGAGTATAGTTCTAGAGTATAGTCCTTCATACCGAAACGCATTACTGCTTCACGGCAGAAATAGGCAGGGTGGTGGTACCTACCTGCGCGGACTCACAAGAGGTCCTACCACCAGTAATTACGCAAATTATAATTTTGCGAGTTTGATTTTTATTACACGGTGTTATTCCTTCACCGGGGAAGTCAATCGCGAACATTTGTTGAGTACGTATTTCATTAGAAAATTTATGCCCGCCTGGGATTCGAACACCGGTGCATCGCTCAACACGAATGCACCGGACGTCTTATCCTTTAGGCCACGACGACTTCAACTTTAACTTGTTGATGCCGATGGGTTCCGTTAACTATGTGAGAAATCGTCTACCCATCTAAGCAAAAAAGACCATGCCATATTCTGTAACATTCGATGGACGAATTAGCACATTAAGCATCTGCTGTCCTTAAACATCACAATCTCAACGTCGCTAGCCACGATGAGACCCATTGACGAAGTCTCAGTTCATCTTCTTTTATTTGAAATTTAGGAAACTAACAGTACCTACCATTAAAAAGAAAGTCAACTTATTACTTACAAAGCGACCAATAAACAGCATCTTCTAAATTGTTCTAAAAAATACCAATAAATTTGCGAGACATCTCGAAACACCTCGAAAAATATTATATTTATGTACTTCAAAGACGTTTTTGGTGACGCTGGAAATACAAAACGAAGGGGTCTGTATACTTTGTCAATTTGTGTCAAACGCATACTCCAGACCGTCTCGATATATTTGCTTTCATACTTCCAATATTTATTTAACGTTTTTTTTCGATCGTGACATTTTTGCTATGAATACGTGAATGATTCCATCAACAGGCCTACTTTTTCTATGGCACGATGTGGATAAACGACCTCAAAGCGCATTTGGTGCTAAATGAGAGCATCTGGTGCTAAATGGTCTAAAGCAATCTTAAACATAATACGTTAATGTATATACCATAATTTATACAGAATGTAAATACCAGTATGGCAACACAAGACGTAGCAGTTGCACAAAAAAATCTGATATACGACCAGAAATTTATTAGAAAATAACGAGTATAACCAGCCAATAAAACTTAGCCAGTAAAACTTGGCTAGTCCAGAATAGAAATTAGACAGAGCACAGAAACATTTGCATGTATTTTTATTGTATATCAAGAGGATTAAAAATCCTTCGTTCTGAATCAAGTTTTACTGAAGCTAGCACAAAATACAGTCCGCGCTCGACATACTAAAAGAGATAGAAACCCATAAATAATTACAGTGTGAATACCACCACCCACTTAGAGATATTAGGTCAAAGTCTCAATTTTATTACATGGCGACTTTTCCAATTTCCAAACCGAAACGCATTTGGCATAAACAGGCGTTTCGTGGTGGAATGGGCAGAATGGTGTTATATACCTTTGTGGGTCTACAATATGCAGCAATAACGCAAAACCATGCGTAGTTATATAAAGACACATTCAAAGAACCTATGTTTTTTTTCTCCTGTAGTACGCAGTGTGATCTAAAAGATAAGACCCCTGGTAGCTCGTATCAAGCGATATGACGATGCCGATGCTCAAATGCCGCATGCAGGTACCAATTTTACTATACGTACTTAATACAATATGTTCACGTATGACGTGTACGAAAATTCTTACACACAAATATTAATTTTCATAATTACTTGGTGATAGGTCGTCTTGTAAGCACGTAGGGATAGGTGCCACCACACTGCGTAGTTCGGCCGTGAAGCACTAACCGCGACTTTTTTTTTCGGGCCGAGGACTGAACCTTCCACGAGGCCCCCGCTCCCAGTGGGCGCGAGGGGTATGTGGGATTGGTCTGCGACTGCGAGACCGCGGGACCAAGGATGTTTACCCACTAAACGATTCTTCTGCACTCTTCGCCCATGCATCCGATCCCCCCCTAGATTGCTCTTTTGCATTCCTTCCGTTAGATTGTTAACAGATTTACCGGAACCATGGCTAGTACCTCAATGGTAATGCTTTGGCGGTATTTATTACAAGTCTTTACTTGTAAGCCTCTTATAACTACGAGTAATTTTAGCTTTAGTTTTTTTTTGTCTCGTTAGATCGCGCCTAAAGTCTATCAATGGAAAATACTTAACATGGTGAAGCTGTTTCTCGGTATACTACTAAATCTGTCATAGTATAAATGTCTTTTCAAATTGTAATTCCCATTTTGTATATTGGAAGCTCATCGATTCGACGAACACAATCCGAATGAACCACTAGTTTGTCAACAAAGTAGATTGCTATTCAAAAATTGATTTACTTATGAACTCTGACTCGGCATTTCTAATGTTTCTTTCCGACACACAATACCATTACACGCCCACACAATGCTGTGGGTGTTTCATCAGCTTACCGTTAAAATAATATTAGTTCCTTTTTATCTGAAAAATGTTTGTGCTTAATGTTTTTTTTTTATGTTTGGTATTAAGTAGGCATTGCTAATTAATGCATTGCGTTGCGTCACGGTAGATATTGGCCTTAAGTATTAGTATTTTCCAAACTAAATCGGAAGTCTTGATTACTGGTGGTAGGACCTCTTGTGAGTTTGCGCGGGTAGGTACCACCACCCTGCCTATTTCTGCCGTGAAGCAGTAATGCGTTTCGGTTTGAAGGGCGGGGCAGCCGTTGTAACTATACTGAGACCTTAGAACTTATATCTCAAGGTGAGTGGCGCATTTACGTTGAAGTTGTCTATGCGCTCCAGTAACTAGTTAACACCAGGTGGGCTGTGAGCTCGTCCATCCATCTAAGCAATCTTAGAACTTATATCTCAAGGTGAGTGGCGCATTTACGTTGTAGATGTCTATGGGCTCCAGTAACCAGTTAGCACCAGGTGGGCTGTGAGCTCGTCCACTCATCTAAGCAATAATAAAAAGTCTGTATCACGGCAAAAGTCGCAGGTTAATGAGACCTAAGTCCTCTAGAAAGAACGGAAGATCTATAATAACATGGTGTGTGACCGCAGAACTCAAGCCCGCGACATATAAAGTAGCTATTGAAGAAGTCAGTGTTAGGTTTTTTTTTTGACATTGGAATCAAATTCATGCAATTTACTAAAATTGAGTGACGGAGTTATGTTTTCGCGGAAATGGAGAAAAAAACTATTCATTCAAAGTAATATCTTAATTGAAATACCTCGTATTACCATGTTAATTACATTCGTTTTGATTTTACTTCGAAAATTTGTTGTTGAAATATATAAAACCCAATTTAATTACGAATTTTGTAAGGGACTATCAAAATTTTACCGTTTTATTCTCGTTTAAATAACATGAGAATTAATATTTACACATTCAGTGTGATTACTTCGTTTTCAGAGTAGACCGATAACGTTGGCATTCAATAAAGTGCACGCATAGGACTTTTCGAGTTCATTTTTTATTAACAAATACATTTTATAAACAAATATTACTGTTCTAATTTTTTTTTATTGCTTAGATGGGTCGACGAGCTCGCATTCCACCTGGTGTTAAGCGGTTACTGGAGCCCATAGACATCTACAACATTAATGCGCCACCCACCTCGAGATATAAGTTCTAAGGTCTCAGTATAGTTACAACGGCTGCCCCACCCTTCAAACCGAAACCCATTACTGCTTCCAGGTAGAAATAGGCAGGGCGGTGGTACTTACCCGCGCGGACTCACACGAGGTCCTGCCACCAGTAATTACGCAAATTATAATTTTTTGGGTTTGATTTTTATTACACGACGTTATTCATTCACCGTGGAAGTCAATCGTGAACATTTGTTGAGTACGTATTTCATTAAAAAAATTGGTACCCGCCTGAGATTCGAACACCGGTGCATCGCTCAACAGCCTCATCCTTTAGGCCACGCCGACTTTTTAAAATGACTATAATATGGAATCGCAAACAAAGAAGGTTTGATATGATTTTAGACACTATAATTACATTATATTAGACCTTGGCATTGTTTCATAGTATTTGTGCACTTCGTTTAAAATTATCAACAGAAATCTTTTCTCTTTCGTTTTCACCCGCATTGTTATTAAACCATATTTTGCGTTTGTACAAAACAAATCTCAGCTGCCTCTGTGCAATGGCCGGCTTTCCAATTAACCCAATGCTAATAGACTCACCGCTTGGATGAATGCGACCTCTATCAGTACGTCACATCACTACACGTGTTTACTAGTTGTGTTTATTCAATTTTCTTTGGAAAACGTATTGGGAACTTCTTATTGTGCCAATTATACAAGGAAAATCATTAGGCGACCGACTTATTAGGTCGGTCATTCATTTCCAAAACTTGTGTGTGCAAGATTTTGTCGTAATTATCTTTGAGTTTATTGAGGTCAATTACTAGCCACTTTAAACCTGAAGTGATTGTTATAGTCCAAAAACTGACCCTATTATCAACTTTACTTGATTTCACACTTATCAATCATAACAAAATATCTCATTAATCAAAATAATTAAACAGAATTAATTATCTATTCTAATATTATAAAGAGGAAAGATTTCTTTGTTTGTTTGTATTGAATAGGCTCCGTACCCACTGAATCGATTTGAAAAATTCTTTCACTGTTTGGAAGCTACACTATTCTCGAGTGACATAGGCAATAATCTTTACTAAAACTCCAATAATGCAACCCACGGCGAAAAAAAAAAATTACCTAAAATATTCTTTACATCGCGTGCCCTGCAAAAACTATTGATGATAAGATAAAATAATGTACTACGACTTTGTAGAACACATTATTATTTACAAAAAGTGTCGCGATAGTATATGTCTAACTATTACAGTTATGACGGAGTAAGTGTTCTTTTATTTAAAAAAATAAAACAACGTCAAATATCGTTGAAGTTTTTCTAAAAGACCCGAGCGGAGCCGGAGTGGGTCGCTATCTTCTATAAAATTTTCGTAATGAGCTGGGCGAAACGATTTTCTTCATTCATCTTACTACGAATATAACTTGAATAATTTTCAAGGTTTTTCGGTTGAATTTTCCTTTTTACACATTCAAAAGGCCATAAATTCGACAGAAGCGGAGAAGCGTTCACCATACGCTGAAATTATAAAAAAAAGTCCTTATAATAATAATTATGAACCCACTTCACGCCGAAAATTCTGTTTCATGAATTATGGGACCGAATATTTTCCTGGCAATTAATTTTGAAGGCATTTTTTTACAGCAGCCACAGTTAAATAATGATAGTCGGTTAGCTCTACACAATTTAAGCGGAGTCATTACAATGATTGTAAAAATTTAAATATATATGATCGATCATCATTAATAATACCTCAGAGCATTCAGAAAGAAAGAAATTTTATGTACAGAATAAAATAATTTGTACGCATTGATTTACTGACAGCATTCCGGGTACATACATTAAAATGAACTTAAATTACATTTTCGCGACTAAATGAGATTTTGTATAATTACTATTTTATAAATATTTCAATAAACTACACCTTGTTAATTTTCAATATGAAAATCAACGACCTATGATTTAATAATGATCCACTTTGAACAATATGTATACTTTAATAAAGGTAGCCCTGGCGTAAAAGTCTTGGAGTTGTACTCATAATTTTCTTCAATCCTCGTGATTCTTTGACGTTATTAGAACTACTTTTATTGGTGGTAAGACATCTTGAATTCGCACGGGTAGGTACCACCACCCTACCTATTTCTACCGTGAAGCAGTACTGCGTTTCGGCTTGAAGGTTAGGGCAGCCGTTGTACTGCTAAAACTGAAACTTAGAACTTATGACTCGAGGTAGGTGGCGGCATTTACGTCGTAGGTGTCTATGGGTTGCAGTAATCACTTAACACCAGGTGGGCTGTGAGCTCGTCCACCCATCGAAGCAATAAAAAAAAGGGTAGAGCAGCCGTTGTACTGTTAAAACTGAGACTTAGAACTTATGACTCGAGGTAGGTGACGGCATTTACGTCATAGGTGTCTACGGACTCCGGTGACCCCTTAACACCAGGTGGGTCGTGAGCTCGCCCACCCACTTAAGCAATAAAAAAAAATTATAAAACTTTTACAGTTTTCTACCGCTTTGTTAATTTTCATTTCTTATTCCCGCCGCTTAAATACTTTGCAGTTTTCGTAGCAGTAATCCCAGACGGTTATGGTCTTATTCGCAGACAATTTGAAAATTGCGGTAGCTGCTGACAACTGTGATTATTCTAGAAAAATACTTCTGACATTTACTTTGTTTTAAACACAGAAAGAACCGACATTATCTCGAAGCAGTATATCGTACGGGTCATTGCAATTTGGATTCAATATTACTGAAACCGCGTGACGATTTGTCGCGAATTGAAGCATATTTATTATAGTACTAGCCGTACTCGCCCGCTTTGCTGGGCATTTAAAATTAACATTATTATTTGTTTTCATTATTATTAGGGAGTCGAACACTCATGTAAGTATTAGCCTATCCATTAAGTACATGTATTTTCTACATGGATACCAAGTTTCAAGTCAATCGGATACACGGTTTAGTAGTTATAACGGAACATCCGTAAAAACCACTGTAGATTTATATATTAGTATGGATATGGATTATTATTATATATTAGTATGGATTATTATTAGGAAGTCCAACACTCATATAAACATTAGCTTATCTATTAAGTACATGTATTTTCTGCATGAATATCAAGTTTCAAGTCAATCGGATGTACGGTTCAGTAGTTATAACGGAACATCCGTAAAAACCACTGTAGATTTATATATTAGTATAGAAGTATAGATATAGACGAACACAATTATTGCGCATTCCAAAGCTACGTCATTCAATTGAATTATCGGAGCGGTTAATGCGTCATTAAAATGAACACGACTACAAAATAGTTTCATTCGTTAAGCTAGGTCGTTCCGCGAATATTAAGATTGTGTTGAATCTCCAACGTCACTTGGTGAGTTATCACATGCGAAATGAAATGTCTCCGGGATCCGCGCTATCCAACGGAATGTGCGGATAACGGAAATTACTTCAACTCGTGTCGGGAGTTTCAATCTCTTGATGTACGATGGAGGGGAGTGTTGGTACACGTATCTTAAGTAACATTAGTTTGACTAAGTAATTCTAATAAATAAGAGGAGCGAGTTCTTTTAATATAGCCGTTGTCTACCCATTATCAATGTCAACAGAAGTCAACGCAATGTTGGAACGATGTCAACAAAACGTCGCTGTAATGTCGGAACATGTCAAAACATAAACAGGCCAATATGGGGTTGTTATTAGTACTGGTTAGTATAAATAGCAGTATTAGTATAGTAGCAATAGTAAGTGGTTACTGAAACCCATAGACATTTACAACGTAAATGCGCTACCCACCTTGAGATATAAGATCTAAGGTCTCGGCTTTAGCAGTACAACGGTTGCCTTTTTTTATTGCTTAGATGGGTGGAAGAGCTTAGGTTACAATGGCTGTCCCACCCTTCAAACCGAAACGCGTTACTGCTTCACGGCAGAAATAGGCGGGGTGGTGGTACCTACACGTGCGGACTCACCAGAGGTCCTACCACCAGTAATTACGCAAATCATAATTTTGCGGGTTTGATTTTTCACCGTGGAAGTCAATCGTGAACAGTTGTAGAGTACGTATTTCATTAGAAAAATTGGTACCCGCCTGTGGGATTCCAACACCGGTACGTCGCTCAACACGAATGCACCGGACGTCTTATCCTTTAGGCCACGACGACTTCGAGACCTTCGAACCTACCCGTGCGGACTCACAAGAGGTCACAAGAGAGCACCACTTCCCACTCACTTGACTTGCTACAATCCTACGGTGAACAGGTCTGTACTCGTGCATTGTAATAACCGTTATTTAAAATACAAACTGTAAAAAAATAATAAAACATTAATTTTTCGTACACCACTGTTTTCCTCCTAAACAATTATTATTAGTAAAACCAGTCACACGTTCTGAAGGTGAAGATAGCTAGTGCTTACTGCTGGCTAAAGAGCTTTTTACTGGTGGTAGGACCTCTTGTGAGTCCGCGCGGGTAGGTGCCACCACCCTGCCTATTTCTGCCGTGGAGCAGTATTGCGTTTTGGTTTGAAGAGTGGGGCAGCCGTTGTAACTGTGAGACCTTAGAACTTATATCTCAAGGTGGGTGGCGCATTTACGTCGTAGATGTCTATAGGCTCCAGTAACCACTTAACACTAGGTGGGCTGTGAGCTCGTCCACCCACAAAAGCAATAAAAAAAAAAGATGGCCTGCGATCTTGCGTGCTTGTCCACAAAAACTCTCGTCAATCAGCCAACTAAATCTAACTAAAACATCTCACATCCAACACCGTGCGTGATCCTTCGGCACTTAGCATAAACGATTCTTATTGTCCGCTTCCACAATGGAGGCTGTTCTTAGAAGGATTTTTTCTATCAATGATCTTCAAAGCACAAGGGACTTACAAAGAAAACAAAACGGTGGGTTATAAATAAATCATAGTACAGTAAATAAATAAGCGGTAGGTTGGAAGCGTTACCCAGCCGTGGTTTGGAATACTAGGGACCACGAGTGAGGTTATGGAGTGTCAAAATTGAATGTTACATTTGCAATTTATTTGCACTGGGCACGCGGAGTAGCGACCCCACCCTAGTACTTAAATTCAGTGGGCCCTATTTTACACCGACCGGTCATAAATCTAGGCAGATAATGCTCAAAAAAGATACTACACTACAAGCGTAAGGAAACAATTCATTGCGGATAAGCCGATTTATATTTTCCGTTTGAAGCGTGTTTTTCGCGGTTGTTTTCCGGAATTTGGTGGTCATCATCGTCTCTTCATTAAAATATGTCTTCAAAAAAACAGGATCTACGATTTTCGTTCATATTTGCATATATTTTTAGTTAAGAGAAATCGAAAATTCTGGTATTTGTCGAGTCACAAGGTGTGTACTCTTTGTAGTAAAATAATTATGTACAATATAAAATTAAGACAATTTTCGGATTGCCATGTGGCAATGTTTGCTATGGTCCTGTCTCGAGTGGTGGATTTCTTCGAACACGTTTCGCGACGAGATGCCTAGTACATAGAACGCCTCATTGTACAGAGAAGGGTTGATGATACAAGACCGCGCGGGAGGTCACCGACTCGGTGAACTGACCAAATTAAAACTATAGTGGGAGGTCCCCTAAATGCAGTAGCATGGCCTCGAGCAGAGTGATATGGCGGGGCATCGTGAGACGTATCAAGTCTGCCAACACTACATGACGACCACGACCACTCTGTGAAGAGTGACCCGATTGAGAAGAAGAAGAAATGTGGCACATTGCTGGTAGGAGCAATGGTGGTAGTGGGGTAAAAAATCGTGGAAGGCTTGTAGTGAGCACACATCTAAATATTTGTTAAAATGGAATGGTAAATAAATCGGTACAGAATGAAGTAAATTAGTGCAGTTCGTGTATTACTGACTGTCCGATGGGAGCGTAGTTTACAGATGCAACTACTTTTCTATCCAACGCCTTAATCCCTATATTAAATCTCGATGAGTACGATAATTCTGTTTATTAGAACCAATAAGCATACATACGTATATAACGGTTTCAAGAGCAGCTTATCCGAAATGTGCACAAAATTATATCAAATCGCTAATCGTTCACGCCGGAGCCAACACTTTTTGGGTCACTCACATGTAAAGGATATCAAAGGGCCCGCGTATTCTCCAACTCGGTATTAAATTACCCGTTCGATAAATCACTTTGTACTTCGCCAGCCTTGTTCGCTTTCATTGAAACTTTGTACTGTGATCTCAGCATTGTTTCAAATCATTAATTAGGTGAGGAATTTAAGGGGAGGTTTTTTGCTGTGTCATTCTTAAATCGGTCGACGGATTCACTTTTTGCCAACACTGATGAACGAGCAAATATTTGGAGACTATATAGGCTTTAAAATTTAGATTAATTCGCTGCTTTATCAACAATACTACAAAAATTTACTAGTACCAACGGTAAGTCATTTTATAGATATTTTTGCTATAGCTGACTCGATGGTGCAATTGTTAGCGTTTCTAACTGCTGGGCCCAGGTTTGTAGGTTTGGCCAAACACTTGTGTGATGAACAGATTTGTTTGCTTTTTGTCTGATGTTTAATACCTATATATTACAGTCCCTGATTCATACAGTTCAAGGAATCCTACTTTTGAGGCTTTGTGTGATGTGGTTATCATAAATTTTATTATTAAAATTAAAATAATCGGTAAATAAGTTTGTGATAACTTTGAAGACTTCTGCTAGAGTTTATAAATTCACACGTTTGTCGTTTAAGTGTAATAAAACGAATGAGAAGGAGAATGTGCCACTTTATTATTTATTGTTAATTGACTATAGTACACTAATATTATAATATTATAATAAACCTTGAGCTTGTTGACAACTTTATTTACCTAGGCTCCAACATTAACAATACTGGATCCAGCGAACCTGAAGTACGACGGCGTATTGGAATGGAAAAGGGAGCCATGACCCAACTCGGTAAAATCTGGAAGGACCGTAACATTAGCCAGAAAACAAAGATAAAACTCTGGTCTTTTCCATTTTTCTATACGGAGCGGAGACCTGGACCCTTAAAGCGGCTGATCGCAAACGCGTGGATGCTTTTGAGATGTGGTGCTGGATTTTATTCACTATATGACGTTAATATAAATTAAACTATTATTATTTTTATATAAATAAACAAATTCTAAAAGTTCTTAATAAAGGTTCGTAATGTATAATAGCATCAGTGTTAACTATCTCCTATAATATCACAGCTACGTATATATTTAATCTTGTCGTATTTTCTCATTTGTTCTTATTGTACGACAGAAAAGAATCTACAAGTCACAATACAATTACATATCTTTAACACAATACAAGTATCTCTCTAAAACTCTAAGTCTTATCACAAGTGTTCCTACCTGATAAGGGCTGAATCTGGAAAGGGCTGATAAGGGCGTGTCTAGGGCGTCGACGATGACTATAATAATATGATCTGCCTTAAGAGAACAATACGCTATATTTTAAGATACGGTATGTCTTACGGATTCCAAATACCAAGAGACACCCAGGACCAAAGGTTAATTCACAAAACGCTCTCATAAAACTTCGTCTTGCCCAGAACACGATGTAATATATTCTATTGGACAAACTTGAGGAGCTCTTAAACTACTCGATCGATAAGTTACCAAGCCCTTGACTCGTATTGTCTTTATTAAAATAAGGCGGCTCAAGTATTCTGTATGCTGTGATTCACCATGATACATGTAATGAAATATAAATGGTGAAATATAAATCTACTGGTGGTAGAACGTCCTGTCTACTGGTGGTAGAACGTCCTGTCTACTGGTGGTAGAACGTCCTGTCTACTGGTGGTAGAACGTCTTGTCTACTGGTGTTAAAACGTCTTGTCTATTGTATCTATTGTATTGTGAGTCCGCACGAGTGGGTACCACCCTGCTTATTTTTGCCGTGAAGCAGTAATGCGTTTCGGTTTGAAGGATGAGACAGCCATTGTACTGTTAAAACTGACACCTTAGAACCCTTGTGTTAGGGTGATTGGTATGGAACGGACTAACCGCTGGGACCTTGATTGACTGCTATGCTTCACGACTTACCTTTTAGGATTACATCCGGCTGAATTTTAACGTTAGTCGTTAGAGCTTCATATAACAGTTCGTCTTCACGTTTTGCAAGTTGCAATATTAAAATATTGTAATATGTTAACTGGTGGTGGGACGTCTAGTGAGTCCGCACAGGTAGGTCTCACCACCCTACCCTATTTCTGCCGTGAAGCAGTAACGCGTTTCGGTTTGAGGAATGGGACAGCCATTGTACTGTTAAAACTGAGACCTTAGAACCCTTGTTTTAAGGTGATTGGCGGCATTTACTTTGCTCATGTCTATGGGCTCCAGTAACCATTTAACACCAAGTGGGCCAATTCATCTTACCAACAAATTAAAAAAAACATCCAAACGCGAGTTTAAGCCATCAAGGCAATTACACTAGTTCACATTGCGTTCTTCACGAAAAAGAAAGTGCAAGTGAACTTTAATGGGGTCCTTCTACCAGATAGTGACTATTAAAATAAAAAGATTTGCTTCCGAATCTGAATAGGTATTACCAACTCTAGAGCTGGATGAGAGAAGCCGATTATCGTTATCAGTGGCGAACAATCGTAGAGGGATATGTCGTGCAGTAAGCTGCTATAGTCTGATGATGATGATTCAAATTGAAAACGAACCCGTCTCAATTGGTCGACAATCACAATCTTCGTTCGGAAATAAGTTTTCAACAAGTGTATTTTATTTTATTTTATTTTCTTCTGTACTGGTGGTAGGCCCTCTTGTGAGTACGCGCGGATAGGTACCACCACCCTGCCTATTTCTGCCGTGAAGTAGTAACGCGTTTTGGTTTGAAGGGTGGGGCAGCCGTTGTAACTATACTTGAGACCTTAGAACTTATATATCAAGGTGGGTGGCGCATTTACGTTGTAGATGTCTATGGGCTCCAGTTGCCACTTAACACCAGGTGGGCTCGTCCACACATCTAAGTAATAAAAAAGGTGGAGAGTATATATCACGAAAATAAATAAAAAAATTACACCACTTAAATCCTACTATTAAGGCCCATAACATCGGTATTTCATTAATAATTTAGCAAATTGGCCAGGAGATTGGCTTTCCATTGGGTAGTAAAAGATGAATGCATAATTCAGTTTATGTACACAGCTGCCTGTCTTATCGATTCAGCCCGGCCTTCGCTGTACAGCTGTAATTGCCTTCATCGCACGCTTTGCATTCAATGCAAGATTGTTACAAAATCCCTTTGATTTTCGCACGATTAATCAGTAAAATTGAAGTAAGAAATTCTCGAAACTAAGGCGAGGCTTTTTAATACGCTTTTATTAGATTCTGACGTATGTATGTTTGTAACGGAATCTTTGAACATGATTTTAACCCACTTCAAAACGTCGGATTAACTCGAAATTTGGTATATTTATTAAGAAACGATGAAAATCCAAATAAAAAAATATATATGAATTTTTTTTTTTTATTGAAATTCAACTAAAAAATAAAAATAGTTTAAAAAACCTAACAAAATACGTTTTTATAGAAAATACAACTAAAAATAGATAATAAATTTTAATAAATTTGAATTAAAAATAGTGTAAGGAAAAAGCGTGGGTTGCTTGCTTTTCAGGATATTATCAAAATAACCCCTCTACTCATATCTGTTCATAAATTATTTATAACTACTGATACCATTTTTTACAATAACATTATTTTTTCTTACACTATTTTTAATTAAATTTTTTATTTGGACTTTTTTGTTAGTTTCTTTAAAATATTATTTATTCAAATGATTAATCAGTAAAATTGAAGAAAGAAATTCTCGAAACTAAGGCGAGGCTCTTTTTGAATTCATCAACCAATCGAAACCCTTCGTTATCGCATCATGGATTTTGCTCCTAAATTAGGCTCGAAGTCAGTTTTGTTATATCACGCCTTTGTCACTAATATAGGTGAGACGAAGGTGGCTCGCCGTGTGGGCTTATAATATGCTCTGCAACTAGCAAATACATTACATTATTGTATATAATATTGTTCCTTGTTTGTGGAAGTCATCACTATCATGCCTTAGTCACGTATTTTTCACTACTAAACAGCTAAATTAAAACAATTATTGTCTGTTTTCAAGATTTATATTTGAATCAACTCAACTCGATCATGTCACTCAAAAATAATCCAGGTTGCCATTTAAATATAATTAATGGAACACTTAAGGGAACATATTATACATATTTATTAACAATATTTGGGACTGTATTAACTATTTTTGTTGTTGTTTAGATGAGTGGACGATCTCACGGCCTGCCTGGTGTTAAGTGGTTACCGGAGCCCATAGACATCAACAACGTAAATGCCGCCACCTACCTTGAGATATGAGTTCTAAGGTCTTAGTTTTCACAGTACAAAAGCTGCTTCATTCTTCAAAACCGAAACGCATTACTGCTTTACGGCAGAAATAGGGCAGGGCGACGGGACCTACCCATGCGGACTCACAAGACGTACCACCACCAGTTAACATAACTGTTAAAATATTTTAATATTGCTACTTGCAGAACGTGAAGACGAACTGTTATATGAAGCTCTTTATATATATAATATATTTACTAACAATCACGCCACGTTAACTGGTCCCGTGATAAGTTCATAAAGAACTTGTGTTACAGGTACCAGATAACGGAAATAAATGTAAGATTTTTATTATACACATACATATCCCCTTGGCGGGATTCGAACCCGCGACCCCCTTGTGTAGTGACCATGTCACTTACCACTACACCAGACGGCCGTTAATTTAGTCGTTAGTCTTTAGTCGTTAAAATTCAGCCGGATGTAATCCTGAAAGGTAAGTCGTGAAGCATCTCAGTCAATCACGGCCCCCAGCGGATAGTCCGCTCCTTAATTTTAATTAATTCAAATACAATACATCAGGAGCTGATGTTGACGATGGCGTGAACGTTCGAAGTCGTCGTGGTCTAAAGGATAAGGCGTCCGGTGCATTCGTATCTAGCGATGCAACGGTGTTCGAATCCCGCAGGCGAGTACCAATTTTTCTAATTATTTTATTATATTATTGTGTATTACTCAGATAACATAATTAAACCACTACCATCAATTTTTGGTTCACTAAATTAATATGAAATAGAACACAAGGTTCCATTATCCATTTAATTAAATTAGACACCGGATGTATAATGACAATTAAATACACTATACATATATATGTTTCTGTGTTATTTGATATGTCTACTTTTCTATTTGAAGAAATACAAAGCTTTTATTTTCAGCACTCAATTTTACTTTCTGTCAAATAAATTCGATTCCTGAGGAGTATTCCAAAAATAGCGTGATAATGAAATAATGGAACGTTAGCTTTCATTCCCTTCAGACATCAAACAACTCTCTTATACAATCTGGAATAAAATATCCTTCGTGAAATATATACGATGTGACGTATCTCTGACATACCCGGTACAACTGGTTATCTATCTCCCGTTTGTAATTAACTTACGAACATCTCCCGGGAATTGATATTCTCGCGAACGAATCGCAATGAAGCTCGCTCACGGACGATCAATTAGCTTGAGGAGCATGATTGCTAAAACAAAAATTCACGAACTGATTTATAAAAACTAGGAAAATAATTTGGATGTTAACAATAAATGGCAGATCGTTAAGCTTCGAAAGAAGTTTTACGGTTTAATTTCGCGTTTTTTTATTCATCATTTATCATCATAATTTTCCTGCCCTTCTCCCAGTCACCTAGGGTCGGCGCAACATGTTTTCTCATTCCATACTCCTCTATCATATACCATTTCTTCGCTCACTCCCCTCTTACACATATCGTCTTTCGCGTAATCCATCAATTTTTTCTTAGATCTACCTCTTCCTCTAAAGTGTTCCACGTTCATAGTTAAAACTCTCTTAACAAAATCAGTGTTTTTTTAATGTCCTTATACTCGAATTATTTACCACTTTTTATTTTTTTATTATTGCGTATATGGGTGTTAAGTAGTTACCGGAGCCCACAGACATCTACAACGTAAATGCCGCCACCCACCTTGAGATATGAGTTCTAACGTCTCAGTATAGTCACAACGACTGCCCCACCCTTTAAGCCGAAACGCATTACTGCTTCACGGCATAAATAGGCAGGGTGGTGGTACCTATCCGCGCGGTCTCACAAGAGGTCCTACCACCAGCAAAAACGTACCACCACGTTTCGAAAGTAGCTGTCGTGGTCAAGAAATACTGAGAGGTCCCGGGGAGTCGTCTGCGAAAGTATATGTAGTTTTAAAGACATTAGTTTAATATTGTGTGTAATTTAGAGCAGTAATTAGGACGACCACTTGCCGCGACGATGTACTATGTACACACAATGCCCGCGAGGGTAGCAAGAGTCACTTGGGACACAATACGCTCACTCTAGAGACCCTTCACTGCGCTTGCTCCTAGTATTTTTATGCTACGTATATTTTCTCCAAGCATTTCATATTGCCTTTATAAAATTTATTTAGATTCAATTGTTTTTCTATGAAATTGGATACTTTTAAATATATTCGTTGACCGGAAGTATTGGGGCGTTAACCAAAACACAGTAGAACGTGTATTCAAGACTTTTATTAGGTGTCATAATATGATTATAAATAATAATTAAAGGAAACAGATTTCTACATATACTTTACAGAAGCGATACGACCCAGTGACGGCGTGCGACCAACATATGCAGTAATCATCATTTTCAACCAAACATCACTATGCAAGCACGGCTCATTTTACTGGTACCTACCAGGTAGGACCTCTTGTGAGTCCGCACGGGTCGGTACCACCACCCTGCCTATTTCGGTTTGAAGGGCGGGGCAGCCGTTGTAACTATACTTGAGACCTTAGAACTTATATCTCAAGGTGGGTGGCGCATTTACGTTGTGGATGTCTATGGGCTCTGTTGAGTCTGTGCTTATATAGAGCGTGTGTGGTATTATGCAGGGTGATAATTATTAATAAGACACGACAGTTTGCAACCTGTTTATTGTGCGACGACTCGACACAGACTGACCAAGCTAAGCCCGCTACAGGCTCCATTAACCATTTAACACCAGACGGGCTGTGAGCTCGTCCACCCATCTAAGCAGTAAAAAAAAACAACAACTTAACACCAAGTGGGATGTATGCTCGTCCACACATGTAAGCAATAAAAATAATATTTAAAAAAAAAGATCTTCGCCTATATTAATAAGAAGCGATAAGCTCTCTTTGCTTCAGGGTCTGGGTCTAGTCGAATATTCCGAGGAACTGGTCTTCATACCATGATGGGTAAATCTGAGGAACTATTCAAGATCATTCTATCTCCATAAACCTTCCACTACAACCGAGCCCTTTCCTATTTCTCGAAACACATTGATCAAACGGGTTAACAGAGATCATTTTTATTTTAACTTAAAACTACCCTCCATTGTGTTGCGTTAACAACAGCTTCTTTCTAACGCACAGCACAACATTCGCGTCGTTTGGCTCTAACGGTACACGATAAATTTGAACAGCGCTAAAACGCCCGAAATTTCTAAACGTAATAAATCACCTGTCTTCTAACTGGATAAATTTATTTGAATTTAAAACGAGTCTCCCTGATAATACTGAATTAATTCTGGTGGTAATCAATTAATTTCATCCGACGAAAGTTAAAGCCCGGTTTCCAGTCGAAGCTAACAGTAATTATATGTTCGACGGAGGAACCTAATACACATTAGCGTGTGGCTGGAATAATGAGTAACTTGGGCTATATCGAAAGCATTTGTCTAACATTCGCCGAATATTTAGGGTTGCCAAATGCACTATAAAACAAATATTGTGTTCTTTAATATTGCAAAATGCTCTTTAGTATTAACATGCGAGCTTACACCTTAGTGTCATAGCAAAAGATATATTACTTAGTCTGGCCATAAATACTGTTACAATTAAAAATAAACAAAATATTACATTTGAATTTGGAATCGGTCATTTTTATATGATTGCTCATTGAGTTTTCTCATTTTGGCGCCAATACATTGTACAATATTTTGCGATATTAAAATGGAGTGGGGTGATAAAGAGAACCGAATCGCTGTGATTGCATTACACAAAGTAGGTATGGAGCCAAATGCAATTTTTAAAACTCTCCATACGCTTGGTATTAGTAAAATGTTTGTGTACCGGGCTATCAATAGGTGCAATGAGACCTCCTCTGTTTGTGACAGAAAAAGATCTGGCCGTCCACGTAGTGTTCGTACGAAAAAGGTGGTCAAAGCAGTAAGGGAAAGAATTCGAAGAAATCCTGTCCGAAAGCAAAAGATTTTATCTCGGGAGATGAAGATAGCACCTAGAACTATGTCGCGTATTTTAAAAGATGACTTAGGACTTGCAGCCTATAAGAGACGTACTGGTCATTTCTTAACTGATAATTTAAAAGAGAATAGGGTGGTAAAATCGAAACAACTACTAAAGCGGTACGCAAAGGGAGGTCATAGAGAAATTTTGTTTACAGATGAGAATTTTTTTACAATTGAGCAACATTTTAACAAAATAAATGACCGTATTTATGCTCAAAGCTTTAAGGAAGCTTCCTAATTAGTCGGCAGAGTGCAACGTGGACACTATCCGACTTCAGTGATGGTTTGGTGGGGTATTAGCTATAAAGGAGTCACTGAGCCATACTTTTCTGAAAAAGGTATCAAAACATCGGCACAAGTGTAACAAGATACCATTCTTGAGAAGGTAGTGAAGCTCCTTAACAACACCATGTTCAATAATCAAGAATGGTCCTTCCAGCAAGACTCGGCGCCAGGTCATAAAGCTCGGTCTACGCAGTCTTGGTTGGAAACGAACGTTTCGGACTTCATCAGAGCTGAAGACTGGCCGTCGTCTAGTCCCAATCTTAATCCGCTGGATTATGATTTATGATCAGTTTTAGAGAGTACGGCTTGCTCTAAACGTCATGATAATTTGGAGTCCCTAAAAAAATCCGTATAATTGGCAGTGAAAATTTTTCCCATGGAAAGAGTGCGTGCTTCTATTGATAACTGGATTCAACGTTTAAAGGACTGTATTGCAGCCAATGGAGACCACTTCGAATAAGCTTTTTATACTTTAAATTGTTTTATATTTATGTATAGCACACTGTAAAAGTAATAAATGTTATTTGCCATAGAAATTTTTTTGTTTTCCTTTGTAACAGTATTTATGGCCTGACTAAGTATAATAAGAAAGATGAAAACAGAAAATTTTAGAAAGTAGACTGACAAATAATGCATTAAATCACCTCCCGTAATTTTTTAAATCACATTTCGTAAATGACGTATTAACTTCTTATATATTTACTGTTTAGGAATGTTTCTCAGCGGCCACTACACGAAAAGACGATGAAATTGCCTGAATTCTAACGACGGCTAACTTGTCATGGATGGGTGGATGAGCTCACAGCCCACATGGTGTTAAGTGGTTACTGAAGCCCATAGACATCTGCAACGTAAATGCGCCACCCACCTTGAGCTATAAGTTCTAAGGTCTCAGTATAGTTACAACGGCTGCCCCGCCCTTCAAACCGAAACGCATTACTGCTTCACGGCAGAAATAGGTAGGGTGGTGGTACCTACCCGCGCAGACTCACAAAAGGTCCTACCACCAGTAATTACGCAAATTATAATTTTGCCGGTTTGATTTTTGCCTTCAGGACTTACAAGTGTAGAACTCCGAGCGTCTTTACGACAAGGCCCACGGCGAGTTAATCTTTTAAAATATCTTTAAGACCTATCATAGCCTTCACTGTTCAACGTCTTTAACGCCAACCTGTGGCAGAAGCGGCTGTTATTAAAACTGAAGAGCCTTCAAGAATATTTCATTTGCCTGAAAAGATATTATTCATTATTTTCATCGTTCGAGTGTTATTACGGAACGGCATTAATTTATTCTTTTCATTGGGAACGCTTTGCCGGGCGGCGTTAATTAAATTCAAGTTATGATGTTATTTTAGCTGATTGGCTTTGCCGGAGTTTGGTGTGAAGATTTTTTTTTTTTTGTTGTTTCTCGCCGAGCCTAAGTCCCGCCTATACACATGTCTGTCAAGCGTGTTTATAGCCCGAGTTATAACTGAACTCTGACCTTCTTCAAATGTGGTTTGAGACAGATGGTGGCTTTTTTATTGTTTTATTCCGTTTATGATTGTACGTGCTGACTACTTGTCTGGTGTTAAATGAAGTCACAATCAGAATCCCGCCACATTCAGGTCTGAGATTGAAGTGTATCTTATTAATATAATTTTCACTTAAACAGAGAAACGGGGAGATAAATTAAAAATTATCGCACACCATAACATAATTTACATTGAAATTTAGTCTATATATAGACTAGGTACAATTTACATAAGACATATAATAATAGGTGGTATTTTTGCTAAAAGGGATCTCTTCGTGTTCACATAGATAAATTCAAGAAATATAAATAAATTTTAAATTATATAAACAAATTTCATAAATACCAATACCTACTATTAAAATAGGTGTATTAAAATAGACCAAACCTTTAAAGTCAAATCAAAATGGTTTCTTAAATAAGTGGGTTTTTTTGCTTACATCGGTGGACGAACTCACGGCCCACCTGGTGTTAAGTGCTCACCGGAGACCATAGACGTAAATGCCACGACCCACCTTAAGTAAAGAGTTCTAAGGTCTTTAATAGTACAACGGCTGCCCCACCCTTCAAACCGAAATGCGTTATTGCCTCACGGCAGAAATAGGCAGGGTGGTGGTACCTACCCGTGCGGACTCACAAGAGGTCCTACCACCAGTAAAAATATGTATGTGTAAGTATGATCTAATAATTTTATCTAATGTTTTGAAACTTCTAATGGAATTAGTATTATTATAAGTAACTTAACTTCAACTACAAAATAATAGCGTTCATAGTAATATTGTAAGAGTGAACGTTTGCTTGAACGCGGATTGGTGGTACTTACCCGTGCGGACTCACGAGACGTCCTACCACTAGGGATAAGGCATGTTTTTTTTTTCAATGTAGACATTTACATAAGTGGAAGGAAATTCTAAGAGAGCTTCTAGTATTTGTTCACGAACAACTTCCAAGACGTGTTACTAATGAAGACTAGGATTTTTGTAGGAAACAGGATTGGCTAATTTTCTTAGTCTCTATTATTTTTGCAGAGAATCATTTGTTTTTTTTTTTTGGCCAAAAAAAGAGGCATAGTAATGATTACAATACGTCTTAAGGCTTCTATTTCACGTTATAAGACAGGAGTTTTTTTTTATTGCTTGGATGGGTGGACGAGCTCACAGCCCACCTGGTGCTAAGTGGTTACTGAAGCGTAAATGCGCCACCTAGAGATATAAGTTCTAAGGTACTGTCACAACAGCTGCCCTAGCCTTCAGACCGAAACGCATTACTGCTTCACGGCAGAAATAGGTAAGGCGGTGGTACCTACCCGCGCCGACTCACAAGAGGTCCTACCACCAGTAAAAAGGAGATCTTCATGTTCTGTTTTTTATTTTTTTTATTGGTTAGATAAGTGGACGAACTCACATCCCACCTGATGTTAAGTGATTACTGGAGCCCATAGACATCTACAACGTAAATGCGCCACCCACCTTGAGATATAAGTTCTAAGGTCTCAAGTATAGTTACTCTCATGTTGGCCTGTATTAAGACTGCCGTAACCGCACATCTTCAGATGAGTCCTGAGATATTATGTCTACCTGCATCACTAAACATCACTAAAATAATCCTCGTTTTGAAATTACTTAGTAGGCATATGAAATTGAACTGATCTAGACGACAGACTGATTGATTAAAAGGCCCTACTTGAAATCAAACGTTTGATCTGATCGCAAATAGTGCACCCGATTCTAAGCACATCGATATTTCAAGCATGTGTGTAGAACGTTCGACATAATGTCATTTAATAAAAACCATGATCGTATTTGTATGCACAATAAAATAATTATGAGCTCATAATTAAATATTGCGCTATGACATGTCCTTCTTCAAACGAGGCTTGTGGAGAGTACTTAACGGTAGGCAGCGGCTTGGCTCAGCCCCTGGCATTGCTGAAGTCCACGGGTGACGGTAACTACTCACCGTCAGGTAGGCTGTATGCTCGTCGCCCACCAGAGCAATAAAAAATTGTGAATTACTTAAATCCAATCCTGAAATTGGGTTTTAATACGGAAAGCACTATGATCACATCTTAAATGTTTTCTTGAAAAATATTCAAGGGCTTTTTTTATAATGTTTATTTTTTAATTAAAACAAGCTACACGCAGCCTTTTTAGTCTAGTACTTATCAAACCCGAATTCGGCATCATCCAACCTTGGGTTTAATTTTCGGTTGGAGTCAGTCATTTTCTTTGTCAAGGATCGCTAGTTTTCAATATCAGATGAAGTCGTCGTGGCCTAACGGATAAGACGTCCGATGCATTCGTGCTGAGCGATGCACCGGTGTTCGAATCTCAGGCGGGTACCAATTTTTGTAATGAAATACGTACTCAACAAATGTTCACGATTAACTTCCACGGTGAAGGAATAACATCGTGTAGTAAAAATCAAACCCGCAAAATTATAATTTGCGTAATTACTGGTGGTAGGACCTCTTGTGAGTCCGCGCGGGTGGGTACTACCGCCCTGCCTATTTCTGCCGTGAAGCAGTAATGCCTTTCGGTTTGAAGGGTGGGGTAGCCGTTGTAACTAAAACATGAGACCTTAGAACTTATATCTCAAGGTGGGTGGCGCATTTACGTTGTAGATGTCTATGGGCTCCAGTAACCACTTAACACCAGGTGGGCTGTGAGCTCATCTACTCATCTAAGCAATTAAAAAAAAAATTTAGACCATACTTGGTTCTTGTCTAGTATATGTTATTGGGGCTACACACAGCTTGTCCCATGCCTAAGCGTGCCCCATGATATCACGTGCGTTGAATACGTAATTCATAAAAAAAAAAATAACTAGGATGCATTTTTTTTCATAAGAATGATTGTTTTATGCCACTCTATAAACTATGCTACTATATACACTCTATAAATTATCAGTCGTTTTATCTGTTTGTATGTCAAATCACGAACCAGTTAAGACACTTTCGTATTCGTTATATCCAACTATTTATATATATTATTATATGGAGTCAGTTAGTCAGGAGTCGGAAGAGGCCTCTTATTAACATCGCCTGAAGACAACAATTCTTTGCAAAATATATAGATTTTCGACAAGTTGGAGGTGTAAATTACGTATTAGCCTTTCCGGAATCCGAAATGGCTAAGTCACTTTATAAAATAGTGTTGGTGGGCCTTCAGAGATGATAACAGTATCTTTTATTTTTTATATAATTATTTTGTTACTCTCCGTTGTTGCACAGTGAAGTGACATATTTACTAGGTGAATAATCTCCTTAAATAAAGATAAAAAGACGTGTGGCACTCGGGGACTGCCGCGGTAAAGCTATTGCAAAGCATTTTTTATCAACTTATGCAATTATAATTAGACAATAATAATTTAATATTAAAAAAATAATAAAAATAAGACCACGCTATATTTATAAACATTAACAAAAGCAAAACATTAACTGTCCCCTTCACACTCATAAGCTAGACCGCGTGAGAGAGAGATGGGCAGACTTTTTATGATCCTCATGCAGTGCGACGTCACGCCGCGCGCTTATTCACAAACACTACACCAGCGCAGCGTGTGAATGTGTTGAACGCGAGCTACATAGTAGGCGTAGTAGGGGTGTCAGGTTATTTTCATTACGGAATTTCTTGATTCAGTCGCCGCGCTCAAGGCCCGCGATAGAAGCTTTGCAATAGCTTAAAAAAAAACATCGCATGAACTGAGCTGATTCGACTGTCTGGGAAATAAGAAAAAAAGTTGCAAAGAATCATGCAATTTATCTATGATACCGTAGGTGCATCGCAATTTCATATCGATTGCTCTGGAATAGTCCGTGGCTTTGAAGTTGAAGTGAGCGTGGCGTCAAATCAATTGACGCACCGCGCTTTAAGGGGTTCTGTATTACGTCATAGTCACTGATTAGATACCAATGAGTTAATTATGATTGAGGACATGACCAGAGCAGTTCTGTTGGATCAATGGAATATAGTTTACCATGTAATTCAGGCTAACTTATCCTTGGTAATTAGGTAGGAAGACGATAGAATTCTAAGTATTGAATTCTAAAGTTTTATATAAAAAATCTATAATAACATTATAAAGTTGAAGAGTTTCTTTGTTTGAACGCGCTAATCTCAGGAACTACTAGTCCGATTTGAAAAATTATTTCAATATTAGATAGCCCATTTATTGAGGAAGGCTATAAGCTATATAACATCACGGTAAGACCAATACAAGTAGAGTACCAATAAATAATGTTTCAAAATGGGGTTTTAATAGCTCCTTAACATTCTATAATTCAAAAATATCTTCACTTTCTACGCAAATGAAGTGGGGGGTAAAATATAGCGTTATGCCAAAGTAACTATTCCACGCGGATGGAGTCGCGGGCAAAAGCTAGTTCTAGTATAAAAAAAAAAATATAACTGGTTAAGCTGGTTAACCCTTACGCACACAAAATGATAAAGGAATTAGTTAGTGTTTGTTACATTATTAAATAGCCAAATGGAACCCTAAATTTGGTGACCGGAGTTATATTATATCTAATTTGATTCCACAATAACATGAATATTGTCAATGATTTTTTTTTCTTCTTCTAAATAATAACGTTTCGTGCGAAGTGCTTTCTAGATTGTTATTAACACAATAATACAATTTCTCACCCTAAATGATGGATCGGCCGTCATATCGATATCTGTTATCGACGATAATGATACTGCCACATATTTCTTTATCTCAAATCTGCTTCATATTTACCCTAGAATCAGCTTGTATAGTATAAAAATTGCTTCTTTATTTATTAAATACTTGCTGACCCGGCAGACTTCGTAGTGCCTCAATCAATAGATAAAAGACATAAACTTTTGTCTATACTAATATTATAAAGAGGAAAGATTTGTTTGTTTGTTTGTTTCGAATAGGCTCCGAAACTACTGGACCGATTTGAAAAATTCTTTTTCCATTAGAAGCCGACATTGTCCCTGATGAACATAGGCTACTTTTTTTTTTTTTTTATTTTTTTTTTTTTTTTGTTTCATGTGTGTTTTAATGTTTCCGAAGCGAAGCGAGGGCGGGTCGCTAGTATAAAATAAACTTAAAACAAACAAAAGGAATCCGTCCGGACATCAAAGGAAAAACAAAATTGTTATTTTTATTTAATTCCGAGCATTTTCATATTTATTTACCTTTTATTTAGTTTCCTTCTCGGCGTTTCCAATTTTTTACATTTTTTTTAAAACTACCCGTTTGGACGCTAAAAAAGAAATCATAAAAACTTTATTTCTGAGCTTTCAGATAACATCACACCTTCTGCGACTTATTAAGATGATACTTCGTTGACAGTTTCTACTGAGTCTGCGTTTAGGACGAGCTCACACTAAAGTAATAAGCCCTGTGCTATTATAAAATTTTTTAGGCTTTTTTTCTCTCTTTATAGATTCGTGTGTGGGAAATAGACACAGAAAAACAAGCATTTATGAAGAACTAGGTGACCCGGCGAACTTTGTTTCGCCTTAGATCCAATAAATGAGCAGATTTTTTATTTTATCAAGGGCAATTTTATATTTGTCCCGGCATGGCTTTCTTAATGATTACCTATCTCGGCACAATAAGCCAACAGAAACTCGACACAAACACATCAACCGGTCAACTTCAAAATTCTCTTATAGACTTAACCATAGACGTTTAGCTGTCAGTTGCGTTCTGTTATTCCATATTAGTTTCATTTTGTTATATATAACACGTTTTACGTCACGTCCCACGAGAACGTGATAAAAAGTATCCTATGTCCTTCTCCTGGTTCTAAGCTACCTCCCCACCAATTTCCAGCCAAATCAGTTTAGCCGTTCTTGAGTTATAAATAGTCTAACTAACACGACTTTCTTTTATATATTTAAGATTATGACAGTGCACATCAGAAAAAGTACTGTAGAGGAAATACTACATCATAGATGTTATTACAAGATTTAGAAGGATAAACATTTTGTATTGTAAAGTAAACCCTACTTTTTTAGCAACTTTTAACTTCATTCCGGATGATCGTACTTATCTCTCAAAGATTACATACAGCACTATCGAAATTTTTAATGAGCTCCGCACTCACTCAAAAGCTGGGAATATCGAATTATATTTATTGATGCACTTGACGTGATATTAATTTTCAGGGTTCTGTTTGGATTACATCGTAAGCTACATGAATAGCGATTTAAAATATTGACAGTTATCTCATATAGAACGGTGCAGTTGTGAGATTTATATTATTTATACTTTTAACCAACTTAAAAAATATATATTTAATTTTAATTTTGAAAAAATATGTACTTTTTTTTCTTTAAAAGGTTTTTTTATCTCGAGGTGATTGATCCCATTGTTGTGTTTGAATGATTAATCGAAGTTTCTCTCAAAATCAGTTTTCAATGAAAAGGAATAATTATAAGTTTCCAATCAAGATCTGAATACTCCTTGACGGTCCATTATATTGATATTGGTATCTGACTTCTTAATGACCCGTAGTACTTCATTGTAGGTAATTTCGTCACATTCACTTAGCAACCTCCACTGATGTATTTCTGTGATGGAAGAGTGCATGGACATCAAACTTGACGACGAGTGTCGTCTTTCTTTACTTATCCAAAAAATCGACTCCATTAAACGCCAATTTAAAAGTTAATTTAAAAATTTAAATTTGGGCTTTGGAAAACCAAAGGTCATAGTTTTGACGCGGTCTGTAGCTCTTGTTTCGCTGGTCGTGCAACCTTAACTGAAGGGCAGACCCTCGTTACTTGCCTTGTTACGGTAATAAGACACTTGGAGCATTGTTTTAGGGTCCATTCTGCTGAATAATAGACGATTTTTAATGGCTTTGACTAATGGAAAAATTGGTAGAAAATTGTTTTGTAATTTATCTAATACTGTCGTTTCGAGGAATTTTGTTCAAAGAAAAATAAATTGGGAAATCCCAGAAGTCATCAATAAATCTAATATAAAATGAAAATTTAGTTTGTTAAATCTTTTGAATTGAGCTTTTATAGGTTCCTCATACCCACATATGATTCTGCAGCGAAGTAATACTGATTTAGGGCTGTACCTACTTTAACTTTTGACACTTCAACTTGTGGTATCTATTGGCTGGTGACCACTTCATTCCAAGTGAGACATCTTCAACCCGTCGTCATCATTATCATCAGTCCACTGATGTCCATTGCTGGATATAGCCAAGATTTGCCACAATGTCCGGTCCTACAGAGCCTACATCCAAGGGATTCCGCCGATAATAAGCAAACTATGAGTTTAATGTTTGTATGTTTCGTATTTATGTGCCTTCACACTTGGTACAGTTATCATCATAAAAGGTTTTTTCAAAAAACTATCAACATATGCGTAACAATGGCACGCACATAGTTGGCCATGGTCACAGTTGAGCGTCGGTTTCACTAGTTGAAAATGAAAAAAGGCTTTCAGCGTCGCATTGGAAGGTTCTAGAGTAGTTGCCAACCAGCTTTACAGAATATGTAGTGGAATATTTCGGACTAATTACAGATTTTTTTAGATCCTACCTATTCACTGGTAGCTTAAGAGGATATTTCAGCTTGGACGGGTAGGTGAACTCTCAGGCTCAACCTGAGATAATTTGCTAACACTAGTCCTAGCAAGAGCAGTGCTTCACAGAATCTACCACCGTATCGGAATTGCGACCCACCGAGAAAATCCGGCGTGAAACTCAGTGGACTGTGTTAATTACATTTACAAGTCGGCGTGCCCTAAAGGATAAGATGTCCGGTGTATTACTATCAAGGGATGCGACAATGCCGATGTTCAAATCCCGCAAGCGGGTACTGATTTTTCCAATGAAATACGCCTTTAAATCATGTTTACGACTGGCTTATACAAGGAAGGAATTACATCGTGTAATAAAAATCGAATAAAACTATAGACCTCGAGTCTCGAGGTGGCCGGTAGCTTTTGCGTGATGACGTCTATGGGCCCCAATAACCGCTTAGCATCAGATGCTCTGTGAGCTTATTCTCCCTTCCTATGCAGCAGAAACACAAAATGCCGTAAACAGGAACTAGTTTCATGATAGTTTTTGTTATTGAAGTAATCGCGAAAATTTAAAACAATTCGTTATAAAAAAATGTCCCAATCATTTTTTTTAAGCTATTGCATAGCTTCTGTCGCGGGCCTTGAGCGCGGTGACTGAATCAAGAAATTCCGTAACGAAAATAACCTGACACCCCCACTACGCCTACTATGTAGCTCGCGTTCAACACATTCACGCGTTACGCTGGTGTAGTGTTTGTAAATAAGCGCGCGGCGTGACGTCGCACTGCATGAGCAATATGAAAAGTCTGCCCATCTCTCTCTCACGCGGTCTAGCTTATGAGTGTGAAGGGGACAGTTAATGTTTTGCTTTTTTTAATGTTTCTAAATATAGCGTGGTGTTATTTTTATTATTGTTTTAATATTAAATTATTATTGTCTAATTGTAATTGCATAAGTAAAAAATGCTTTGCAATAGCTTTACCGCGGCAGTCCCCGAGTGCCACACGTCTTTTTTTATTGCCGAATGGGCAGACGAGCGTACGGCCCACTTGATGATGAGTGGTTACCGTCGCCCATGGACATCAGCAATGCCAGAGGCAGAGCCAAGCCGCTGCCTACCGTTTAATACTCTCCACAAGCCTCGTTTGAAGAAGGACATGTCATAGCGCTCGGAAACACCGATTATTTAGAGAAAAATATTATTTAGAGAAAAAGAAGAGGCTAATGAATTTAAAAGTTAGCTGTGAAAGTAGGCAGCATATCATTGCCGCTAGCTGATGTAGAAGGAGTAGCTGGACACAGCAGGAGATACTCAAATGTCACCTATGTGCGTACCTTCTAATATTTTAATTGCTTCTGTGGGTAAATCCTTCACGGCCCATCTGTTGTTAACCAGTAACCGGAGATCAGACATGACTTTTTATTTTTATTGCTTAGATTTGCGGACGAGCCCACCTGATGTTAAGTGGTTACTGGAGCCCATAGACATCTACAATGTAAATGCGCTAATCTAATTACCCCCATTATCCCCAGTGACCCACATATGTTTATCTAAAACTTTGTAATGTATAGCGTTGGGACTGTCTCTGAATATGGCGAAAAGTGAAGTCCGTGAATCTAAAAACGCTAGCACGATTACAATAAGGCTCAGATTAGAAAACAAAAAAGTTTTTTGCGCGCGTTTTTGTGCGTATATTTTTTTTTTAATCGCTTAGATGTGTGGACGAGCTCACAGCCCACCTGGTGTTAAATGGTTACTGGAGCCCATAGACATCTACAACGTAAAATGCGCTACCCACCTTGAGATACAAATTCTAAGGTATCAGTATAGTTACAACGGCTGCCCCACCCTTCAAACCGAAACGCATTACTGCTTCACGGCAGAAATAGGCAGGGTAGTGGTACCTACCCGCACGGACTCACAAGAGGTCCTACCACCTGTCAAGTCTCTTAGTTTATGTCCAGTCCTTGTAGGTTGTATGTTCTGTCAAAGAGGTTGCATGCCACCAAACCTTGCCATAAGACCAGATTTAATATTAACAGTTTATCCAATTCGAAAATGGAATAGAATTCCTAAGTAATTGTCCAGAAAACCTGAATATGTGAAACCTCTGAATTTGAATAAAACAAAACCTAATTTTGTTAAGCCCCTAGTCCGTCTGAGTCCGTCTCGTTGTTCCGACCAGAACAGACCTTTCATAGGGATTGCACGGGATAAAATATTAATCCTTATAAAAGAAAAGCTTAACCCGAGCCAGAGGTCTAATAAAACATGACCTTTTTTAACTGAACCCTTTAATGGAAGGTCGGGTGGTTCGGAAAAAATATATATAAAAAAAATCATAAAATCGAAACTCGGAAAATCATCTTTGGATCCGAGACGGCTAAATCTTTATTTATATTAATTCATAATATGCAATATTGATTTGAAAAAAAAAACCTTTTTATTTATGACTCTGCTTACTCAGGGTACTGTGTAGTAAATAGTCAATTAGGATTTCACAACCCTCCAGGTGTTAAATAATCATTGATGCGTATCGAGATCATAAAGTAAGCATCGCTACCCACCTTGAAATACGAGGTTGAACTGTGTCGGAAGTGGTGCCATTTCTACATTATGTTTTTTTTATTTATTTGTTAGATGGGTGGACGAGCTCACAGCCCACCTGGTGTTAGATGGTTACTGGAGCCCATAGACATCTACGACGTGAATGCGCCACCCACCTTGAGATATAAGTTCTAAGGTCTCAAATATAGTTACAGCGGCTGCCCCACCTTTCAAACCGATACGCATTACTGCTTCACGGCAAAAATAGGCGGGGTGGTGGTACCTACCCGTGCGCGGACTCACAAGTGGTCCTACCATCAGTATGATGACATGACTTTGACTACATTGATGGTACGTAATCTCGTAATAGCGAAACTCGACGAGAATGCTTATAGTAATTCTATATTATTTACTAGTATACTACTACTATAGACCGCATACAGTAGTCATGCGATCGACCAACAATTCAATTGTTCATAAATGAAGTTCCGTCATTGATCCCAGGCTTCTAATTTATCTGCAATCTAGCATCCTGAACTGCTGTGTAAAAGCCATCGGTTGGTGGTATATCGCGCTTCAACTTGGCAGGCTGGTTCTCGTTCAGTGGGGTATTCCGGAACACTAGTACCGCCTGGGGCGACCTGCCTAACTATCGCCTCGACGACCAATTGATCGGGTGTCGTAACGGTGGCGCCGCGAGTCTGGTTGTAGTGTTGACCGTGGGAACCCCCTCTACATTGCATGGGTTCTGACTCGTTTTGACTCGATTGGACGTCGGGTGAGAGAATGCAAGAGGAGTCCTTTGGTGTGTAGGGCCCTATCCTCGCGATCTGTTCCTAACATCTGCAGACTGTCAAGCCTGACATACCACGCGTGAAGAGTAGGTTCAGCCACCTGATTGAAAAAAAGGCCTTAACTTAGTGACGTCATATCGCGGGACGGGATAATTGTAGGGTAGGCAGAGACTCAGGACGACACTTTTTAGACGCGAGACACGGACGTTGTTACATTGAGGTCGTTTTAGCACTCGATATATCTGTCAATTTGATTGGAAATTGACTGTTTTCATAGCCAACGATGCGGATCGATGACCTGGTCAAAATGGTTGGTAGGGATTGGATGAGAAAAGCAAGAGACCGAAAAAAATTGGGTGCATTAGAAAAAAACCTATACTCAGCATTGGGTGGACACGGGTTGAAGAAGAGATTCTTGTCTTCTTGTCTTCTGTTGAAGAAGAGAGAGACGGGTTGAAGAGACGGATTGGAGCAGAAATGAAGAGAAGAAATTTCTTAAAACATTAATTACTACGTATCATTGATAAGTCGTAAACAGAAACTGAAAAAACAAAATCGCCTTCAGAATCTTAACACTGAATATCCACGGGTGTAAGCTCGGGTGAAATGTAAACAATATCTCGTACTGCGACCCGCCCCTTACTTAATTATATCGAAACATTATACAAATCCATTGTACACACCTGACTCCGATAGTCTGTTCGCGGAAATCAATTTCGTGATGTGACCTAACCGCAAGAGACATTTACACAACAAATTAAAAATACCTTCGCTGCTAAAACGCTGGACTTACAAAAAAAACCTACTTTTTTATGGCTTAGATGGATGGACGAGCTCACAGCCCACCTGGTGCTAAGTGGGCTTCTTACTGGTGGTAGCACCTCTTGTGAGTCCGCGCAGGGGCAGCCGTTGTAACTATACTTGAGACCTTAGAACTTGTATCTCAAGGTGGGTGGCGCATTTACGCTGTGAATGTCTATGGGCTCCAGTAACCACTTAACACCAGGTGGGCTGTGAGCTCATCCACTCATCTAAGCAATAAAAAAAAGTAGTTACTGGAGCCCATAGACATCTTGAATGTAAATAAATTATAAGGTCTCAGAATAATTACAACGGCTGCCCTACCCTTCAAACTGAAACGCATTACTTACTGCTTCACGACAGAAATAGGTAGGGTGGTGGTACCTACCCGTGCGGACCCACAAGACGTCCTACCACCAGTAATTACGCAAATTATAATTTTGCGGGTTTGACTTTATTACACGATGTTATTTCTTCATCGTGGAAGTCAATCGTGAACATTTGTTAAGTACGTATTTTATTTCATTAGAAAAATTTGTACCCGCCTGCGAGATTCGAACACCGGTGCATCGCTATCTATATACGAATGCACCGGACGTCTTATCCTTTAGGCCACGACGACTTCAAAACTATATACTGTATTTATTATTTATTTATTGGATGGATTGAATGGAGAAGCTCACGGCCCTTTAGGTGATAAGTAGTTACCGGTGCCAATTAACATCAAAAACGTAACTGCCGCCACCCAACTTATCCGGTCACCGTTGTCGTCGAACCTGTCGCTTGCGACGAAGGGCTCGACGAGTAAATTAACCCTCAGACACAGCCCACTGAGTTTCTCGCCGGATCTTCTCAGTGGGTCGCGTTTCCGATCCGGTGGTAGATTCTGCGAAGCACGGCTCTTGCTAGGGTTCGTGTTAGCAACGTCGTCAAGTTTGAGCCCCGTGAACTCACCTACTAGTTAAGGTTCCACTGAAATAGCCTCTCAAGGCTATCAGCTTAGATAGGAAGAAAAAAAACAACTTGAGATATGAGCTCTAAAACCTTATTTTTACAGTACAACTACTTTAAAAACACATTACTGTTGTCGGTAGAAATAGGCAAGACGGTGGTACCTACCCTAACACCAGTAAACAATAATTTTATTGCATATTTTAGTAGGTGTTATATATTGTTACGTAGAACTAACAGATGTGCGTAAAGGATGCGTAACAAATGAAGTAACATTAACATAAACGAGTGAGATTTTTCGGATGTCAAATAAGGCAGATCGTCCATCAGGCTCGATAAAACCTAATGCTTGGTTGATTTGATAGCAAATTCACTAAGCATCCGAATCAAACTAAATTAGCGGTATCTATTATATAGAAAGGAAGATATTTAATCCCAGATCCCCGAATCGCGCTAAATACATTTTCCAGATAAGTTTACATATATCCAAGTTCCGAACAATAAGATCCCTACCATCGGTCTACCGACTAACTTAGCTCGCTCGTTAGAAGATCTTTCTTTTATCGTTTCCTCCAAAAACTATTTCTATAGTTATTAGTATGGGTAGGTATTACAATCCTGCGCATTCCTGTCGCGAATCACGTTCAACAACGTACTACAACGGCTCTAAACGTCAATCAACAAAAAAAAAACTTATTAATTGTCTAATTACTGCCACCACAATCTCTATAGTTGTCTGAAATACGCCGCATCACTCTACTAATGAGCTCTGACATTTTCGTGTTCGAGACCATTACTAACACTTAATCGATATCGTATCGTCATTAAGTATCATACATAAATATAGTGTATTGTATGCTAATTACTGTGGTAGCATTTACGATTTCATTAAAATGAAACGCTTTTGAGTTCCAACGAGAAAGCCTCTCATTATGATATGTTTCGGATCGATCTGAACGATTTCGTATCTAATAAGATATTTATAGAATTAGGCACTCCGAAATATTCAATAAAATATATTAGAACTTAATTTTTCAAACTCACATTTTAATTTGGTTTGTTCCATTCTTTTGTTCACAAGTGTACGCCAGATTTCATGTTCAGTACGTATTCATTACTAGCTTCCCGCCCACAGTCCGCTCACGTGGTCAATACTTTAAATCGCGTGGGCGTATCCGTACTCGGTAGTAGGATGAACGGTAGCCAATATTCTTTCACAGATATCAAACTATTTCCATACCAAATTTCTTCAAAATCGATTCTATCAATTTCTGTCCATTGACTGTCTCGTATGTCTGATCGCCAGTTACTTTGACTGTACCAGCGGGTCTGAATATGATGTTTCCGTCAAAATTGAAATCTTAACGAAGGGTTTTTTTATTATTAAACTGTTGCCAGATTTCAGAAAAGATGATAAGAAATACGTCAATACCATCGAGCCACTTAGTGATTTTCAATAATCAGAACCCAAAGCGTCAGTAATGGTCGCGAATTATTAGTATGACCGCAGAAAACATTGTCGGCCACAACTCGTAAAGTAAATAATGCACATTGACAGATACAAATAGCATTTCGTGCCAATCAACTCATCAACTTCATTACAGAATGTGGACCGAATTAAATTCAATCTGTTAATTTTTTAGGGTTTGAATACACTTAACCTATTAGTAACTACTATAAATACTAATCAGTCCCTTTCAATGTTAACTTCAATAAGCTAATTTAGTGTCCCTATTTAACTAGTCCCTATCTAACTCTACGTTAATCTGGTGGGCCAAACTAATCCACTGAATTACTCGGCGGATCTTCTCAAAGGGTCTCGATTCCGATTTGGTAGTAGATTTAAGCAAAGTTCTTTCTAGGGCTCATGTTAGTAAATCTCTCAGGTTGAACCCGTGAGCTCACATACGTGTCCAAGTGTTGCTTCAAGAGTCCCTTAGGTTATCAGCGAATAGTTAGAGGGAAAAAGGGGCGCAACTAACATTTCAAATGTTGTTTTAAAATTCATGAAAAATAAACACTTTTAAATAATATAACATCCAAGTTCCACTGTCTATCTTACTCGTTCGTACACCAATAATTATATAAAATTATTGAATATTGAATGAAATACAATGTGTCATATTTGCTGCCTCAGGTCAAAATGGATAGATGCGAAACAGATTATGTAAAAGACGGAGATAGCAAAACAGCTGAGGCATAATATGTCATTGAAGCATAATCAGATAGCCAATAAAAATTAGGGTGTTCTATGAACATAATCCAATTATACAGGTTGGTAAGTTAATTTTGAAAATCAAAAAAGCTTTAGTGTACGGTGATCCTAAAGTGGCATTGGTTATCAATCGCCCATCTGACAACATCGCTAATAATGATCACAGGATTATTCGACATCACTTAAGTGGATTACATTTGAAAGGGCCAATATATGCCACGATCATATTATTATTAAACAGCTTCTGATCTATCTATCTATTTAATACAGCATTGATTATTCCTCTTCGAATCTAATCAGGTTTATTTTTTTGTGGAGCTTATTCAATTTCGTTATCGTGAAACGAATCACAATAGTATCGCATCTTATATATTTACACGAATTTAGATTACTTTACCGAATTCAAAGCCAGAGGTCATGCCATAACAGATACACTAGGCTTATTTATCGTTCAGTTTAAATTATCTCTCCTACCAGCAGTAGTGTTATTAGTGTTATGAATGTGGAAGGATATAGAGGAAGAGGTAGACCTAAGAAGAAATAGATAGATTGTGTGAAAGACGATATGTGTAAGAGGGGAGTAAGCGAAGAAATGGTATGTGATAGAGGAATATGGAGGGGGAAAATATGGTACGCCGACCCCAGGTGACTGGGAGAAGGGCAGGATAATGATGATGATGACCAGCAGTAGTGTTATCCGCATTTTTATTGTCAGCTTACTTGTTCACTTGCAAAATACCCGAATTGCATGAAAAAATGGCATTGTACTCCGAATCGACCGATTATCACAATTTATGACTCGCTTAATTAAATTCCTTTAGCATGATTATGAAGATGAACTGTGAATGTCTTCAAGATTCAATTACTTTTCGTGAAACACTCTCTGTCTCTTGAAATTTTACTGAAACACCTTTTTCTTTTTTATTGCTTAGATGGATGGACGAGCTCACAGCCTGATGTTAAGTGGTTACTGGAGCCATCTACGACGTAAATGCGCCACCCACCTCGACATATAAGTTCTAAGGTCTCAGTATAGTTATAACGGCTACCCCTCCCTTCGAACCGAAACGCATTACTGCTTCACGGTGGAAATAGGCGGGGTGGTGGTACCTACCCGTGCGGACTCCCAAGAGGTCCTACCACCAGTGAGACCACCTGGTCCTACCACCTTTTAGAACTTTTAAAATAAGATAATTATGGCTGTTAACAACGAATACATTATATAATGATCCGATGCCAATGATCCAAATAAACATATTCGTATACAGAATACCTACAAATTCAAAACGCACTACCAAAATTATTTATGATAATTTCATTTCAGTCAAAACGTAGGTTAGCCAATGCCTAAATTGCAAATTAATATTGAAATAGAACATCTGTTATGGAAATTGTTTCGAAGTTAATGTTATTAACTATAATTAGATTGTTGAGCTATTTCTGACTACAAAAATCACTGAGCACAAATTAAATAGTCCGCCATATTTTACCGAGCTTGTGTTTGAGTTTTAATTCAACACTTGTATTTTGATATTTAGAATTTATTAGTTACCGGACACCTCAACCCTGAGAATCTTTTGCGTTATTTTCTAATTACTTTTTCTCCTTGTCTCGATCCATCACATAGTTCCACCTCTAAAGATTGTCTTGATTATTTCAACATCTATAATTTTAGAGCAATTGTTAAAAGCGATCTTCATGGGCAAGATAGTTACCAATCTTTAGAGGGGAATGAAATGGCACCGAAATATCAGAAAAGGGACTGGCAGTAAGTTTGGAAAATAGCTGTTCAAGGTTGAACAAGAATCGGCTTGAAGATTTGAATGCTGACTTTTAGTAATGGCAAGCAAAGAGAATATTTTCAATTAAAAAAAATAAGGATACGCGTAGACTTTCCTTATCAATAATCGACAAAAATTGTTCGAAAAAATAGGGCTGTTTATCTAATTATAGTCTAAAGCTTACTTTAGGACCGAGAGGACGTGGTTTTTGCAAGGTTGAAATGTTATGCTACATCTTTTTACGAGTTTCCGATAGCTTGCACGGTCTAGTATAAATACTATGCGCCATACGCGGAGAACATTTCGAAGAGTTACGGCTGGATAATATTAGGTTTATTGTTCAGTTGAACATCCTTGGATGATGGATGAGGTAGTTTTATAGACTCTAATCTGTTTTTTTTTTTTTTCTCGTATACCCTACAATCCAGAGAATTGGCTTAATAGCGACTATTCACTGCAGGGTAGAAAAATCGTTAAACAGAGTCTAGACTTTAACTTCAAATGCATACAAATTATTACTTTGATCGGATTTGTACTAGAAAATTATATATTATCTTTGAATTCACTCAAACTGATCGAATTACCGTTGTTCCAATGTTATTCTAACGTCGACCTTTTAATATAAATTTCATTGGTCCAATATCTAATTAACACCAGACAGACTTTAGCAATTTAAAACACGTACATTGTATAATAAATAAGTAAGTCGCGTATTTGTGGTAATGCGATTATGCTGGTATTATATAAAGATAAAAATATATTAACCAGATCAATTTACCATGAACCTCTTTACGTCCTCTATAAAGGTTTTAGTTGAGTGATCGGATGGGACCCGATAGAGGCTTTGTGTCAACAGATTTCCTATAAGGCTACATTACATTAATGTATTTAGATATTTCATTTTGTTGAGGTACGTTACTTTCTAACTGCTAATCTGATCTTACAGGGTCATTTTTTTTTTTACTTTTGTTGTTGGGCAAAAGAGCACGTCACGGTTTTGTTTCATTTAGTTGGGAAGAAAATCAGGATGAAAGGCGATTGGATGCGGCAGAGATGTGAATGTTGCGATGAATGTGTGGACTAACGAGAATGGAATGAAGAATACGGAATGAATATGTTTGAGGAAGTCCGAAAGCGGCACCTGTGACAGAGAAACTGAGAAATGCGCGTTTAGGATGGTATGGACATGTGATGAGACATGATGAGATGTAAGAGAGTGTTAACTATGAATGTGGAAGAATATAGACTATATAGACCTAGGAAGAAATGAATGGATTGCGTGAAAGACGATAAGTGTAATGGTATATGATGGAGGAGTATGGAAGGAGAAAATATGTTGCGCCGACCCCAGGTGACTGGAAGGAGCAGGAGGAGGGCAGGAGAATTATGATGAGTTGGGCAGAAAATCACACCGAACTCTTAATGTAACGCGCAATCGTCGACGCCCTAAAACGTGAATCAACTTTGAGATATGAGGTCAAAACATCAGTAGGATATTTTTGGATAAGTAGGACTTTCGAACTCATACGCTTTGCTGACTCGCAACAAAAATAGGCAAGATATTTGTTTGTTCATTCGTACGTGTCACTCGCTGACGTTCACTATGCATTTCAAGTCATAATATTTGTCATGCTATCATGCTACTATTGAGCTCTGGAACGAACTGCACGCTGATGTCTGAGCGCTATGATATATTTTTCTTAAAACTAGATTTGAAGAGAGTATTCGCCGTTAGATTATTGTAATAAAAATCAAACCAGGAAAAATTATTAGCGTAATTACTGCTAGTAGTGCAAAAGCAGATTGTGCCTTACAAATGGACATGAATAGGCCCTACTCTCAGGAAAGAGCTCATATACTCGTACATCCCAATGTAAGCCGTGGAATGGACATCCCAGAGCAATTCGAAATAGGCTGTCCTAAGCAGCCCTAATGGCGCACTATGGAAGCGGAGTTGAAGACAATCTGACTAACCTGGCCCAAAGTAAAGCTCGTTTTGGTTTGATTGATGGGGCAGTCGTATTGTAAAATGGAGACTTAAAAATCATGTCTCATGCCGTGAGCTCGTCCACCCTCGCTAGCATTAAAAAAGTGGTAGCGGTTGTACCCCTCACAATTCCGATGTCTATGAACTACGATAAATATAGACATTAAGTGGGCCGATAGCACATCTGTCTATTAAGTAGACAATACCGGAATATTGATTATGTAAGTTATAATGTCTGAGTTGAACCATTATTTACAGTGCCAGTCGACCTTGAATTTTGAAAATGGACTGAAAGGCTTCAGTGATTCGACGAACACTGGTGGAACACTTTTTTACTGGTGATAGGATCTCTTGTGAGTAATCGATTAATAATTTAAGCTATCCATTGCCCATCGTTGTATTCCTCAATCCTTGTCTAAAATATGACATGTCAACGTGTCAATGTTAAAGCAGTCGATGACAATAATTTTGATAATTACTGGCGATAGGACCTCTTGTGAGTCCGCACGGGTAGGTACCACCGCCCTGCCTATTTCCGCTGTGAAGCAGTAATGTGTTTCGGTTTGAAGGGCGGGGCAGCCGTTGTAACTATACTGAGGCCTTAGAACTTATATCTCAAAGTGGGTGGCGCATTTACGTTGTAGATGTCCATGGGCTCCAGTAACCACTTAACACCAGGTGAGCTGTGAGCTCGGCCACCCATCTAAGCAATAAAAAAAAGAACAAACGCATTTTTTTTTTGGGAATCCACATTTTTTCGAAATACGCAAATCAATTCGCTGCCAATACCCCTAGTCCTAATGAAAAACCTGGCGTAATGCCCAGAGCTCTTGGCACGCCTAATCTTTGGTTAACCGCTCGATAACGCTTTATTCTATTTCGAAGGAGAATCCATTATTTTGCTTTTGTACATCTCCAAATGAATCGATATGAATATATCGATGGTCTATTAATAATCGATAAGTGGTAGTTTCAACGCTTCGTAATGTTTGTTTACTAGGTAAACACGAATTTCTGCGCGTTAAATGTGTATCGTGGTAGTGCGCATTGCATAAAATATGACAATATTATTCTAAATTGCGAATATCTAATTTGTTGCCTGTGCAGAATGTGTCCAAAATATCTGATGAGCTTAAAGCGTATATATACCTCTCACCTACCAATATAAATGGAAGAAATTGTTTGTTGAAATGCTAAATTTTAAGCACAAAAAATTCATTCTGCATTTTTCATAATTACTCATAATAATACAAGAGATGAAATTAAATGGACAAATCCGATTTATACTTTTAATTTTTTTTTTTTTTAAACTCGCCACGTTTACTGTTCCCGCGCTAAGTTCGCAAAGAACTTGTATTACAGGTACCAGATAACAGAAATAAATGTAAGATTTTTACTATACATATATTTAATATTTGAATATACATCTATAACCCTGGAAAAGACATTTATATTTATCATACAAATATCTCCCCTTGGCGGGATTCGAACCCGCGACCCCCTTGTGTACTGACCATGTCACTTACCACTACACCAGACGGCCGTTATTGTCTGATGAATCTGATTTGTCCATTTAATTTGTCGATTCCTGGATTTTAGATAGAAGAAAGAACCTTATCTTAAGAAATATAACCTTATCGAAATTAATAAAACGAAAAGTACTCACTTTAATCTCATTTACAAAGGAATCCTTATTGTTTGTCGAGATTTTCTTAATTTATTCACACCGTAGAGAGACGTTGAGGATTCTGTAATAAAGAAAATATGATACGTAAAAAAAAAACGCTTTATGAGTTCAGGTTTTTGCCTCTGAAGCCTTACATTTTGAAACTACCAAAGATTTTCCTCTAGCAAGCGAAACCCTAGGACTAGGAAACACTAGGACTAGCCTTAAAACTTAGGAGGAACTGAATGAAGAGTGTAGGAAGGACTGAAAATCCAACACGTGCAGTGCAATTGTTACCATAATATAAAGTCGAAGATAATGTAATTTTTACACTAAGAAGTCCAATTATAACTGTCAAAGCCTAGACGGATATATTGAGCATCATAAGAGTTCTAAGTTTTCGTCACAACTTAGCGATTCTGCCTTTCATTTTAATAAGATTAATAATGCTAATAATAACTGTGAACAATATACCCACGGTCATCTGGCCCTAATTTATGATTCCCTGTGTTATGGGTACCAGAGATTGATACTTATATATTTTTAAATATGTACGTATGCAGATAATAAACATCCAGACAAAGAGTAAACAGACTTGTCTATCACACAATGTTTTCCCGATGTGGGAATCGAACTCACGACCCTCGATGTAACAGTTAGGGCCGCTAACTACTGCTCCACCGAGTCCGTCAGTCAGACATTTCTTTTAATTTAATGTTCATGATTGACTTCCACGGTAAAGGAATAGCATCGTGTAATAAAAATGAAACCCGCAAAATTATAATTAGCGTAATTACTGGTGGTACGACCTCTTGCAAGGGTAGGTGCCACCACCCTGCCTATTTTTCCCGTGAAGCAGTAATGCGTTTCAGCTTGAAGGGTGGGGCAGCCGTTGTAACTATACTGAGACCTTATAACTTATATCTCAAGGTGGGTGGCGCATTTACGTTGTAGATGTCTATGGGCTCCAGCAACCACTTAACACTAGGTGGGCTGTGAGCCATCCACCCATCTAAGCAATAAAAAAGAAACATCAAATTATAAACAGTCTTTAAGAATGTTAACACCAGTACTTATGACTATGTATTATGTCCTCCCTTTCCCGAAGTTAATTAACCGTGTAAGCTTCGAGGGCAACTTTCATCCTGCCCGATAGGAAGCCATATTTAAAGCCAAAGACATAACGATTTGTATATACAGTAGATGATTTGAGGATTAATCCAATTGTTCACGATTCTTTGAACACGCAAAAAGACAGTTGTTACTTTAATTCCGCATAGGTTAGTATCTAAATATGCTGTAAAATACATGTTCTTGTCTCTTGACTTCTTGTCCCAAATTGGATGACAACATTCGCGTTTCGATGGCTATGTGTATGTGTGTGTGTGTTTTTGTATGGGTGAGTGTATGCGTATGTGTGGTATTGTGTGTGTTGGTAGATGCAAACATAGCGCCAGATGCTAATAGGTAACTCAGTTGGGTTATCTATTGACAATGAAATACTAATCAACGGGAGACACATTAAAATCAAATCTATATATTAATACGTGAAGCAAAAACTTTGTATCCCTTTTTACGAAAATTGCGCGGACGGGGGAGTATGAAATTTTCCACACTTATAGAGAATATAGAGAAGAAGTGCACAATGCTAATATTTTTTTTTTAATAATGCATAAAAGATACATTAAATCAATAAAGAAAACATTACACACACTACATACCATGTATTTGACGCACACACGCATGCATACTATTTATTGTCAAACTTTTGTTCTTGACGTCTGTTGTCAAATTGAGAATAGATTAAATATTGTTTGTCTTTGTTAATATTTTTTATAGTGTAGTCTTGGCGAAATTTGTGATTATAGAAGTATAAAATAAATTCATAATAGTGTACAAACTTACAATTCTAATTAATTATAGTCGAATTTCGACTACGCAGGGACCTCTAGTTATTTTTATTATCTTAATGCAATTATGAATTGAAAATTCGAGCACACAGTCCAAGGTATGTGTCACGTTATCATGATCACCTATTTGGCTTTAATAGCCGCTTAAGAAAATTCGATTTGGATTTCAGCTTGTAAAATAATGAACCTCATATTGTCAATGTACCGCTTTAACGGCGAATATTAAACAAGCAACGACAGAGAACAAAAATACCTAACAAAAGTCAAGGATACACAAAGAATTATCCCCGAGTGCCTTATGGAGCCCGTAAATAAATTCGCCTAATATTATTAGAGGCTGAGACAAAAAATAAGACAGCCCCGCTTAATTCGATCGCGCGCAGAGAATTTTCAAGGTTCATTTGTTTGCCACAAAAGCTAGCCTTGTAACATTATGTTAAAGTTGATTTTATTGGCACATTATGAGTCCACACGTGCCATAGTCTTCTGCTGCGTCTAACTTGATGAATGGATAAGATATTGTACAATAACAGAGAGATGTTTGGGCTCCGAAAACAGAACTCAAGTAACACTAGGTAACACTAGATGGGTTGTGAGTCTGCTAATTTTATTTTAAATGACCCATGGGTCTTTTCAGCTAAGCCATGAGGGTGAAAGAGGGTGAAAGCTTAGCTATGAAGGAAAGATTTGCTAAAAGCTACCCAAGAGTCTCCAGAAGAAGCCTTTTTTTTCACAGGAGATAATCACCGGATCCCAGCCCACACGGCGGGTGGGGTATGTGGGAAGTTGAACCTCACTAAAAACTCCTGGTGCTTACAGCCGGCCGGACCGGGCCCTACGCCGGACCGGGCCGGAGCCCAGTCGGGGCTATTGAGACGGCGGGACAGGGTTGACGCAGAGCATGTTACATCCATCCCGCCGTCCCCCAGACGCCGTACCGGCGGCCGCTGGCAACACGACCACCGATTCCCTTGGTCGACGGGCCGGGATATAGCCTTGAAACATTACGACTAAAATTGTTAAAAAAATACCACAAAAGTGTTCTGTTTAAAACAATTTTCTGGCGTTTTAGGCTATGTGCATTAATATCGCTTGAGATACGTTTCGGATTTGGCATCGTACCACTAGCGTTTGCCAAACAGCTCGTTTATCAGTTGCATTTATTGCCTATTGAAAACATTCATTAATCAATCTTATATCACGAATTATCTACCGTTACAACTGGATTTGCTACTGTTACGATTTAATCGCACGTTTATTATACTATTTCATTTATAGCTTCCGATATATCGAATGCTTTTGTTGCCATGGATGACCAAGGCACCACTGTCGTAACGTAATTGTTTTCGACTTAGAACAGCCTCACCCAAACTGAGTTCCTATCGTTATCTGGATGACCTTTAAATACTACTTACGTTAAAATCGTTAATGTCCTTCTTAATTTAATATCCTACTCTAATAGTTTATCGCGCTGTTTTATAAATCTCCCCACTTGCTAGTAGGGTGCCATTTATATGGCTTCCTGTAAGCGGAAACTTTTTAATACATTCAGATGTTCATCCTCACTTCTGTCCTCCACGTTGAGAACATACAACCAGTTTTTTTAATTGTTTTTTTTAAATGCTGCAATGGGTGGACGAGCTCACAGCCCACCTGGTGTTAAGAGTTTACTGGAGCCCATAGACATTTACGACGTAAATGCGCCACCCACCTTGAGATATAAGTTCTAAGGTCTCAAGTATAGTTACAACGGCTGCCCCACCCTTCAAACCGAAACGCATTACTGCTTCACGGCAGAAATAGGCAGGGTGGTGGTACCCACCCGCGCGGACTCAAGAGGTTGAGAACATACAACCAGTTTTTTTTTAATGGTTTTTTTTTAATGCTGAGATGGGTGGACGAGCTCACAGCCCACCTGGTGTTAAGTGGTTACTGGAGCCCATAGACATCTACAACGTAAATGCGCCACCCACCTCGAGATATAAGTTCTAAGGTCTCAAGTATAGTTACAACGGCTGCCCCACCCTTCAAACCGAAACGCGTTACTGCTTCACGGCAGAAATAGGCAGGGTGGTGGTAGCTACCCGCGCGGCCCACAAGAGGTCCTACCACTAGAAAAAATATAACTAGTTTAAAGCAATAAAAATACACCTACGTGTTAGAATATTATTGTAGTAGCCTTATATTTATATTACTTTAGTTTGATGAACGTGTTTAATATTTATCATTGTGGCATTCTATCATACACTCATGATATTAATAACAATATTCTCGCACTTGCCACGCGGCTTCGTCGGTAACATATTTCTTAAGGGAATGAAAGCTTGAAATTGTTGTTTTCTATTTATGTACATGAATAAATCACATCCGACCAAGTTTAGATACATATTCTGTCTGGAATTGCAGCAAGAGTACAGGCACTAACAATCCAAAGTCGAAACAAACTTGCCTAATCCAATTTAGCTGCAATACGTACAAGTCTGCGATAGTTCCGCCTGGGTCTGCATCTACGAAACAAGTCTGTTCAATGATTTGGAAATAAATTTGTATTTTGTTGTTGTTTAACTTAACTCTCTTGTTTGAGCTACATTTGAAGCTGATGTGATCCGTAGTGAGCGACCGCATCTTAGTGCCAATTCAGACTGGACTCTGAAAGATGTGAAGAATGTTCTGCTGTCTAATTTTATTAATACGCTTTTATTAGCTTCAGACGTATGTATGTATGTTTGTAACGGAATCTTTGAATATAATTTTGACACCCTTCAAAACGTCGGATTAACTCAAAATTTGGTGTACTTATTAAGGACCGACAACAATTCTATATTAAAAAAAAATTAATAAATTGAAATTCAACTAAAAAATGAAAAATAAATAATAGTTTAAAAAAACTAAAAAAATACGCTTTTATAGAAAATCCAACTAAAAAATAGAAAATAAATTAGAATTAAAAATAGTGTAACAATAAATAATTTTATTGTAGTGGGGTGCTTTTCAGGATATTATCAAAATATTAATTCTATTGATACCATGCACCCCACTTTTTTTCTACAATAAAATCATTTTTTCTTACACTATTTTTAATTCAAACTTAATAAAATTTATTTTTAGATTTCCAAAATGTAATTACTTTCGAATTATGCAACTTTTGGTATTCGAGAAATCACACAGCTTTTAGGAAATGAAAAATACCCGCTGCACATGGCTTGTCGGGTTCTTACAAAAAATCCATTGAAGTCTCAACAAGCTACCGCTCATAAGCATTAGAATAAATAATACAGGCTAAATGACCGTAATTAAGAAGGGTTTCGTTGTGAGACCTAATGGTAATTGGAGGCACAAGTCTCACCCTTTAAATTGGAATGAATGACTGCTTCAAAACACAATTGTGGTACATAAGGGTACCGTAAAGGGGTAAAGGGGCTGCAATATGCACGCACGCAATATTTTGACCAGGTCTTCGATCCACCCCATTGGCTGTCTACCCATGTCATGACATCTAGTACGAAGTCTCTACTCCAGTGCTTATTTAGCTCACTGATTGTCAGTGCGACGGCATATGTGGCCGACCCGATTCCACTTTCTCCGAGCGATCACTTTGGCTATATCAGTCAAACCAGTTCAGTTCTGCAAGTTTGGGTATTGCGCATCCTATCCCTGCTGGTAAAAATAGTTAGTATGGTATGAATACCAAAGGCAAGAGACCGAAAAGAATGGAGTGCATTTGAAAATACCTACACTGAGCATTGGGTGGTTACGGGTTGAAGAAGAAGAGTATAATAGTCAGAGAACACCCGTTTGTTGCTTTTTAAGAAACCCTTGAGAAGAGATGAGGCGATGCTATTTTAGACCGACCCCACACAACCAGAATGAGTGTGAAGAAACTTGCTCGCTCATCCAGTCCAAGTAAAAAAATACGCAAGTAAACAAATAACTGCCGATCACGGCCTATTGTTATTGCTGAAGTTTCAATACTCCCAGACTCGGAGGCGCCGGCCAAAGTATCAGCTTACTGGGGAATTTATCTGGACGTGTACATGTTTTATTCGATCAACTAGAATAGCCGCTTATTATTTATGGCTGTTTTGTTTACAAATGATAAATCAAAGGAATCTAAAATAATATTTTGGGTTTGGACTACTCATTAGCCATTTGAAATATTTTCATTCTTTCATTTTCAATTATATTTGTGTGATAAATATAAAATGTCATTTCCAGGGTTATGTATGTATATTAAATATACTAATATGTATGTGTATTGTAAAAAAATTACTTTTATTTCCGTTATCTGGTACCTGCAACACAAGCTCTTTACGAGTTTAGTACGGAACCAGTTAACGTGGCATGATTGTTAGTAAATATGTATTTATTAAAAAATAAAAAAAATGAAACAATCACTTAGTGTCATAGAGATTTTTAAAGTTACTCACTACGAGGATCCCTCGAAATGATCTCGAGGAAAATCTCAGTTAATTTCAACGCATAATGTTTCCGATTAACTTTTTACTCGAACAAGTCAGGTCAAGGTTTCACTCAAGTCATTCAGTATTCATGATCTACTACGCTGCTAGGTAATTAAGAATACAATGCGGTCTCCTAAGTTCATTCGTCAAAATTTATTTATGTATTTTAAAACCTTTTTATTACCACCCATCTAAGCAATAAATATAATATACTTAGTCTGGCCATAAATACTGTTACCATTAAAAATAAACAAAATATTACATTTGAATTTGAAATCTATCATTTTTATATGATTGCTCATTGAGTTTTCTCATTTTGGCGCCAATACATTGTATAATATTTTGCGATATTAAAATGGAGTGGGGTGATAAAGAGAACTAAATCGCTGCGATTGCATTACACAAAGTAGGTATGGATGAAACCAAATGCAATTTTTAAAACTCTCCATACGCTTGGTATTAGTAAAATGTTTGTGTACCGGGCTATTAATAGGTGCAATGAGATCTCCTCTGTTTGTGACAGAAAAAGATCTGGCCGTCCACGTAGTGTTCGTACGAAAAAGGTGGTCAAAGCAGTAAGGGAAAGAATTCGAAGAAATCCTGTCCGAAAGCAAAATATTTTATCTCGGGAGATGAAGATAGCACCTAAAACCATGTCGCGTATTTTAAAAGATGACTTAGGACTTGCAGCCTATAAGAGACGTACTGGTCATTTCTTAACTGATAATTTAAAAGAGAATAGGGTGGTAAAATCGAAACAACTACTGAGGCGGTACGCAAAGGGAGGTCATAGAAAAATTTTGTTTACGGATGAGAATTTTTTTACAATTGAGCAACATTTTAACAAACAAAATGACCGTATTATTGCTCAAAGGTCTAAGGAAGCTTTCCAATTAGTCGACAGAGTGCAACGTAGGCACTATCCGACTTCAGTGAGGGTTTGGTGGGGTATTACCTACGAAAGAGTGACTGGGCCACACTTTTGTGAAAAAGGTATCAAAACAGCGGCACAAGGGTATCAAGATACCATTCTTGAGAAGGAACCATCTTCAATAATCAAGAATGGTCCTTCCAGCAAGACTCGGCGCCAGGTCATAAAGCTCGGTCTACGCAGTCTTGGTTGGAAACGAACGTTTCGGACTTCATCAGAGCTGAAGACTGGCCGTCGTCTAGTCCCAATCTTAATCCGCTGGATTATGATTTATGGTCAGTTTTAGAGAATACGGCTTGCTCTAAACGCCATGATAATTTGGAGTCCCTAAAACAATCAGTACGATTGGCAGTGAAAAATTTTGAAATTGCTTCTATTGATAACTGGCCTCAACGTTTAAAGGACTGTATTGCAGCCAATGGAGACCACTTCGAACAAGCTTTTTATACTTTAAATTGTTTTATATTTATTTAATAAACTAACACACTGTAAAAGTAATAAATGTTATTTGGCATAGAAATTTTTTTGTTTTCCTTTGTAACAGTATTTATGGCCAGACTAAGTATTTAAGGTATTGTATTGTTTTCCATATAATTAAAATTACTTTTACGGAATTTTGATCGGTTTTTGCAACTAGTAGACTTAAATCAAGACTCAAACCACCTTTACGGTTTAATCTCATGTTTTTTTAATTATGTTATTTCTTATGTTATTTCCAACATTTCCAATACTTTAAGATTTTCGTGGTCATCGCGGACCTCTAAGATGTTATCATCTGTCGACATTTGAATATTAAGCTGACCACCGTCTGATTCACTATGTCTGATGAAGCTACTTTTAATTTTTTTATTAACGTAAAAACAAAAACAAAAATCTTAAGTAATAGACATTACAAGTAAATTTAAATTCGGTACTGGAGCATAACTATCGACCAAACAATATGGAACCGTGATCGTCCAATTGTAAAAGAGCAATCGCTCCTTCGGTAGCCAGTATTTCCGTTTACGTAAGATATATTCGATTTAGAAAATCTTATAGATGTTCAAATCTGAATAGAATGATATTATTATATTACGTAAATATCAGCTTAAAATATATAATATACTTGCGACCCGCCTTCGCTTCGCTTCGGGAACTGTAAGTTATTATTCATCTTATTGAGTTTTTTTTTTATTGCTTATATGGGTGGACGAGCTCACAGCCCACCTGGTGTTAAGTGGTTACTGAAACCCATAGACATCTACAACGTAAATGCGCCACCCACCTTAAGATATAAGTTCTTAGATCTCAGTATAGTTACAACGGCTGCCCCACCCTTCAAACCGAAACGCATTACTGCTTCACGGCAGAAATAGGCAGGGCGGTGGTACCTACCTGCGCGGGCTCACAAGAGGTCGTACCACCAGTTCTTTTATACAAATCTGGTCCTGATAGTAACAAAGAAAAAAATTAATAATTCTTATTCTCATATTCACGACTCACTATTTTGGCGATAACGCTTACAAATAAATGATAGAAATATGCTGTCACAGCCTTTTATTTAAGATAAACATTTCCATTTTACATTATATACGTGTAACTCAAAAGTCTTTTGCGGCGTACGACAGATTAGTTCGCAAATGGCAGATTTTTTCCTTCTTACTTGACTCTTATCGTTATATTTTGGATAACTCACACCATATCTTTATAAATTATAGCCTATGTGTTATTCTGATGTGTAAGTTATATAAAAGTTTCATCAAAATCCATCCAGTAATTTTTCCGTGAAAGTGTAACAAACATACATTCTTACAAACTTTCGCGTTTATATAATAATATTAGTAAGATACATATTTTGTAAAATTCTTCGATCGCCCCGACAATCTAGTATGCCGTGATCTCTACTATCTTTGGTTAAAAATTTTGATATTCAAGGTTTAAGTGTGCTTTAATCTTATTAGTGAGAATTATTATCACATAAATGATTTTCTTAGGGACGACATTGAAAATAAATGGATTTTTTAATTATTAGTTGAATTATGGATGAATTAATGGTAAATTATATATTAATATCATAATATCTTGCACTGCACTAAAATTCGCATGTCAAAAAATGACTCATTTTCACTACCTATGCTTAGTGAATAAATGATTTCTTTCTTTCTTTCTTTAGTTCTTCGGTATGTATTTTCGTGTCTAAAACGAATATCCGCTGGACGAGTCCCGCTATAACCTAAACTGTTCGACTATCGTATCATTTAGAGTGCATCATCACAACATAGATGCCGCGACCAATCTGTAGAATTCTGATGTGTGTGGACTCGTAAAACGCTAAGTGTAATGATTTTGCAAGTAAGCTAAACGTTTTTTTTTTTATCATACTACACGTACCATTGCCACGTACCATCCGGCTATACCATCCGGCTATGGAATGAGCTCCCCTCCACGGTGTTTCCCGAGCGCTATGACATGTCCTTCTTCAAACGAGGCTTGTGGAGAGTATTAAGCGGTAGGCAGCGGCTTGGCTCTGCCCCTTGCATTGCTGAAGTCCATGGGCGACGGTAACCACTCACCATCAGGTGGGCCGTATGCCCGTCTGCCTACAAAGGCAATAAAAAAAAAAAAATAAAAAAAATGTTTTATTGAATTTGGAACTCATTTGTAAATGTACGTATTTCCATAATATAAAAATTGTTAACTCCCAGATTCGATGCACAGTCGCATTTTTACCGGTAGTGTCTAGTCTTGAGGTGTTCGATGTCTACAAGCTCGATAATGTGACTGTATTATTATATTATAGACATGAGTATATGAAATTGTGTATATGAAATTTTTAATGCATTTAATAACGATTTATACTACGAAAAGTCTTTGAAACGAACCTTTTCCCCTATGTGTTTACGTAAAAATGTCGTAAAGAAACATTTGATAGCTTAACTATTGTCATCGACTGCTTTAACGTAGAGAATACGTGATACTACGTTGACAAGTCATACCTTAAACAAGGATTGAAGATTTGAGCAACGGGCAATAGATAGCTTTTCATCTACCATAGCCAATTAAAATTAATAGCCTAGAGTCCTAGATTATTAATTAGTATCAGGGGTAGTCAAACTGTGGTTAAAAAAACTCTTCCAATATGGAATAAATAAATAACATCAAAAAGTTCAGAAAAGCGAATAAATGAGATGTGACATGTCGTTTGCAAGATGTGTATTTGATTAAAATGTTATAATATGAATTGTAAACAATTGTATTTTAACGATAAACACTAAGACATCAAAGAATTGAGGTTTTTCACGGATACCGCAAATACCAAAATCCATTAGTTAATTAATTCAACGTTTTCTAATACTACGTAGGATAAATCTACATTATCGTCGAGTTCAAAGCGCTTACCTTTGTTCGCTGTGCTTGTTATGTATTTGACAGGAATCGGGTATATTGGAAAATTAACTGATAAGAACTCAAGCCTTCGTGAGCTGTGCAGATTCGTGAAACGTAAATATAAATTTTTTTTTGTAATTTTTGTTTATGTTTTTAAAGTTTAAAATTTTTTTTAGTTTTAATTACAATTTTAATTTTAATTTAATTGTTTATAAATTTTTGTAATCTTTTCTGATTTTCGTTCGTTTGAAGCTAGACTTCTAAAGCCCTCTGAATAAATCAATGAGAGATGTTCGAAGGTTCAACATAAAATATATTAATACGTGAAGCAAAAACTTTGTACCCCTCTTTACGAAAATTGCGCGGACGGAGGAGTATGAAATTTCTCACACTTATAGAGAATATAGAGAAGGAGTGCAGAATGTTTTTTTTTTAATTATACATTAAAAAATATATGAAATCATTTAAAAAAAAAACATTACACATGTATGTATTGACACACACACCCATGCATATCATTTTGCATATTGCTTAGCAATATTATATGCATGCATATTGTTTATTGTCAAACTTTTCTTATTGCATAAATTCTGTGGTCAAATTGAGAATAGATTAAATATTGTTTGTCTTTATTAATGTTTGTCTAAAGTGTAGTCTTGGCGATATCTGTGATTATAGAAGTATAATAGTCTTTGACAATAGAATCATAATAGTGTACAAACTTGTAATTTCAATTAATTATAGTCGAATTTCGACTACCGGGCGACCACTATTGTTATTTATAAGTTCCGAACATTTAAGCAGTCGGTTTGCCGAGTAATACTGGCCGCTGACTGGAAGACATTCACCCCAAAATATCATTACAAACAAATAAGCAACTCAATTATTCCTCGAACGAAATTCATAAAACGATTTAAATTATCTCCTAGGCCCAAAATGCCATTTGAATAGCACCGTTATCAAAGAGGAAAATGAATCTCAACAAAACCTTTCCTTTCATCCATGGTGTGGATTCAGGCGTTCATAATTTCTTAGCTGACGGCTTAATGATCCCTGTGATAAGTTACCAGGTTAATTTCGGCAAAAAAACCCCTACCATTAAATGTTTTTATTGCTGCCATACAAGATATTCTTGTCCGATAGCCGTCCGTGGAAAATTTGAGTGCTATTTTGATGATTAAAATATGGCGTGGTCGTTTAGTCGAAATTACAATACTTTTGTTTCGTTTTGGCTATGTGAGATAGAAGATAAATACAATTTTAGTACCTATTCGACTTACTAACATAGAAAATACACAAGCAATTTTAGTATCCTTAACAAAATTCTAAAGTCCAATACGGTCTCTTACTACCATACTATTGATCATATTAGCTCCTTGCTTTCGGTTGACCAAAGATGAGTTATCGTGAACATACATGAGTCACTTTTTTTTTTTTATTCCCTTTGTAGGCATACGGCCCACCTCATGGTGAGTGGTTACCGTCGCCCATGGACTTCAGCAATGCAGGGGCAGAGCCAAGCCGCTGCCTACGGCTTAATACTCTCCACAAGCCTCGTTTGAAGAAGGACATGTCATAGCGCTCGGGAAACACAGTGGAGGGGAGCTCATTCCATAGCCGGATGGTACGTGGCAAAAAAGATCTTTGGAAACGCACTGTGGATGACCGCAGTGGCTCCAGGTAGTATGGATGAACTCTACTCCGGTGGCGGGCGGTGCGATGGTAAAAACGAGATGCTGGTATCATCTCGAACAATTCCTCACAGCACTCCCCATGGAACATACGGTATAAAATACAGAGGGAACCGAAGTCCCTCCGCAGACCCAGAGGCTTTCATTTGTCGGGTTAATGTTCAACGGCCAAGAGTCCTTTTGAAACACACCTGAAAGTCACCCGTTCTCAAACATGAGGCCGCATGTGGAGCATTAGAGTAATTGCCACAGATGTCTTTAAGCTGGATCATACTTCGCTGACTCCTAACACGCCGTGCCTAATAGTAATCTCGTAAATTTACTACATTTGTCCAAAGTTTCCAACAACACCATATTTCCGTGACTACTGGCAATAGAAATTTTAATTACTAAAGCTTTTTAATAAGCTTCCCAGTTGTGTCATAACCGAGTAATACACTTAATTCCGCCTCCATGTTCACATTCCTCGGCGATACTAAAAGATCATATAAAGCCAATCAGAGTACATTGTAAGGACAGTAAACTGAATATACAAATTGCATGACCCTAATTGTCCATTGTTTAGTTTACGATCTATAAATCCTTAAACTAATGATACCAAAACCGAATATGGAATTCAGCAGCTTTCTAAAATGGTGTGTGTCCCCAATTGGCAATTAGCGTTTCGTTTTTTTGTTCATGGACGAAAGCACACGAGGGCACACTCACAATGCTGTCCATATCCGAAGGTTCTATTACAATCTCATTTAAAGAACGACGCTTGGTAAAAACAATCCCTAAAAAACAATTGCGAAAAGAAATGAGTAATGCAGTTCCAGGTAGGTATGAGGTTTGGTGGCGAATGGTAGATTAATAAAGCGACGCCAATTCATCCCAAACAATTCAACAAAACCCTCACCATCCATAAAAAAATATTATCTTTAATCTGAATCAAAATTCCTTTGCACTGATAGGACATCTTTATAATTTCCTCAACATTTAGGGTTATTGAGTCTTGATAATTTAAATTGCTCAGATATTATCTTAAGATACACGTTTGCGGCCTTGAGTTCTACGAATCCTACATACTGAAGTTTTACTTAATCCCTATCTTGAGTTACGCCAGTAGAATCTGTTGTGGTCTTGTAGGGATTGATTCCTTAAGCTCTTATCTATTTCTGGAACTAAGAAATCATGTATTCCATTTTAAAGGGTAGAAAGTCGATGTACTTTATTAGCATTTTGTGCTGTCTTGTCTCAATATGAAACTTAGTCCGAAGAACTCACGTCACTCATTGATGATGCATTCATAACGGTTTATGAATGTGACGGCGTTAACGATATTTATGTGATATAGCACGTGCAATAGGAGTGACTCACACAAGCAAGGTGCGCCGGCCGTGTCGTTCCACTCGTAAACAACAGCTGCAACAGAAGTGACTCATAAGCCAGCTGCGCCGGCTAGTATAAAAAGGCGGAACGTGCCTTGAAATGAACATTCGTTCGACTGCGTTTGCCCGGTGCACTTACTACGTTGTTACGTTGTGTGATTCAGTGACTGTTGTACGTACTGGTTAAAGATTGGATAAGTGAAAGTGAATTAAGTTATCATATTGTTGATTAAATCAGGAATCAAAAAGTGACCTCCTTTTACTTGGTGTTTAACAAAATAATGTCTACCCTCAAGCTTACATCAGAAGTGGGATCAGGACTCTACTCTCACTGGCGTGACGTGTTTGAACATGTTCGAAGTACAGCAAAAAAAAAACATGATGCAGTACTAGTAGTGGTACGCCACAAGAGCGTGAATGCAGCATACGTAAGTCGTGTAATAACGTCTCTGTTACCTCGATGGAAGATCTGAGCCACGAAGAAATCGTCACATCTTACGTTCTGGCTCATGTTGCCCAGTTTGACTGTCGACTTTATCACATGGCATTTACTAACGGAAATACAACACGTAACAAGCAAGAAATTAAGGCAAGTGCAAATCTCAAGTGAAACTTCGATCGCAATAATGGATCTGTCATGACGAGTGGGTAGTTCCGACACGAATCGTTTTTAAGCCAACGACTACTGCTAGAGTTACATGGCACTAGTACAGTAAACCAGGACATGAGACTGTGAATTGTCGCTGAAATTTTAGAATCTACTCGATTCAATACCAATAACACTACACGTTCGATGACTTCGGGCTCCAGCAAGCAAGCAAGCAAACAAGAAAGCAAGCAAGTTTCCGTGGGGAAGAAAAATTGACACATCTGAAGTCGTCGTGACCTGTAAGATAAGACGTCCGGTGCGTTCGTGTCTGGCGATGCGGCGGTGTTCGGGTTCCGCTGGCGGATGCAGGTTTTTCCGGTGAAGTGCGTGCTTGTGCGTGCTTGACAAGTGTTCGCGGTTGGCTTCCTCAGTGTGGGAGTAACATCGTGTAGCCGGAGGTGAGACTTCCGCGGTCGCGGCCCACCCAGTCCGCGAGAACCGGGCAGATCGCCTCGACGGTACGGAGGCCGGCCGACGGGTCTGCCAAACGACGAGACCACGCCTCCAGCACGGACTGCCGATATTGGAGCCCCCGTGCTCCGGCTGCACTTGCGCTAGGGCGCGCCGCCTCGTAGGAGACTGTGAGCAAAACCTGAACAACCTCCTCATCCGTGGGCGCCCGGCTCTCGCCTGCAAGTCAGCTGTTACGTGTGCGGTGATGCGAGTCATGTAGCTTCTGGGTGTTCCATGCGCTACAAGAAGAAAAACGACACTGCTCCAGGTGCAACCAGAGACGTCAACGTGTGTTCCAGAGCTTCAGTGTGTTACAGATAAGTGGTTTTGGCTTCCCCTTTATGTTCCATTGAGGGTCAGAATGTAGTCTTATAAAACAAAGCCATAGTAATTTATTCAATGGTAAGAGGTTTCATGAACAAGTCACTCTTTGATCTGAAAGTAACTCGGACCAATCATGGCAAGAGCAGTTAGGGGATATTCAACTCGCCCTTAATAGTACACGTTGTCAAGTAACAGGGTTTACTCCAATAGAATAGATGTTTACCGTTCAGGGTAGTTCACTTGAAATATCTAAAGTTTCAACAGAGTGATAATCCCTTGGTTTAGTCGAGGCAAAGCTAAAGTCAAACTTTTTTCCGCTGGGGATTTTGTTTTCGTAAGTTGACCGAAAATGTAAAGGTCCCTTCAACATTACTGCAGTTATGGAAAACGATAGGTATAAATTGAGACATGTAAATAGTTCTAATAGCGTGTACAAATTTCCCCATGAAAACTTACGTGAAATACCTCGAGGCCCGTCAGGCCTACTAGAAATTTCTGAAAATTATAGTGACGATGACGTGACGGCGTACACAGATGGGTTAATTAATCTTGTTCATGAAACTGATCTTAATGATGACGACTCTATCACTGACAATAGAAGCGACATTTTGTCCGCAAATAGCGATACAGCAAACATAGTCTGTGGGTAGTGATACAATGTCTGTAAGCTCAGGCACCTCAGGTGCAGGTGTTGGAAATGTAGAAAACGATGGTCGGTCTCGCACTATTTCTGAAGAAATTCCGTATAAATGTTCTGGTTTAAGAAATGTTTTAACAAACGCTACCGTACACGCAGATTAAAAAAAAAAGAAGAAAAAAAAAGAGAATTGTATGTGGCTAGAGAGATGTTAATCCGGACTAGCAAAAAAAAAAAAGAAAAAAAAAAAAAAAAAAAGAAAGTGTGAAGTCATTGAAGGGTCTGTCCGGTCCAATGGCTTGGCTATAGGGATTTTCATCCAGATTAGCCACAACAATTAGCTACAGGGATTGCGATTCGGTCTAGCATTATCCGGTCCAGTTCGAAAAACTGAAGGGATAACAATTCCGGTCTAAGTTGAAAGGGGCATACTTACATACCTGAAGAGTTTTAAATGAACTGGCCCAGGTATGTAAGCAGTCTGAAGGTTATTTATAGCCAGTATAGGATTTTCTGAAGAATTATGCGAACCGAACCCTACTAGATTGTTAATATCATAGACCACGTTTTAAGTTGCATCCGTTAATGTCAGGATGAACGAACACGTTTGTTGTTCACAGAGATACCATAAGAATGCGCGCACGAGGACGAGCGCACGTCAGTATGGCCGTGACGGCGTTAACGATATTTATGTGATATAGCACGTGCAATAGGAGTGACTCACACAAGCAAGGTGCGCCGGCCGTGTCGTTCCACTCGTAAACAACAGCTGCAACAGAAGTGACTCATAAGCCAGCTGCGCCGGCTAGTATAAAAAGGCTGAACGTGCCTTGAAATGAACATTCGTTCGACTGCGTTTGCCCGGTGCACTTACTACGTTGTTACGTTGTGTGATTCAGTGACTGTTGTACGTACTGGTTAAAGATTGGATAAGTGAAGGTGAATTAAGTTATCATATTGTTGATTAAATCAGGAATCAAAAAGTGACCTCCTTTTACTTGGTGTTTAACAAAATAATGTCTACCCTCAAGCTTACAAATGCATCATCAATTATCAAAATATTTACTATTACGAGTAGAAAGTGACCGCATTTTAACTTTTACATTTCATGAAACGAAGAGTTCGACAAGTGAACTAATCCATAGAGAGTTTCTTGCCGAATATTCTCAGTGGGTCGCGATTTCGATCTGGTGGTGGATACTGCGTACCATATATCTTGCTATGGCTAGTGTTAGCAAATTCTCTCAGGCTTAACCCATGACCTCACCTACCGATCTGGGCGTATCTGGAATAGCCTCATAGAAATCACGACACGATCGATTACGTCGATCAAAATCAAGACAAGCTCTAAAAACAGCAGTAAATTTAGAATAAAGCCATCAAATTATTTGAATAATCTGAATATTTCATCGATACTTCCGAATTTGTTAAAAGGAAATGCCTTTTGTAATATTTACAAAAACTTGTCATATAATACTTTATAAAGACGATGCGAAAGAATATTCCAACTGAAATATGCCCGATTTATTTATAGTTATCGATTATTTGATTATGCCGAAACATTTAAAATTTCAACAGTTCGGATTTCAGTGTAGCAATAGACTAAAAACTTACAGAACCAAAAGCGAAAGACACTTCGTCTGATCAGAAATTTTCCGACAAATTGTCTTCCTTTAAAAAATTATGAACGTGCTTTCAGAAACCTGTCGTGAAATGATTAGTGGAGACCAAAGAGATTAGATTAAAACATGGATGCCCCTCACCTTGACACAAATAAGGCTGAAGTCATGCGAGCTCTAATGACTTTTACACACCGGCTGCATCAGTAAAAACGTGATCAAAGACATGGAAACTCCCTTAAGTGAGATGCCGCAAAAATTAATCACACGGTCGTAACAGGGGAGTTAGTGGCCAGATAATAAGTCAAATCCGGTGGTTGATTCAGGGGTATATAGAAGTGTATTGCCACCCGTCAAAGCAGAGACGGATTCAGAAAAAAGCATGTAGTACATAAAACGAACATCAAAAAAGATTAACCATCACGGCAAGGCCGCCGGATATGTAACGGCATAGATGCGTAAAAGGATAATTTACTACAGGAAATTCATGTGGCATATTGAAAAATAAAATATAAATATTAAAAATCACTCGTTTATACATGGCGACGCGTAGCCACACCGTAGACACCACTATATCTGTTTTTATTGCTTAGATGGGTGGACGAGCTCACAGCCCACCTGCTGTTCAGTGGCTAGTGGAGCCCATAGACATCTACAACGTAAATGCGCTACCCACCTTGAGATATAAGTTCTAAAGTCTCAGAATAGATACAACGGCTGCCCCACCCTTCAAGCCGAAACGCATTACTGCTTCACGGCAGAAATAGGCGGGGTGGTGGTACCTACCCGTGCGGACTCACAAGAGGTCCTACCATTAGTAATTACGCAAATTATAATTTTGCGAGTTTGATTTTTATTCCTTCACCGTGGAAGTCAATCGTGAGCACTTTGTTGAGTGCGTATTTCATTAGAAAAATTGGTAACCGAACTCACTCGTTCAACACGAATGCACCGGACGTTTTATCCTTTAGACTACGACGACGCCATCAATGAACGTTAAGTAATTTTTGAGCGTAACTATCAGCCATTGCTAATTTTTACATTATCAAAGTTGATAAATGTGTAAATTTCTATTTAGAGTATAGAAATATAGTAAATATAGTATTAACGACATTTTCTAATAATTAACCTAGAAAGTCTTCGAGTCTTAAAGTCTTTAAATGGCTACTATTACATTAATACGAGCAATCGTTAAGAAGTTTATGACACGTTTGATCGGATTAAAAGACGTAAAAACTAACAATGGCTTATACCGCTGTTACGTGTTTTATTTTGAATAAGATCGATAAGGTTTATATTTCAAGTCGTCGTGGCTTAAAGGATAAGACGTCCGGTGCATACGTGTTGAGCGATGCATCGGTGTTCGAATCTCAGGCGGGTACCCATTTTTCTAATGAAATACGTACTCAACAAATGCTTACGATTGGCTTCCACGGCGAAGGAATAACATCGTGTAATAGAAATCAAACCCGCAAAATTATAATTTGCGTAATTACTGGTGGTAGAACCTCTTGTGAATCCGCGCTGGTAGGTAACACCGCCCTGCCTATTTCTGCCGTGAAGCAGTAATGCGTTTCGGTCTGAAGGGTAAGGCAGCCGTTGTAACTATACTGAGATCTAGAACTTATATCTCAAGGTGGGTGGCGCATTTACGTTGTAGATGTCTATGGGCTCCGGTAACCACTTAACACCAGGTGGGCTGTGAGCTCGTTCACCCATCTAAGCAATAAAAAAAAAGATTTATTTGTCTTAACAAACTACCTATTAACAATGAGTGAATAGGTACTTAAGTTTCTTTTGAAATGTGATTTTATTTTATTTTCGTCATTAATTAACCCACAAAATACCAATTGTATAATTTATTATTCATGAACACTGCTAAGCTTCTCCAGAATTTTTGTTCCCACGTGTTCGGAAAGTATAATTTCAGTGAGCCAATGGACAGCTTCAAATCGAATTTGTAATCTTCTGAAACACAATATTTTATTTTTTTACGCACTACGAGTATGAACAAAAGCTTAACACGGTACAAATGTAAAAGAGTGTTTTATATAAAACACTACAATAGCTACATAAAAATGTCTGGAATGGTTTTCGCAAGACGTTTAGTATGTTTAACCAAAGATATCTTCGACCAGAGAGGTATCGAGGTAAAATAATTCAGAAAGCATTACTTAAGTGTAACTTGCTATCATTGTATCATTATCCAATATTCTACGTATGTCAAATATATTACAATTTAGATATCTATACTAATATAATAAAGAGGAAAGATTTGTTTGTTTGTTTGTATTGAATAGGCTCCGAAATTACTGAACCGATTTCAAAAATTATTTCACTGTTTGGAAGCTACACTATTCCCGAGTGACATAGTAGACAATTATCTTTTTTGAAAAAAAATAGGGATCCTTACTAAAACCCCAATAATGTAACCCAAGGTGTAAAAAAATTACCTAAAATAGTCTTTACATCGCGTGCCCTGCGAAAACTATTGATGATAGAATAAAATAATGTACCAAGACTTTGTAGACCTCATTATAATTTACAAAAAATGTCGGGACAGCATATGTCTAACTATTATAGTTGTGCCGCAATAAGTGTTTTTTCATTTAAAAAAATAAAACAACGTCAAATATCGTTGAAATTTTTGTTAAAGACCCGAGCGGAGCCGAAGCTGGCCGCTAGTATTTAATATAGAGATAGGGAAAACGGTAGAAACAGATAAGTTGTGGCTTGTGTGGCATGTGACACAACATAATAATATGCAAAACTACAATAACTTTTTATTTACTATTATAGGTGGACGAGGTGGTCCCCGGAGCCCTTAGAACGTGAGACATGAGTTCTAAATCACGATTTTTACTTAGTCACTCTTAGTCAGTCATTACTGCTTCACGGCAGAAATATGCAGAGTGGTGGTACCTACCCGTGCGGACTCACAACACGCCCTATCACCAGTAACGCTTCGAAATACATGAAAATGACACAATATTCTCCTCCAGACTATTTTTAAGAATAAACCCTATCAGCCAGTAGCGGCTAAAATATTATATACAGCGATGAATAGATGTAATATCTGAACACTGGGAGAGATGCTACACATGCTTTCGCAATAACAAAAACTTGGGGGTCAAACTTGTGATTACTTAATACACGTCTGTGCAAAAAGGCAGCGGCCTCATGATTTACCATGTAAATATATGCGCATATGCAGCACATGCATACACAGTAATGCATGTTAAGTGATTTTAGGCCGCGGACGGTTTGCAAGGGACAGAAAATTCTGAAAAAAAGTCGTTTTACGAATACATTCTTGCAAGCTAATACCTATTTGTTATTTATAATATTATTTTTAAATTATTATTTAGATTAATTGAGAATTTTACGAATGCATCTGTGACGGTTTCTATCACGGAACACAAGATATTAGATTGATGCCTGAATCTCGCTAACGATCTTTTTAAGATAAGCTTACATACATAGGTATATTATTATTATGTATAAACAAGTTCCGAACAATAATATTTCAGAGCAATTACACCTCAGAATCCCGACCCGCTGAGAAAATCCGACGAGAAACTCAGCGGGCTGATGTTATGTGTTAGATTTCACGTTGAGTTCTTCGATGAGTTTGACAAGTACGTTGACCTGTGTGATACCAGCATTAGGGCTACTAGTGTCTATGAATAATGTGAGCGGATCTGATGTATCCGTAAGGGCGTGTCTAGGACATGACGCCCACAGTGAGTGGCTCCTGTGTGGGCCGGATCAGGAATTGTTGTATGCTGCGAATCAATTAAGTGCTTCAATTGGGACTTTGGGATCTTTTTTTTTTCAGCCAGGGCGCGGAACCTCCTTCGGGGTATCCGTGCTTAAGGGGCACACGAGGTATGTGGGATTAGACGGTCTGTGGATGTTGGAAGCAAACCGCGGGCCCGAGGAGATTTTTAGGGCACTACCGCACCAAACAACTCGCCTGCACTCTCTCACGCGGCGTTCGATCTCCGCCCGAGGTCAAAACCCGATCAAATTAGGGGGGTTCTCTCGGTCAGCACTACAACCAGACTCGCGGCGGCACCACAAGGACGCCCGACCGACGGGTCGTCGAAGCGATCGTCGACAACCAACAGGATTTTGAGATCCTTCCTCAAAGTAGGTGGTGGCATTTACCGGTGGTGGCACTGTGATATCTCTGTAGATCCGTTGACCACTTAATATAAGATAAACGATGTATTCTTCTGACCAAAGCAAAACCGGACCACGAGCGTATTAGTAATAATATGATAAATATGAATGTTTGTATGTTACGCAATCACGCAATAATTTTCGTATGAATTTCAGTAATATTTCGCGCAAAGATAATAAAGATTAACAAACATGAAATTTTCTTAATTCAGGCTATAAGCTCTGTGTATGTGTCGATCTTAGTAAATGACATGACCCGGGCAACGCCGGTTATATCCGCTGTAATAAATACGACAATCTGGTCGACTTTACTTAGCAAATTAATTACCGTCGGTCTACAAATCGACTTGTCATTTAGAGACCAGAGAGTGACACAAGTAACTCTTCATCCTGGTTAAATGCAACATGTTCTAATCCTTTTGAATTATATGTCTTGAGCGATTTAAAACTGCTGGACACGTCATTTTAATAATAATAGTGGAGCCGCAGTAGTCGAAATTCGACTATAATTAATTGAAATTATAAGTTTGAACATTATTATGTTTCTATTGTCAGAGACTAATTAATATTCTTATAATCACCGATTTCGCCAATACTACACTATAGAAAAATAATATTAAAGGAAAACAATACTATCTATCTATTCTTAATTTACCGCAGACTATAGGCAATAAACAAAAGAGTATAGGTATATGCGTGTGTGTCTCAATGTGTGTCGCTGTGTGTAATGTTTTATTTATTGATTTAATATATTTTTTATGGTCAACTGTAAAAAAATATAAGCATTGTGCACTCCTTCTCTATATTCTCTATAAGTGTGGGAAATATTATACTTCTCCGGCCGCGCAATTTTCGTAAAAACGGGGTTCAAAGTTTTTGCTTCACCTATTAATATATAGATACTGATTTCTTCTGTGTGACAACCGATCTTCCTTTTAATTTCAAGACATTTCCAAAGACAAAACTTAATATAGATTATTGATTTATGACATGAGCTGTCAATGTATTTGTCCTGATTTCGATTACTATTAAAAAAAACTTCAGAGGTGTCAAGGGACACCCGGATGGAACGAAGTTCCTTTCGATTAATTAGTGAAGGAATTGTAATTTTTTTTTTAAGTTATAATAATAAATTACGGCATTATGAAGAAGAAAAAAACAATACTATGAACTAAATTACTATTGTTGAAACGCTATCTCGAGAAACTGTACTCATTACGCGGACCAATCGGATACGAGCAATGTCACGCGATAAGTGCCTACACGTTGATTGGTCAGAATGACGGATCTAAAAAGTGTCGTGACAACTTTTCGTAAGAATTTTTTCCGTCTAGCCCCCTTTCACAACGCGCGATAAGGAACTTCGTTCCAAAAGAAATAAAAATATTAATAATTTCGTGTTGTAACAAACATGAGTAGCACGTGCCAGGGATCGTCGGACGAGATTGCGAAACAAAATAAATACAAGATAATCCAAGCTGTGTTTACATTCAATTTTACATTCGGTCGCTCGAACTACCTTTTTTAAAGTTCTGATTTTATTGTCTATTAACCGACTTCAAAATAAAAAGAGATTCTCGATTCGACTATGTACCCTTAGTAAGTTTTTGGTATAAAAAGATGTGTGGTGTCGTGGGACACCGGATAAGAACGAAGTTCCTTATTATAAAAATATTCATTTTAAGTTCTATTCGAGGTATAAAGAAAATAAAACTGGAGGTTTCGCAACAACCCACGGTCATTCGGTAACGTGCGAACTTATTGTGATACACTTCATTCACGGTTGTTTGCGTAAGAGTTAGTGTATTGCGCAAACGAACGCTCTGAGATCGTAGCCAATGAATGATAAAAAAATTGTTATTTTTTGTACGTTATTACAAAGTTAAGTCGTACACTGTGTGCATTACTAATAAAAATCTTACGTTACGGACGTTTTTTCTCGGTTAAGGTACCTCTCCGCATCGTCCCATAAGGAACTTCGTTCCAAAAAAGAAAACAATCAAGAATATGGTACTTTTTTTCACGTTATTTTTGTTTGTAATTCTTCAATATTTAGAAAACTCTTACAAACCCTTCTAAGACTAAGGAATGTAGTCATGTCCCTTTGTTCATCGTACAGCAGCACTCGATCTATTTTAATAAATTTTATGAAGAGAACCATTTTGTAAGGCGATAAAAAATCGTTCAAGCAAAACATGCATTAAATTTTTTCGGGGCAAATTCTATTTCGAATATAGTATTGAGATACTCTTTGGACTAGGTGTGGCATTAGTGACGTCACCTTTTTTTATCGGTCGCCCATTTTTACGTCCTACTTATAATTCGAGCGCACTCCTTTCAGAGGTGAGGTTGAGGTTTTTTTTACCTACCTATGCTAATAGTGTCTCCTAATCCTTGTGAGGATATATCAGCTTGTCCTTAACGTGTAGGATAGCTCACGGGGCTCAAACCGGGTGTGTTGCTAACACTGGCCCTAGTAAGAGCAATGCTTGTTTAAGGAAATTTAATGGGCATTAACCTTACTTTTGTTTCTTTGACTTGAAAAAAGCAATTCGTGTTACATGCTGGCCAGCTGATAACAGAAAATCGATTTTAAATGAAAAAATAAGGTTTAATGATCATTATTTGTAATGAAATTAATTTTAATTTAAATTAGTTTTACGTTTTGGTCTCGCGTTTACTGTTAGCATTGTATTGACGACTACGGACGACGTCGGAATAATGGCAGGACATCGTATAACGCGTCAAGTGTGCCAAGAAGTATTGACGACTTTTTTTTCCTACCTAAGCTGATAGGCTTGAGAGGCTGTGTCAGCGTAACCTAACAAGCAGGTAAGCTCACGGGGCTCAAACCTGACGACGTTGCTAACACAAACCCTAGTAAGAGCAGTGCTTCGCAGAATCTACCACGGAAACGCGACCCACTGAGAAAATCCGGCGAGAAACTCAGTGGGCTGTGTCTGTGGGTTAATTCAGTAGCCGAGCCCTTTGTCGCAGGCGACGGGTTCGACGAGGGTGGCGAACGGTGCTTGTGGTACCTAAAAGCACCGTTAATGGATGGGGAGGATCCATAATGACGTGTTTAGGACGAAGTCTCCTTTGTACTGCGGTAATGGGTGGCCCCACCCTCCAAATCAGAACACGTGACGGCACAGCAGAAATTACGCGGAAAAATTTATTCTTTTTCCGTTTTTGTCTTATAGATCAGGCACGGCGCGTCACGCATAGAAATAAACAAAACAAATTCAGAGAAATACAAATTTCTCTGAACAGAATCTGATCATATCCTCTTTTTAAATTTAATCATTACGCGTTCATCAGCTCACTCGCATCCAAATACTTCCTGTTTCCGTCATATAAATAAAACTTATGTGTGTGTCAGTGTATATGATTTGAACGTACCAAGTTGAATATTTCTCTTCGTATTAAGATATACAGACAAATAATTATATTAGAAGACGATGATATTAAGTATTGATAATTTAAAAATAACATCTACTATTAATTACTCTCATTACCCGTGGAAATTATGGAAAATATCATTTTTTTTTAATATTAAAGAATTTCTTTTGGATATCCGTGATAGCAATATTTTGATATGTTTCTTTAGTTTTTAGTCAACCTGTGCTTAGAAAACAAAAAGGCCACAAGTGAACTATGAATAAGAATAATTCTCTAATACGATAACATTTTAAAAAAAGAATAGGAGAACTCTAAAATAATCATAACTGGTGATAAGGCGTATTTTGAGCCCGCACGGGTAGATACCATAGCTCTGCCCATTTCTGAATGATAGGGCAGCCGTTATACTATAGAAACTGAGACTAAGAGCTCGTACATGATGTCTACGGGCTACGGTGATCACTTAACATCAAATAAGTCGTCAGCTCGTCCACACATATTAGCAATACAATCTTAAAAAATACCAAACTATTACAAATTCTTGGGTTTTGATTAGTAGTAGTAGTTTTATTTAACCAATTGGAAAGGCAAAGGTACATACTATACAGCCTAACATTTTTTTTTTTTTTTTATATGAAATATGATATTATGAAATGAAATCATATGAAATGAGATGAGATGATATGGGATGAAAAATAATATCAGTAAAATGGTGGTCATTTACTGAGATTTTTTCAGTGGACTTTTTGGAGAATCCAGAGAAGTTACGTCCAGTGGCTTTGTTTCATTTTCCCACATTTGTGCACTCTCACAGATATTAAACAGTTAATAAGCCACCATTATTAGACATTTAAACCTGCAGAAACACTAAATAGACAAAATAAAACAAAACACACAACTTCAATACCTCGCGTTCCCGTCAAATAGTCCGTGTTTTGATTGGTTACATTTTTTTTTATCAATCTGCTTATTACGGGTACTCATGGACATCATCAATGACAGGACATCACTTAGACGTTTTTTCTAACCTCATTTAAAGCATTACATGTCATAAGCCTTGAAGCGAAGAAACCCTGATTATATCTAGTCATCATTCAAAATTAAAACGAAGATATGAAAATTTCAGTCTATATTGGAATTTTCACATCCCAGAATGCACCTATCGATATAGTTTTATCTAGAGAAATCTTCACCGAAGTCGTTATGCCTGAAATGTTTGAGAGCCTCGATCCTAACTTGGTTATCAAGTTATTTGATAACATAAATCGTAACTTCACGCTGATTTAAGTTTCATAACGAAATTGTGGAATATCTACTCCATTTGATATATGAGATGCTAAGCTAAGATATGTTTTTTTTTTCATTTGCTTTCACTTTTCTCGCTGACAAATCAATCATGAGCGAGATGCAAGAGTTTTTGGTAAAATTCTTTTATAAATGGAGCGCGGCAGTAGTAGTAGTGGTAGTAGTGGTAATAGTAGTAGTGGTAATAAAGCGCGGCATAGTAGTATTAATAAAACTACTTTTACGGTATTTACGGTCATTATATTATTATTATTAATCTTACATACACTTTACAGTTTTCATGGTGATGGACAATTTTTTTATTTTTTATTTTGTTATTGCTTAGATGGGTGAGTCCACCCATCTAGCTTACAGGCTACCTAGTCCTCAGTGGTTACTGTATCCCATGAAAATCTACAACGTAAATGCGCCACCCACCTTGAGATATAACTTCAAAGGTCTCAGTATAGTTACAACGGCTGCCCCGCCCTTCAAACCGAAACGCATTACTGCTTCACGGCAGAAATAAGCAGGCTAGTGGTACCTATCCGTGCGGACTCAATACGTCCTACCAACAATAAGTAATAGTAATATAATATACTGATATCACTCCATCGCTTCTATCATATAGCGCAATTTATTATAATTTACGTTCCAGTAAAGTTTAGATACAAAACTCAATTTGACGGTGCGTTGACACGGATCACAATCTGCTAAGTAGGAGTTTTCGTAGCTCTATCAACATGTAAATTAGATCGAGGTTTGACGTCTGATTACTTTCATTAATTTGAGCCAAACTACGTTTCGCGAATGAGTTTCTTGAAGGTTCATTTATAATTCTCAGCTTCCTCGAAAAATGAAGGAATAATATTTTCGGTTAGCGACCCGCCCTCGCTTCGCTTCGGAAACATTAAATTTTATTATTGATAGGCGAAGCCCGCCATGCTGCGCGCGGTACGACAATAACTGCGGGTGACGCCGCAGGGCGAAGCTAGTCTAAAAAAAGTAGCCTAAGTTACTCATTATATCATCAGCTACCTATTAGTGAAAGTCTCATCAAAATCGGTCCAGCCGTTCCAGAGATTAGCCGGAACAGACAGACAGACAGACAGACAGACAAAAATTGTAAAAAATGTTATTTTGGTGTATGTACCGTATAATATGTATTCATATGCATGTAGTAAAAAGCGGTTATTTCAATACTACAAACAGACACTCTAATTTTATTTATATGTATAGATTCGGGTGTGTGTTTCATAAAAATTTTGCACTTATACGCGCGGGCTTTGTGGAAGGTTTATTCATTTAGCTTATGAAACAATGGTCTGTTTTAAAAACACTATTTAATATCGCAAATGATAACCTAGGATATGCAGTATAAGATAAGATAAGATAGAAAAGGATTATTAAAATGTGTGGTGCAACAATAGCCACTCGTATTTATAGTAGAACAGTGCGATTTTGTTCATGAATTCTCTTGAGTACCGTCTTAAATGATTGTTTACATGCGTTAGACTTATAAAGCTGGGTACTCACCTAGCCGTGTAGCACGTAACGTAACAGATACAGTATCCAGTGAGTACGTAGGCACGAGCCCGCTGCGAGCCGCTCGCGGAAGGAGCGCAGCAAGTTCGCAGTGACCCGCTGAGTGGCGGTATCACTGCGAACACAAAGGCGGCTCGCAGTGTGCTCGTGGCAACTCGTAGCTAGATACGCTGTAGACCGTGGACCAGCCGTACCCACTTGCAGGTTGATACAGTATCTGTTACGTTACGTGCTTCACAGCCAGGTGAGTACCCAGCTTAACAATTAACCCATCGTTTTAACACTACAAAAACAATCAACTTTAACTACTCTTAGTCAAGCTAACAGCAGTACTGCGCCGACGTATAATTTTTCAATAAATAAGGATGCTTCTTACATAATATGTGTATATACATATTTCTGTCACTGAATTTTTTATGTGTAAAGTAGTATTATTATCATTGTATTATTGGTATTGATATTCATATGTTATTCTTTTTTATAATTTAAATCTACGCTGCGATTAATTTCTTTTCTGAAATGATTATTGTCCGACCTGATAGTCGTCTGGAAGAGATCGCTCTTAGCGATAAGACCGTCTATCGTACTTTTTGTTTATTTTATTCAATAATAAAGCTTATACTCAGCTCTACTCTAAATTCATTTCCTGTAGAAATATATACGTAAAAGGAAATATTAAGAGAGAAATCGGCAAACCGATCCGGGAACTGACGACGGCAAAGCGAAAAGAAACCTAGAAATGATGCGTCGGTAAATAATCCTGTTCGATTGCAATGCAGATGACATTTAGGTCGACAACCCTAACCTCAGTTGATAAGATGTGCAATAACACAAATTAATTATGACTATAATATGTGGAAAATGTTATTTACGCTGTGCAATTAAATGTTATCATTCCGTTTTAGCTTAGATAAGATGAACGTGGCGTGATTATGATTTGGCGATTGAATTACGGTTTTTTTTTTGTTAGTAAAAATCTTGGTATTATTTATTTATTACCAACCGTCTTGGATGAAGTTAAACGATACTCAGCCAACTATAAGAACCGCTTGAAAGTTCACCCAAACCCGTTGTCCAGCTTACTATTGCAGCCAAATCCGATTAGAAGACTCAAGAGAGCCGACGTGCTACCCTACTAAGGCGAGACGGAGCATTGGCTCTGCCACTCCAAACCAATTGTTAAATCACAACTCACCTGATTATAGTCTTGGTGACTGATCGCAGGTGTTAAAGTAGAAAAAAAAAAAAATTATTAATATTATTTCAGATTAAAAACAAAAAAAAAATCATAACGTTTTGTTAGTAAGAATTACTTATAATCTAGGTTATTAAATTAAAAGCCTAACACATACTAAGTTTATTAATATTCATTTCAATTTTTTCCTTCCAAGTGCCCGCTGCTAAGCTCAATTATATAAGGTATAAGCTTAATAATTTTCAAACGAATTGATATGGGCTTAATGTGGATGTTGTGAACACACACGGGTAGGCATTACAATCCTGCCTATTTCTGCACAGCAGTAATGAGTTCCGAATTGATAGCCAGGCCCACCGCTATACTCTAAAACTGAGACTTAAAACTCATGTAACACAGTAGGTCGTGGCATTTAGGTTATCGATATCTATGAGCTCTGCTAACTTAACACCGGACGGACCGTGAGCTCTTTAAGTTGTAGAAGCCAAAAAAAATTATACATCTATATATTATATTTGCTTCTGAAATACGCAGATCGATTACAACGTGCGCCCTTATAAAATATATACTAACGAGCTGCCCTCGCTTCGCTTTGGGAATTGTAATTTATTTATCGTATTGAATATTATTTTATACAAATGTGTTTCTCGCAGTAAAAAATACAATAAAAAACCTCCTCCTCCTTCTCCGTACGTCGTATTCCTCAGCTCTGAGGGTCGTGACCTTTACTGAGCACTTTTGTTAGGATGTTCCTCCATTCACTTCTGTCCTCCGCGCAGTGGATAGCGACATTGATGCTGGATTCCAAAGTCGTTTTAATCTGATCGGACCAGCGCATGGGACTACGCCCCCTAGGCCTCTTTCCTTCCACTTTGCCGGTGATGAGAAGTCTTTCGAGATTGTCACCGACCAAACAAAAAATCTAATCTTTCCTCTTCTACTTATACATTAATGGTTCACTATTTTGGCGATAATGGCTTACAAATAAAAAATAGATATATGCTGTCACGTGCTTCTTCGTACGTCTATTTGAGATAAACATTTCCATTTTACATTCTATACGTGTACCTCTAATGGTTTTTGCGGCGCACGTAAAAATAGCTCGCAGATGGCAGATTTTTTTCGTTCTTACTTGAACCTATCGCATTACATAGCCTATATCACCATACCAGTATTTACTCTGCACTACCTTTGGTTGACTGGTAGAGAATGCCTTAGGCATTAAGTCCGCCAATGTAAATTTTATATGAAGTGTAATAAATAAATAAATATCCTTTGTCAGACTCTAGACAATCTGTGTACCAAATTTCATTCAAATCGATTAAGTAGCTTTGTCGTGAAAGCGCGATAGACTCCAGTCATCGTTCTCGTCGAATCCGTCGCTTGCGACGAAGGGCTCGGCGAGTAAATTAACCCATAGACACAGCCCACTGAGTTTCTCACCGGATCCTCTCAGTGGGTCGCGTTTCCGATCCGTTCGTAGATTCTACGAAGCACGGCTCTTGCTAGGGTTCGTGCTAGCAACATCGTCAAGTTTGAGCCCTGTGAGCACACCTACTAGTTAAGGTTACGCTGAAATGGTATCTCTAGAACATCAGCTTAGGTAGGAAAAAAAAGCGCCAAACAGAAATACAGATGGACAGAGCTACTTTCGCATTTATAATATTAATGGAATTAAGGATATAAATACAAATTTTCATTAAAATCCCGAAAAAGATTTCCATAACGAATTTAATAAACAAACCGGTCGACAAAAAGCCGCCTTCAATATTACTCGACTGGCCTGACGAAGCAGATACCGCTAATTAGAGAATCACGTAATCTAGGCTTAGTGGCGCAAATCAGTCGTTGTCCACGCCCCGTTACTAAATGACCTCATTCCTAAAAAGATTCGACCGCGGACTCTGACTATACTGAGAACTTAGAACTATATCTCAAGGTGTGTGGCGCATTTACGTTGTAGATGTCTATGGGCTCCAGTAACCACTAAAAACCAGGTGGGCTAGGAGCTCGTCCACACTAATAAGCAATAAAAAAAAAAAAAAATTTTGAGGCGACCTTTTCACTTCTTATGGAACGCTTTTTCTTTTCTTAGAGAACCTTTGCGGTGAGCTATACGAGAAACGTTATTTGTGCATTTATAAAATGCACCGTTAGTCACGCTATCATGCGTTATACATGAGGTCGCAATCATATAAGGCATACGTAATGTATATATAGTAAAGTAAATAATGTATACAATAAAGTATTTAATGAACAAACACGAATGGTGGTACTATTTTAATTACACTAATAATTGTATCATACTTTATATGCAGCTGTAGTATTCCTCCTCGCTATCAACAGAGAATCATCAACACTGGCGAATTGTTTTCGATTCATTGAAATTTTAAACAGTAATTTCCACTATCTTAATTAGATTGGCTTAGTTTAGCTTAGCTAGGAGAGATGGCGCGACATCGTGAGACGCATCAAGTCTGCCCCTTCCAACACTATATGACGATCACGACCACTCTGTCAAGAGTGACACGACTGAGAAGAAGAAGAAGTTTAGCTTAAGCGAGGAAATCACTCCATTTTTTTCCTGCCTATGCTGATAGCCTTGAGAGGCTATTTCAGCTTCACCTTAACGTGTAGCTGAGCTCACGGGGCCCAAACTGGAGTGTTGCTAACACTGGCCCTACCAAGAGCAGTGCTTCGCAGAATCTACCACCGGTTCGGAAACGAGACCCACTGAGAAGATCCGGCTAGAAAGTCAGTGGGCTAAACTCCATAGAGATCATGTAGTTTAGGACCAAATATAGGGCACCAGACTACGTGGAAAGTTGCCCATGCGATGGACCGATCAAGTAAAGTAGGCAGTTGGCGGTTGTTTGCATGAGTGTACTAGGCTCACCACAAACCGAGAGAAGAACCTGAATGACGACCACGACCGCTCTGACAAGAGTGTTACGATAAAGAAAGAAAAAGTTTACCAGCAAATAATCAAAAATGAAAAAAACTTAGTAAGAATAAAGCAGCACATTCCCACAAATATATCATCGACGTTTACAAATCGAGGTCTTGCATTTTAATAATAATGAAAAAAATGTATACGAAAGAACTATCGACAATAAAAAGAGCTCCGTTTTCATTTCTATGCTACGCTATTCGTTTGAGAACGACGAGGTATTGGAAAATCGGAGCCAAGCAAAACAAATAACACGCCATCCCGACATTACTGTATAAGAAATCAATTCCGCAGATATTGAACTAGTCAATCATAAAGGCCATTCGAAGGCATATTATGCTTACATTATGTTAAACAATTCCTGATAGAATACCATTATTTTGACGGCTCACTCACACATAATAATTCTATTATCATTTTATTGTTCTCCAAAAATTTAGCTGTAAAATTTTTATTGATATATATCTGTTTTGTTAGCATGATTTTCATCGGAATTCCTAGACTGTTCGTAAATTGTTGACATTGTTAATAGCCGGTGGCAAACCAATGAAGGGTGAACTGTATGTCATCAGCCACTTTAATTTGATTCCGTAGAGGTATTAATTAACAATTAAAAAAGAACGGAGTAGGGTAATAATAAGATTTACATTTTCTCATAATATGACATTCAATTTCAAAGAACAATGGTCGATAACTTGATCAAGTCTTTACTTCAACTGCTTATCTAAATTCGTTGAATAATAATAATAATAACCTTGTGCGCGCCGAGTCAGATAAAAAGACCAAATATCTGGACCTGGCGCGCGAGGTGACCGACATGTGGAGGGTGGTATCTACAGAAATAATCCCGGTAGTTGTATCGGTGAATGGTTTGGTCCCTAAAGGCCTCTCAAAACATCTTGAGAGGCTTGGTCTCAAGAAAAAGTCGGTGGTGGCCCAAATGCAAAAAGCAGCCTTGCTGGACAATGCCCGTATAGTGCACTGGTTTCTCACCCAATAGTCCCTAACGCTCCGGCCGATTGTTGCCCACCGCGACGGAGTGTGTCCTGCCGTCTTCTTAGGCGAGGCAGTGTTCAATACACATATTAATAATAATCACATTGTGACACTGACGGTCTTGATAGCGACGTGAACAGCCAAAAATATATTGCAAGCTAAAATTACATTAATGTTAGTCAAATCATACGATTTATTGGCCAATGATGTAATCACGACCCATTTGTAAGACGATTTAAAAAAAAATGTACCTATTAGATTATATTTCCCTTAAACGACTATTAAACCGGTAACACCCAGCTACGGCATAAAGCAACCCTAAAACAAAACATTTACTGACCACATTTCACTTGCCCCGCGCTTTATCTAAACAATGTTCATTCGATAAACGACCTAACACTAATGTGATAAGAGCGCTTACAATTATAAGGTATGCATTTTCAAATATGTTAATCTTTTGTTTTTGATGAGGTTTCTGTTATGGCCGCGATTCGTAGAATTAAATTAGTCACTTTTACTTTTAGAGCGGTATTGGGTTTTAATTTGTGAAGTAAATTACTTAAGACAAGAAAACGAACAAATTGAATTCCTTTTTCATGTTGCATGCACGATATACGTAAAAATGTAATTGTTACGTTGTAAAAGACAATACATTTTGCAATAAGTGGAATGAATGTATGCTGTGTTTCGATTTGAAGGGTGGGGCAGCCGTTGTACTGTAAAAACTGATATTTTAGAACTCATCTCTCAAGGTGGGTGGCGACATTTTTTGAGGATTTAAAATGTAACATTATATTTAACTTTAACATTATATAACATCACATTATAATATTATATTATAATAATCTATCTTATCTATCTCTATATATAAAAATGAATTGCTGTTCGTTAGTCTCGCTAAAACTCGAGAACGGCTAGACCGATTTGGCTAATTATGGTCTTGAATTATTCGTGGAAGTCCAGGGAAGGTTTAAAAGGTGAGAAAATATAAAAAAAACTCGGAATTATATAAAAACAAACAATTTTGTTTTTCCTTTGATGTGTCTGTTCCCTTGAGGTGTCTTTTATTTATCAATTGAGGCACTACGATGACTGCAGGGTCAGCTAGTATATAATATAACCATTATAACATTATATTTAAATTTATAAGTAGCATTATAAATTGAGGACCATCTTTATTAGCAGAGCAGACCAGAGAAAGCTAGACAAGAAAAGTCATAGATACACTATAATAGTACTTTAGGGTATACATACACTATAACTTTAATAGCATTTACGTTTTTGATCTCTATGGGCTCCGGTAATCACTTAACACCAGGTGGGCTGTGAACTCGTCCACCCAACTAAGCTATAACAAAAAAATCGATGAACATACGACCGAAGGTACAAGAGTAATTGTTAACCTGGTTACAACGGCTACCCCACCCTTCAAACCGAAACGCATTAAGTACTGCTTCACGGCAGAAATAGGCAGGGAGGTGGCACTAACCCGTACGGACTCACAGGAGGTCCTACCACCCGTAATTACGTAAATTATAATTTTGCGGGTTTGGTTTTTATTACACGATGTTATTCCATCGCCGTGGAAGTCAATCGTGAACATTTGTTAAGTACGTATTTCATTAGAAAAATTGGTACCCGCTCGCGGGATTCGAACACCGGTGCATAGGTAGATACGAATGCACCGAACGTCTTATCCTTTAGGGCACGACGACTTCAACTATTCAACATTCGATTCAACAACTATTCGACATTCAACACTTCGTAATATTAGGAAGAAGTTCCTTAGCGCCTCAAGACATTATTAAATTGAAAATTTACACACGAGTCCCGGACGATACACTAATTTTATAACTTCGCTCTAATATCCTGAACAGGGTCCACAGGATAAACAAAATGACGAAATTCATTATTACATTATTTTAACATCATTACATTATTTTTTTCTACTTTCCAAGAACTCCAGATAAAGACGAGGCTTTCTACCATCTGCCTACGTCGAGTTATGGAATACTTTGGTCACATTGCAAGAAAGGATCACGGCAGCTTAGAGAATCTTATTGTGACTGGCAAGGTTAACGGAAGAAGACCACGAGGTAGAGGCCCGACACCCAGAACCGCACTACCCTCGACACCATAGTTCACGATGCTCTACACTCGGCGGCAGATAGAGGCAAATGGCGTGGAATGGTCCGCAATAAACTCTTGTTGCGAGGAGGTGGTCACGACCTTCAGTATTGAGAAAACCGAAGCAAGAAGAAGAATAAATAACTAATTTACGGTCGACTCCAGTCACGCGTTACGATTGTGATGACACATGGTAAGAGCTGTTGTAGCAACTTTGGGGAAAGTTTCTATCATAGTACCATCAACATCCGACAGACGTGCGTTCAACAGTCAGAGAGAAGGGTTTTTTTTATTGCTTAGATGGGTGGACAAGCTCACAGCCCACCTGGTGTTAAGTGGTTACTGGAGCCCATAGACATCTACAACGTAAATGCGCCACCCATTCTGAGATATAAGTTCTAAGGTCTCAAGTATAGAACGGCTGCCCTACCCTTCAAACCGAAACGCACTACAGCTTCACGGCAGAAATAGGTAGGGTGGTGGTACCTACCCGTGCGGACTCACAAGAGGTCCTACCACCAGTAAAGTACGAGGTGTCCGCTTTTTAATAAAATAAAACTATATTAAACAGGGCAAGTTTACAAGAAAGGCCCTTTCCGTTCAACACAGCTATTCAGGTCTATGAATTATTCACGTATAACATGTAAACCTTTTTTCAGAATCACTACGGATTTACAATGAATTAGTAAAAGTACTACTAACGTTTGTGTTCACAGAGCGAAACTTTCAAGTACATACTTCGTATTTATACTATAGAATTTAATTAGTTAATTAATTAAGGTTTCAGATCGGTAATACCTCAAGAAATATCTGCGATTTTTGAAGTGAAAACTTCTTTAGAATCGTTGTGATTTCAAAGCGGATGCAACGGAAAAAACGACAGGTAAGAGACACAAATACAAAAATGTGTAGGATGAAGCCAGCAAAGAATGAGACAGAAATATACATACTATTTAATACAGCGCCATCTGTGAAATTTTTTAATACTAACGTGTGTATGAAAGCTCTTGTAGTGAATTTTAATTTAGGATTATACGTGAAATTAAAATATCAATTCACAGAGGGCGCTACCTTACAATTATTTACTAATGACAAAATTTTACATATACTTAAGACGTTTAGGATAATTGTATTTTAATTTTGGAAGGTTTCACTTCTACCACGTGTGAATTGCACACATTTTGTTCTTTTTTTGTTGTTTTTCTTCTACTAGCTGGTCAAACGAGAGTCCTAGCTGGTTTTAAGTGGTTACGTTAAAATCTATAAAAACACAATGTGGTTTCCGCCTTGCGCTCTGAACGATAAGATCGAACTTCAATTGTATTATAATGTATGTACTTCTTAACGAATGTCATACGCTTCAAGCCTAAATGCAAGACTGGTTCGCTACGCAAAAATCCCAACCCGTGCGAAGCCCCAACATACGCTAAATAAACATTACGTTCTGAGAATTACGTTAATTTCTTATCTAATTTATTTGTATACAAACGCAAGTAGTATCTTGAAATACAAAACATCCAACTCAAATACATTAAGTACTTATGTTCCAATCAACAGCCATGGACATTAACACAATTTTTTCTTAATTACGACAATTCTTTTTCTATTTTTTTTATTGCTTAGATGGATGGACGAGCTCACAGCCCACCTGATGTTAAGTGGTTACTGGAGCCCATAGACATCTACAACGTAAACGCGCCACCCACCTTGAGATATAAGTTCTGAGGTCTCAGTATAGTTACAACGGCTACCCCACCCTTCGAACCAAAACCCATTACTGCTTCACGGCGGAAATAGGCGGCGCGGTGGTACCTACCCGTACGGACTCACAGGAGGTCCTACCACCCGTAATTACGCAAATTATAATTTTGCGGGTTTGATTTTTATTACACGATGTTATTCCTTCACCGTGGAAGTCAATCGTGAATATTTTTTGAGTACGTATTTCATTAGAAAAATTGGTACCCGCCCGCGGAATTCAAACACCGTTGCATCGCTAGATACGAATGCACCGGAGATCTTATCCTTTAGGCCACGACGACTTCAAATTCTTACAGATTGAGCCCGTGAGCTCACCTACCAGTCCGATCGTAGTTGGAAAATAGCCTCTTAAGCTACCAGCGAATAGGTATGAAAAAAAATCCACCAGCTGGCTTAAGACTGGTCATTGAACAACTAAGAAAGAAAGCAGTTAAAATATAGTCATGATACATGTCAAATTATTTAATAATTACGTGATTTAGTGCTATTTACCGTGTTGGTAAACTGATTCGGTGGTGCACTAGTTAACGCTCCTGACTTCTGTGTGCTTAGTGCGAGTTTTTTTTAACGTTCTCGATAGCGTAAAAGTTAACCCGATTTTGTATGCAGTCGGAACAGCGCCCCTAGCGGCAAACGTAGACAAACGATCCCGTTCCATACAAACATGAGCTAACTTTTACGCTATCGAGACCGTTAAAAAACTCGCACTAAGCACACTGGTCCGAGAGTCATCAGTTTACTACATCAAGCAATATTCGAGTAATGAAGAGTCATTTGCTCTTTTCATCCGTGTTTGTTATATGTAAATATTCAAATTTGTAAATTAAATTAAAAAATATTGTATATAAAAAATGCTATGCAATAGCTTTACCGCGGCAGTTTCCGAGTTTTTTTTTTTATTGCCTAGATGTGTGGACGAGCTCACAGCCCACCTGGTGTTAAGTGGTTACTGGAACCCATAGATATCTACAACGTAAATGCGCCACACACCTTGAGGTATAAGTTCTGCCCCACCCTTCAAACCGAAACGCATTACTGCTTCACGGCAGAAATAAGCGGGGCGGTGGTACCTACCCGTGCGGACTCACAAGAGGTCCTACCACCAGTAACAATCCTAGTCCTGGTTTGGAGTCAGATTACCTTTATTAATATGTGAAAGAAAAAAAAACCGTTCAATTCTCTGTAACAAGCCTCGATGCTGTAATTAAACTGAATAATTTATTAGTGGAATCGTAAAGCAAGGCTATTGCTATGTTAATTATTTAAGAATGAAAAGATGGTTACATTTTAAAATCGAATTTGGGCACTATCCGTGGCGAAGGGCGAGTATTAGATAAGTTTCGTGATATTATCACATATGTTGCTCACATGCTCTGAGGAATTATTCGAGATGATACCGGCATCTCGTTTTTACCATCGCACCGCCCGTCGCCGGAGTAGAGTTCATCCATACTACCTGGAGCCATTGCGGTCATCCACAGTGCTTTTCCAGAGGTCTTTTCTGCCACGTACCATCCGGCTATGGAATGAGCTCCCCTGCACGGTGTTTCCCGAGCGCTATGACACGTCCTTCTTCAAACGAGGCTTGTGGAGAGTATTAAGCGGTAGGCAGCGGCTTGGCTCTGCCCCTGGCATTGCTGAAGTCCATGGGCGACGGTAACCACTCACCATCAGGTGGGACGTATGCTCGTCTGCCTACAAGGGCAACAAAAAAAAAAGAAAAAAAAAGTAGTGTCTATAAAGAGTAGTTATCACTTACCATCGGGTAATCAAAGCTTACTATCGACTACTATTACATAAAGTCTTATATTTATTTTAGAAACGCTTCCTTAATGTTTAATATTGCAGCTCATAATACCCGATGTGTACGCGGAACCAACGCTGCAGAAACAGCTCGCGATATCAATGTTGCGTTTGGACAGGGGAATGCTAATGAACGCGCCGTGCGATTTTGGTTTAAACGCTTTCGTGATGGAAATTTTGATTTGAAGAACGAGCCACCTGGAAGCCCGAATTCATAATCGAATGTTGCACATTTTTTTAAAAGTAGAACCTCACCACAAATGTTCACGATTGACTTCCACGGTGAAGGAATAACATCGTGTAATAAAAATGAAACCCGCAAAATTATAATTTGCGTAATCACTGGTGGTAGGACCTCTTGTGAGTCCGCACGGGTAGGTACCACCACCCCGCCTATTTCCGCCGTGAAGCAGTAATGCGTATCGGTTCGAAGGGTGGGGTAGCCGTCTTAACTATACTGAGACCTTAGAACTTATATCTCGAGGTAGGTGGCGCTTTTACGTTGTAGATGTCTATGGGCTCCAGTAACCACTTAACATGAGGTGGGCTGTGAGCTCGTCCATCCATTTAAGCAATAAAAAAAAAATAGGTACCATTTGAAAAAGTTTCACTCAAAAATATCAAACCATTAAAGTTATATGTCAATTCGAAGTACCTATTACAATAAAACGGCAATTTCATACTTTAACCCCGATTAAAAGAAGGTTTTCAATAGTGGCTTTACATGCAAACCAATATAAATATGTATATATACTATATAAATCTTAAAACATTAGTTAGGTAGTTACTGGTGGTAGGACCTCTTTGAGTCCGCACGGGTAGGTACCACCCTGCCTATTTCTGCCGTGAAGCAGCATTGCGTTCCGCTGTTGAAGGGCGGGACAGCCGTTGTAACTATACTGAGACCTTAGAACTTATATCTCAAAGTGGGTGGCACATTTACGTTGTAGATGTCTATGGGCTCCCATCTACCCACCCACCCATCTAAGCAGTAAAAAAAAAATCTAATTTGTAAAATACTGTCATTAAATATTGTAAAATTAGGATCCTATAATACTTTACAATTTACATATTCAGTATTTTTCTCAGAGTCCTTTTTTCAAAAACTCCGACTGTTTTTGTATAATAACCTCTCTCGTGTTGTAATAGCTATCTTAGAAAATATAATATTTTTGTAGACTCTAATCGGGAACTTTTATTATAAGTTTTTTTCTTTCTGTACTTATTAACATATGTGATATCACGAGGTCATAAAAAAATGTGTTTTGCTTGTTATGTGATAACACAAAAAGCTTGAAGTAGTAGTAGGCAGAGCTGTTTTATTATCACGATGACCCAGGATGACCTCCAAGCTATCCGCAAGAATGGCCTTTTCACGCTTAAATTTTAATTGCAATACATCATGAACATCCTATATAATTTAGCTACTTTAGAGATAGTCAATGAAATAATGGAAATGAAACTTAATTTCAAATGTAGCACGTTACAGTTTTATATAAAACAAAGCGAGTACATTATTTGTTAGAAGCGTAGAAAATTTTTTTAATGCAAGTCAGTTTCGATTTTAAGGTTTTTTTTTAATCCACAGAGGCAACTGATTTTCCGGTCGTCCCATCGAAAACTGGTTTAAAACTCCCCATAGACATCGGAAATACATAGAGTATATATAGTATTTATTTAGTTTATTGATATCAAACTTCGTGTCAGTTATGAATGAATGAATGAATGATTCATTTTATTTCAGAGGAGAACAAGTCCATATGTGTACATAGTATCATTGAAACATACTTAAAATTAACAAAACCAATCAATTAAAAATGATACATCTATTAAAAATAATTATCAGTTGAATACATTTCAAAATTTTCCATTCAACTGATACTTACTTCAAACCAGCCATTATTATTATTATTATTTAGTCCGCAAGTGAACCAATTATGTCAATTATGTCTTTGCTTAAGATTTTACTGGGTTTACAATACCAGAAGTGCCTCTTCTTTTAAAGAATAATTCAATGGAGTCATAAATAATAAAACATGTTCCATATAATTTTAATTGGAAGAGTGTAATAAACTCTTCTCACACTTTTATAACTTTAAAATTATTTTCTAAGGTACCCAAGAAATATTTCCCAAATATGTAGATTCCCAAAATTTTATGCCCATTTAATATTAATGCGCTAGAGTTGGAACTATTTTTTCGGAAACGAGAAAAATAAGCTAACTTCAAATATGAGTAAAGTTAAATAGGAATATAAATGGTTAAGACACAACACAAAGATGGCAGGAATTACATACCTTAAAGAGTCTTCCTTCTCGCGACAGGAAATAGCTAAAAATCGTCAATCACTTACTAACACGGTAAGTTAATCAATAACCAATTATCGAAACTATCTAAACAATCACTTTTGTTATTGATTTTTCTAATTTTCAACTAAACAAATCCAATTTGATATTTTCACTTCCTAAGCAGCTTCTTAATTCAAATTGCAGCAGATCTTAAAACTTTTTTTGTTAAAATGAAAATTATCAGAACTATTACAAGTATTAATAAAACTGAATTTATGATTTCGTAAATTTAAAAGTTTCGGTCGCGTGTGTAGTAGCCCTTTGGAGCGACACAAGTCATTCGCTCAACAGACTTGCCGCCACTAAACTTGTAACATATTGCACGCATGCGCGAAGATATACATTCGAACACTTATTTTTAGTCTTCGCTGTTTCACCTGCATTTTCAATTCGGGCACATCAATCACTCGTACGCGAGAGCTGCACGGTTTTTCTTGTGTTCCTTAGAATTTAAATTATAGCTGACTAGCCGTACTCGGCCGCTTCGCTGAGCATTTAAAATTAACATTATTATTTATTGTCATTATTATTAGGGAGTCCAACACTTATATAAATATTAGGCTATCCATTAAGTACATGTATTTTCTATATGGATGCCAAGTTTCAAGTCAATCGGATGCTTAGTTCAGTAGTTATAACGGAACATCCGAAAAAACTACTGTAGATTTATAAATTAGTATAGATTTGGTTGTGTGATGTTATGTGTTTCGGTTTTAAGGGCGGATTAGCCGTTGTACTATAGAACTAAGACTTAGCACTCGCGCTAAACATAAGCGGCGGCATTTACGTAAGAAAATGAATAAAATAAAAAGTATACTAAACAGTAAAATCTCCTTATTCGCACTTCCTTCATGCGTGTTTTCTTTATTCGCGTATTAAAAAAGACGACCCAATTCCTAAACATTTCTTTATTCGCGGATCTAATCGATACATCAGGACATGCACATTGTTAAAAATCATTCCAATATGAAGGTATCCAACGGAATATCCTTTGTAAAGGCGCTTTTTCATATTCATAGTTTCCGCATTAGCGGCATATTTACGGAACGTATACCCCGCGAATAAAGAGCTTTTACAATATAAGGACATTTGCTAAGCTGCTTGTGATAGTTTCTTTATTTGGATAAGTGAAACTTTCTTTTCTAACAGAACTTCACAGCTTTTTGGCTGCGATTGTCTTGACCTTTTAATGACGCCAACTTTTTCCAAGCCCGGATTTCTTTAGTTTTTTCACCGATTAAATTTATCATATTATGATATCTGATAAATAAGTACTCAATTTCAATAAACCCTTTGCGATTCATGAAAAGAAACACGCCGTGAAACTTTAAGAAATAATTAGGATTTCAGTATTATATTAGAGTTATCTCGCGATTTTGGCCGAGCGAATTTGTAATTCAGCAATAATACATATAACTCGTTGGATTTTCGCGAAATAAGCAGATGTTTGTCAGACATCTGGTCCATAAAAAAGGTAAAAAAACACCGAATATCCTGTTGTATTTGTATTAGAATATAGCCTTGATGATATATAAAGCAGGACTTAATCCAAGGGTCTGATTAATGGAACCGTCGACCATCACGATTGGCGATCCGTCAAGATTGGATCCGGTAACTTTTAAAAAAAAACCTGTTTATGGCATATTGACTTGATGATGGAAAGATAAAGCAAAAACAATCCCATGTCTCATGAATATTTTAAAGGAAAATTAAATACTGGCGCAATCTGGTTAGATTGTCACGGAACTAATCTTGTTAAAAAATCTTATTTTTTTGGATGTTAACATAAATTCGAGACAACATTTTTTGTAAACAAGCAAGTTTGGTTCATGTAATGATTTTATTTTTCTTTTCTTTAAATTTAAGTTTAAAATTAACCTTGTCTGAAAATACGTTATGTAATTAAGTAAATTAAAATTAAAAAGTGAATATTATAGCACTTACTACGGCTTTCACGAGTCATTGACGTAATTAAATCTGTTTTTATGCAACTATGAATAACGAAAAAGTGAAATAATAAAAACGTAAATGACTAAAACTACAAAGTATCTAGGGATATCCGATAAGTCATGCTTTGGGCAACGGCGGCTTTGCATTGCTCTGTCCTGGATCGGATATGATAGTTAAGCTATAAATGTTCTTTCATACGTAAAGCACTAGAACCTTAGCAGGGTTGCCTGTATATCAACTTTTTATGTTTATGTTTTCATAATTTGTTATCTGGATCAAATTGATTTTTACCGATAAATTTCAAAATTAATTTACGTGTTTGTTTTTGGGGGAGGGTTATAGTCGTCGTTAATGGCTGATACTCCGGGATCTGATTTTACCCCATGATTTTGTATGTCATTTTGAAAAACATGATTCCACACAAGTACATTCTAATGGAGTTGTAATGGAGAATACGTAATTAACACTCACTGAGTATTGTTCAGCAGAAGTAATCAGAAGATGTGTCTGAAGCGAAGAACTCTCTGGAACTTGTCTCTTAATTTGAGTTTCATTTGGCACAATGAACGCTTCCACTGGAAAAGGATATTGTTGTTTCATCCCAATAATTTCTAAAGAGTGTCACTGCAACTATTGGCATTAATATTTCAAGTGATGTTCGATATCAAATTAACTTAGAATACCCTCAAAAGTATAAGCTTATGCCATATCGGAAGTACTTCTGCTAAGTACCGATGTCCATTTGATTCTGTATAAGTTCTGTTTGCTTTGTCAAGAATCCTGACCACACGACCCTTACTGGTGGTAGGACCTCTTGTGAATCCGCACGTGTAGGTACTACCGCCCTGCCTATTTCTGCCGTGAAGCAGTAATGCGTTTCAGTTTGAAGAGTGGGGCAACTGTTGTAACAATACTGAGACTTTAGAACTTATATCTCAAGGTGGATGGCGCAATTACGTTGTAGATGTCTATGGGTTCCAGTAACCACTCAACACCAGGTGGGCTGTGAGTTAGTCAAACCATCTCAGCAATAAAAATAAATTAAAACGCTATGTCTTTACCCTACCCTCCATATGAGCCGAGGCACTGTTTGAGATGATGTCGTGATTTCATTTCCACTATCGCATAACTCGCCACCGGCTCACTATATTTTTAGTATTTGGAACAGCTATGTTCGTCCACAATGCTTTCTCAGACATAGTATTTTCAACATGAGATCAGCCTCTTGCTTCGCTCTATAAATCAGTCTGCCTGCAAAATTGAGCTTTGCTGAACAAAATTACCAAAGGCGTAATTTTACCTTACCGTTTCCATGACAACGTGAAATCGAACTCCGCAAACAACGTTTTCATCGCAGATTAATCCGCCCAACGATGTTATTGTTAACGAAAATCAATTTGTTTATATTGCTTAATGAACTGTATCTCGATAGGATACGCCGATGACGTTTCGATTTGTTGATCAACAAAGAATATCCGGATCCGGTCTGTATTCTTATTTATAGCCGTTGTACTGATTGTTTGACTTGTCCATCAAATTTAAAAATTATAAGAATGTTTTTTTTTATTGCTCAGACGGGCGGACGAGCTAACAGCCCACCTGGTGTTAAGTGGTTACTGGAGTCCATAGACATCTACAACGTAAATGCGCCACCCAACTTGAGATATAATTTCTAAAGTCTCAAGTAAAGTTACAACGGCTGCCCCACCCTTCAAACCGAAACGCATTACTGCTTCACGGCAGAAATAGGCAGGGTGGTGGTACCTACCTACACGCGCGGACTCACAAGAGGTCCTACTACCAGTAATTACGCAAATTATAATTTTTCGGGTTTGATTTTTATTACACAATGTTATTCCTTCACCGTGGAAGTCAATCGTGAACATTTGTTGAGTACGTATTTCATTAGAAAAATTGGTACCCGCCTGAGATTTGAACACCGGGGCATCGCTCAACACGTATGCACCGGACGTCTTATCCTTTAGGCCACGACGACTTCACAAGTTTTTTGGCAATCATAGCACGTGCTTCACGGAGGTATTTTTGGGGAAACATTGTGCACCGTGAACTAACGAAAACTGGTAGCACATACCTTAGAGAGAATAAGAAAAAGTTACCGCATCAGAACGTAAATACAATATAGCGAATAAAAAACACGTTAAAAGCAAATTAATTGCTAAGCTGAAAGACTTAATTGTAAACCGCTTTCTTATTAACGTAAAATAAAACTTCCCTGTCATAATTTTGCGTAGCGTGATTCGGTCAATGACACCAAAGTGCTATTACTTCTAACATCAAACAAACACGTACCATTATTTCAAATTACAATGATCCTAAAAGCCCTTTCTGGATGATTTAAATTCTAAAGTCGTTGATTTTCCATTTAAAATAGCTTTCGATTGCTAAGTAATAGAAACGCGACGGTACCAATACAATATACGGGTCCAGTTAATTTAATTGAGTGTTCTCAGAGATTCCTTTCCGGAGCTTAGCAATTATTTATCTTAGTGTATCTGTATTAAGAGTGTTTCGATATTATGTCGACAACGATATATTTTAGTATAGATACAAACACAGAAACCTTACCGTGCTTCGCTGAAATTATCGCGCAATACACTTTGTATTCTCTCTTTTTACCTCTCTCTCTTTTCCTCTCTCTCTCTCTCTTTCCCTCTCTCTCTTTCTCTCTCTCTCTGTCACTTTTCTCTATCTCTCTTTCTCTTAAGCACAGGCTTATGTGCCGAAAATGACGTTGACGATACTACGCCAGTAAATGCCAACATGACTATACATAACCCCAGCACCAGCACATCGTACATAGCACCAGCTTCTGGCACCAGCCGCTAGCTCCAGCCGCTAGCACCAGGAACTAACACCAGCCGCTAGATCCAGCCGCTAGCACCAGCAGCTAGCACCATCTGCTGGCACTAGCGGCTAGCTCCAGCCGCTAGGACCAGCTGCTAGCACCAGCAACTAGCACCAGCTTCTGGCACCAGCCGCTAGCTCTAGCCGCTAGCACCAGGAACTAACACCAGCCGTTAGCACCAGCCGCTAGCACCAGCAGCTAGCACCAGCTTCTGGCACCAGCCGCTAGCTCTAGCCGCTAGCACCAGGAACTAACACCAGCCGCTAGCACCAGCAGCTAGGACCAGCTGCTAGCTCCAGCAACTAACACCAGCCGCTGGCACCAGCTGCTAGCACAGCTTCTGGCACCAGCCGCTAACTCCAGCCGCTAGCTCCAGCCGCTAGCACCAGAAACTAACACCAGCCGTTAGCACCAGCCGCTAGCGCCAGCAGCTAGGACCAGGAACTAGCACCAGCCGTTATCACCAGCCGCTAGCACCAGCCACTAGCTCCAGGAACTAGCACCAGCCGTTAGCACTAGCAGCTAGGACCAGCTGCTAGCTCCAGCAACTAGCACCAGCCGCTAGCTCCAGCCGATAGCACCAGGAACTAACACCAACCCTAGATCCAGCCGCTAGCACCAGGAACTATCACCAGCCGCTAGCACCAGCAGCTAGCACCAGCTGCTAGCACTGGCTTGTAGCACCAGCGGCTAGCTCCAGCCGCTAGCACCAGCAACTTGCACCAGCCGCTAGCACCAGGAACTAGCTCCAGCCGCTAGCACCAGCAGCTAGCACCAGCTGCTAGCACAGCAGCTAGGACCAGGAACTAGCAACAGACGTTAGCACCAGCCGCTAGCACTCGTAAGTGCTCTAAGTTTTAAATAGAGTTTTAATATGTACTTCGGTGGAAGTTTTATTTATTCAGAACCCCAGCGCGTAACAGTATTAATCGTCGACAATTGAATATGGTAGGATCAAACATTTCTGTACATCAGAGGCATACAACATTAAGAGCCTAAAGTAAAATTTTACAGGAGAGGCAAAAATGCGCGTAGTGAAATTTTGAATGTAATTTTGAGAGAGTTATAATAGAGGCAGAGTATTTATCTTAGCTGTATTTTTTATAATAAATAGAGGGAAGTATCATGAAATACACATAATTACGATAAATCTATTATCTTTTTTTATGGACTTGAGGTTATATACCTTTAAAAAAAATTTATTTCTCAGAGGTATGCAAATTTTTTTTATTATTGCTGCAACTTATATTGCAACTTAAGATTAAACCATAAATTTAGTTTTTGTTTTACAATAATTTCCCTGTTACCCCTGCATAGTTTATTTAGTAAAAAGTAGTTATTTAGTAAAATAAAAGTAGCAGTAGCTGACGATGATAAAAAAACAATACATTTAATATCGACCACATTCAGAATACTGTATCGTTAAAATAAAATACTGACTTCGTTCAAACAACTGTGTCCCTATCGATTGATTAACGACATTGAAAATCAATCGAGAACAATTTCTATACTGTATTTACATCGGGTCCTTACAAAGGACTCCGTAGGCGTTGAAGCTCTGTTCGCATCGGAAGCTTTTTCGAACGGAGCTTTCACTTTATTTTATAATTTCCTTTTCGGGCGTTTCTTTGATGGAAATTTCCTATAAAGCGTTACAAATTACGCCGCGAATTAATTTTGCGTGTAGGGAATAAAATCATCGCTCCGGTAATGTGTGTTTCGAAATTGAAGCATCTTTGTATGAAGGTTTTCGAAAGTCGCGATTCATTAAGCACATTAATTTGGTTTGGGCTTGAGCGAAACAGTATTGCAAGGCAACTCAAAGAGGTAATGGATTTTTATCAGAATCGCTCTTGTTTGATGATCTTATATAACCAAAAAGACCAGAAAAGAAAGTGGGATTATTTTTTTAATTGCTTAGATGGGTGGACGAGCTCACAGCCCACCTGCCCAGGTGTTAAGTGATTACTGGAGCCCATAGACCTCTACAACTGAAATGCATTAATGTTTCACGCCAGAAATAGGCAGGCTGGTGGTACCTACTCGTGTGGACTGACAAGAGGTCCTATCACCAGTATTTATGCAAAATTATAATTTTGCGGGTTTGACGGTGTTATTCCTTCACCGTGGAAGTCAATCGTGAACATTTGTTAAGTACGTATTTCATTAGAAAAATTGGTACCCGCCTGCGAGATTCGAACACTGGTGCATCGCTAGATACGAATGCTCCGGACGTCTTATCCTGTAGGCCACGACGACGACAAACAGACAGGCAAGATACGCGACAGAAGGGTATGAATGCAGAGATGATGTATGATAGGCATGAATAGAATAAGAGCACATGTTGCGCCGACCCCACGTAGTAGATTAAGACAAAAAAAAAGAATTATTTGAAAGCGAAAAATCCAGTTAGGCTTAACACTGATATAAATTTAAATTGACTACGTAAGTATTCCATCTTACATAGATTTTGAATTATGAACTTCGAATGAACCAGTCATCTTTATGCAAATCTTTCACCACTCCGTGCGCACAACGTACCTAAAACGGATTCAAAACGGTAGGCAGCGGCTTGGTCTTGCCCCTGGCATTGCTGAAGCCCATAAGCGACGGTAACCACTCACCATCAGATGCTCGTTTCGTGCAAATATGCTTGTCTGCCTACTCTCTCTCTCTCTCTCTCTCTCTCTCTCTCTCTCTCTCTCTCTCTCTCTCTTCGATCGGTCCCTCACTGCTGAGGATTGTGACTCCGTCCGATTCCGTCAACCACTTGTCTCCATCGATCCCGTTTTGTAGCTTGGTGGAGCGCGTCGCTGACAGGTACCCCCAGTTCCTCCGCTATATGGTCCGACCATCGTTTGGGACCTCTATCCCTACAAGGGCAATAAAAAAATACCAGTTATATACTTTAAATAAATAATAAATAAATAAATATTTATTAACAATCACGCCACGTTAACTGGTCCCGTACTAAGTTCGTAAAGAACTTGTGTTACAGCTACCAGATAACGGAAATAAATGTAAGATTTTTATTATACACGTACATATATTTAATATTTAATATACATCGATAACCCTGGAAAAGACATTTATATTTATCATACAAATATCTTCACTTGGCGGGATTCGAACCCGCAACCCCCTTGTGTAGTGACCATGTCACTTACCACTACACCAGACGGCAGTTTAATGTACGTTAAATGTTTAAATGTACTTAGAACTTACGCTGGCTGTGAGTTATCCAACCTACCATTTACATTTTACTATTTATATCGATATCGATAAAATCACAACTAGATCATCGTCACCGAGAAACATGGAAAACCGAGAGCAGGTCTTAAAATTGCACTTAAGACCGGAAGAACAGCTACAGGTCCCGCGACGAACATAAAACGATCAGCCGTAAACCTGTACAAAGGGCTTTAAAGGCGCCTTAAAAACCTGTAAATCCCGTTACAGCCGCCTCTTAAGGCAAATTAAGCCGAGCCCTTACGTATGGTAGGTAAAAAGCCCAGTTTTATTAAAGGTCTTATAACATTAATGTAATCTGAACGAATATGAATATTGAAGGATGAGGTTAAAAATTCAAATTCATTCAAAGCAAACAGCTATGCGTAAATCGTAGGCTTGAGACTAGTTTTGGTAAATTGCAATTGCATTTTTAGCTGCACTATAAAAATACCGAAAGATTTTGATGACAATAAAGTGCAAATTATATAACCAATAATAGCCGTAGTAAAAAAACACCAAAAGAAGAAACAGAGAAAGTTCTTCCTTATGGTAAGGTACAATGGATGAATGGAAATATAACCTAAGAAGAATTATTGATGATAGCCGGTCGTAAAACTCATATGAAATCTATGCAGCAGAAGCAGTTACATTTTTGACTGATGAGCTTACTTTACGAGGTTAAGTGTAAGTAGAAGATATCGGAGATATGAACACTGGGGGTCCCAATTTATAAGCTACATTTTTTTTGTGCATTATGTTGAAAGTCTAATAAAAATAACCGATTGAAATCTTTTTTTTTTTCGTGCTTATCTCCCACGGGATCTTAAGACGCAATTACAAAAAGCATTAGCCAGTCAAAATATAGACAGCGTCCCAACGAGACACCTTTACCAATTTATTTTGTTCGTCAACGCTTCTTTTTCTTTGGAAATCGAAGCACTCCGTAGATTAGGAACGTTACTTGGAGGCTGATTTTTATTCATGCTTTTTACGATCTATAAATGAAATTTACATATTTACCGAGTTTCATTTAAATGGAAAATAGATAGAGGCTCTCTCCATTGGCTATTTTTTACTGGAAGGATTTAATTTAAGCATATTTTGGACTATCATTAGAAGATATATATTTGTTTATTGGATCAAATGGGCCTGGTGGTAGGACCTCTTGTGAGTCCGCACGGGTAGGTACCACCACCTTGCCTGTTCCTGCCGTAATTCGTTTCGGTTTGAAGGGTGGGGCAGCCGTTGTAACTATACTGAGACCTTAGAACTCATATCTCAAGGTGGGTGGCGGCATTTACGTTGTAGATGTCTATGGGCTCCGGTAACCACTTAACACCGGGTGGGCTGTGAGCTTGTCCACCCAGCTATACAATAAATAAATGAAAGACGCCCATTAGAAGACACTTTTACTAGAAAGCTTCAGCTCTAACACTAGGAGCGAGTATCCTGAAAGATCTACTTGAAGCTAAGCCCAAATCAGCTGGATGTGTTTCTTGTCGGATCTTCTCAAAAGGTTGCAGTTTCGATCCGATATAGATGCATTCGCGTAGGGGCTGCTCTTGAGCTGTTAAATCTAGGGGTGTTTGAACAGTCGTCAGCTAATCCCATCCCTCCTAACTGACCCAGTGCTCGCCAACTTGTCATGGTGAAAAAGAGTCAATACATGTAAGTGTTTTTTGAAATATAATATTCCCACCATCCGGACATATCATCCAAAAATCCTCAATATTCTCAATATTTTTAATTATTATTATTATTTAGTCGGTAATTTCTCGAATCGTAAATAGTTTTATTATTATCTTCGATTTTCGCCAGTGGTAGACACAATCAAAACGGTTTTACGGTTTAATTTCGGCTTTTATTTTTATTTTATTATTTCTTTGGTTCCGAATATTTTATAGTTTTCGGGGTCTGCACAGTATTCGCAATTCACAATAAAAACCCATGGTTAAACCATCATTTTAATTACGAAAATATTTTTCTGTACTATTTTAGTATAAGTTGGGCAGATATTTTTACAAGTAATATTATACACAAGGCTAGATGGACGGTAAGACTGATATATCGTATCACTTTATTCAGGGATACTCGCTCAAACATAGTCCGACAAAAACCATGTCACTGTCAGATACCGCTCTAACTGATAGGGATGTACGCTTCAACGCTAACATAATGAATGATATTCTGCGGGAAAAAATAAGACGTTTATCAGAAAAATACTATGTTTTTTTTTTTGGTGAGTTGAAAAATTTTTCTTCTCCAAAATTACTTGAGATGGTCCTGTTGAATTCTTTCTGCTAACTTTAAAGGATTTTTAGTATGTCTGATTCTTTTTTTTATTGCTTAGATGGGTGGACGAGCTCACAGCCCACCTGGTTGTTAAGTGGTGGCTGGAGCCCATAGACATCTACAACGTAAATGCGCCACCCACCTTGAATTATAAGTTCTAAGGTCTCAGTATAGTTACAACGGCTGCCCTACCCTTCAAACCGAAACGCATTACTGCTTCACGGCAGAATTAGGCGGGGCGGTGGTACCTACCCGTGCGGACTCACAAGAGGTCCTACCACCAGAAAAATAATTTATACAAATAGTTTGGTTTAGAATTCAATGTGAATCTATTGAACGTGAAACGTGTATGGCTAAGAATCTAAGATGGTAAGATGGAATGTAAGAATGGTAGGAATGTTCGACAGCGTACAACTAGCACAGTAGCTTTAACAATGCAGCCTAAGATACTTTTTGTTTTGGCCTAAGTCTGAATATCCTGCGAGATGCCCTAGTCAAGAGGGTGCGCGAAAATATAGGGCTTAAAACGGACAAAGTCCGGTCTTTTCTGATCGCCCAGGTGGCACCATCCTAAAACGCAATACATCGCTAGCCGATCACTCATAAGCTTCAACTTTTCGGATTGTATTACCAGTTGTCAAATAAGATACCTTTTTTACTATAATTAGTAGCATCACCCAGGCAAAACCGAACTCATATGCTACCAACTAATCTACCTATATAATTGGAATGTTAGTTTATATACCACAGGAAAATCCAACGTGTTCCTTTATATTTAAATGACAAAAATTATTGTGGCAGAATCCGCGCGGCATGTCTTGTCTGTTCATAAATTACGAAACCGCACTAGTTTTGTGGTGTGACCCTAACTGTTGGACATGGCGATAAGGTCGAACTCATAACCCTACATTTTTCACCAGACTTGCTGAAATACTGCCCTAATCTCCTTTTATATCGTCCTGCCCGCACTAGAGTTCCATTCAGCCAGTGAAACGTAGGAATAGCCCTGACTTTCACTCTGTATTTCCAATTCCACTAACGCATATACCCTAAGTACCCTATATTTTTCACAAGATTATTATCTTCAATATCTATTCTATACCGTTCTTGTAAATTAAACAAACAGACAAGTATCAAATCAAAGCTTTCTTTATATCGTGTGATTTTTTTTTTATTTACCAATCGTTATAAAGATATGTTTATAAGCAAATTTTTGTATTTACCTTGCGACCCGGATTCCATGGGCTATTGTGACAAAAGCTTCCAAGGGCTTTGACCACTTATGAAACGGCATAGTCCATATCGATTTTTTAAAATATAAAACCAGTCCTACTATTGCCACTGGTCTGCCGGTACACACCCCACATTGCTATTGTTACGCGCTGAGGATTCGGGATAAATAAAATTTCAGCAAAGTACAACTAAAAACTGTATTCAACACTTAGAACACTAAAAACATTCAACAAACACTTTAAAACTCTCAATTCGCTTATTCCGCTTCGCTTCAGGTGATCCGTTCGCTGTTTCGCTTCGAATAGTTCCGATTACTGATTGACTGCGTGCCATCTCTACAACGCCTTTATAGCCGATACCTCATCCCTAGTATTATCGAGAATATTCCACACATCTCTAGTAGTAGTTTCCGCTATCTGACAATAGATGGCGTTTGACTTCTCGAGCGCTCTAGGTGCTTTTAGGTCCTTCGATATTTGTTCGACTATTCTGCGATAGATGGCGTTACTCTTACCGGCGTAACGCTATTGTTCCAATATGCAACAAAAAAAACCGCGAGCTGACTTGAACGCTTTTTTTATCAGGAAACGTATCCAATTCAAAACGTCACCAATAAAAACAAATAATAGTTTAAAAAAAACTAACAGAAGACGCTTTTACAGAAAATCAAACTAAAAAATAAAAAATAAATTTTAATAATTTTGAATTAAAAATAGTGTAAGAAAAAGTGATTTTATTGTAAAAAAAAGATGGGGTGCATGGTATCAGTAGTTATAAATATTTCATGAACAGATATCGGTAGAAGGGTCATTTTGTTAATATTCTGAAAAGCATCCCACGCTTTTTTACAATAAAATCACTTTTTCTTACACTATTTTTAATTCAAATTTATTAATTTTAATTTTTTATTTTTTAGTTGGATTTTCTATAAAAACGTATTTTGTTAGTTTTTTTAAACTATTATTTATTTTTCATTTTTTAGCTGAATTTGAATTTGTTCAATTTATTTTTTATTTATATTTTAATATTGAATTGTCATCGGTCCTTAATAAGTATACAAAATTTCGAGTTAATCCGACGTTTTGAAGGGAGTCAAAATCATGTTCAAAGATTCCGTTACAAACATACATATGTCTGAAGCTAATAAAAGCGTATTAAAAACAATATTTGTTCGGGAACGTTCCTCTAGAAATTTCGACGTCCAGTGCGTAACAACGTTTTGCCATTAACTACCCCCGAAATCTTAATGTAGTGGAAATTGCGACATCAATTCCTAAACGTTTTTGTTCTTAAGTAAGAATTTCTTTATTACTTTTTAATCTCGCGATACGGGAAAATCTGAGTGGGAATTGTTCTTTACGTCTCAAACGCTTCAGTGAATGATTTGCTGTTAATGTTTTATAGGGATCTTTGATTTCAATTCCCTTTCGTTTTTGTATGAACCCAGACGAAGCTGTATGAATGTTATAATTTTCAATTCATTTCAAGATGAAAGAACTCACTAGCTTTGAAAGTCGTTTAAATGTACTAGGGCCTCAACTATCTATTTATGTCTTTAGTTAAGATAAAAACAATTAAAGCATATTAACTTTGAAATAAATGAATTTAACAAAGTTAGTTTTAGTTTGTGTTTTTCAGAGAGTTCTTGTGAGAAACTATTCGAGATCATGCCTCATTTTGAGGATGTTTACGACGAAAGAAAATATCTTCCACCGAGCGGGTGATATTGCTCGGTAGACCGACGGCCCGAATGTTGTTGTTCGGAACTTGTATATATGCAAGCTTATCTTGAAAATGTCGTAAGCGAGATTCAGGCATCTGTCAGATATCTTGCATTGTACGATGGCTACCGCCACACTCATGTCATGTCATTTAACCAGTCATACGTACTACTCTTACTACAATACATTTTCAGAAATCATTTTTTTCATAGCTCTGGAATTCATCTCCATGGTATCCCTTGAGTTCTCTTGAGTAGAGAGTACTTTAATCCATAGGCAACGCCTAACGCCAGATGTGCCAAAACATTGACACTGACAGTCATTACCTCTTTCAAACCTTTAAGATTAGTTGTGGTACGGCATACTGTAGACCTGCACGAGCTATTATAGCCACCAGCATCATCTGGTATATTTCTGATGGAGCAGCAAGGTATGTAGTCCAAAGTGAGTAAGATGATGGTACTTTCACTTCGTCTACAGGTGGGTTGTAAAGTTGTTTACGTGTTCAGAACAAAAAACTTTCAAGACTCAAAACAAAACAATTTTGAACATCACTCCGAATTAATTTCGGCATATCAGATTTTCCCACTCATATAATCTAACGAATGAAAATTCACTTGTTGATGAACATAATATGAAGTTATCACAATAATTAATGGAACGTTGAAAAGCAAAAAACTGTGTACATTTAAAACATGTTTTTCAATATTACCGACAGAACTAGAGACTTTTAGAATGACGATTTGTTTCGAATACATTGCTAGTTATACCTGAATGGCTTGTATGAGAGATTAGCTAGGTAACAATAATTTATTTTGTTCAGACGCTTTTTTTTCTTACCTAAGCTGATGGTCTAGGTAGACCATGTCAGCGTCGCCGGGCTAGTAGATGAGCACAGGGGGCTCAAACCTGACGGTGTTGCTAACACAAATCCTAGCAAGAGCCGTGCTTCGCAGAATCTACCACCGGATCGGAAACGCGACCCACTGAGAAGATCCGGCAAGAAACTCAGTGGGCTGTGTCTGTGGGTTAATTTACTGCCGAGCCCTTCGTCGTAAGCGACGGGTTCGACGAGAACGATAACCGGTGGTTGGGGTACCTAAAAGCACCGTTAGTGGATCAGGAGGATCCGAAATGACGTGGTTCAGACGCATTTCAACACACTTCCTTACTAGCAAACGTTTTGTATTCTAAGAATAGTAATAACGCGTTACGACTTTTGTGTTTCAGTAATTGCGAGGTTACTGGAGCCCGTACACAATAAAGTCAGCCTTGAGGTACCAGATTGAGGTCTCAATTACTTAATATATGACTATATAACCATTCGTTCGTCAGTACGAATCCTACGTGACCGAAATAGGCAAAATGATCCTCCAACCCGTACGAGTCCCAATAGTAATTTTGAAAACATGCGAAAATGACCAAACCACTTCTCTAGGTAGGAATAGAAGACTGCTTTATTTAGTATAAACAATAATTCCATTATATTCAATACTATAATTTTTCATAATAGCTTATTTTTCGTCAGATATTTTTTTAGATAATTATGTCATTCAACTTATTTTACGTCAGATATTTTTTTTAAATAATCCTCTCATTTGAAATATAGGACAACGGTTACATAACGGTAGCTTCGACCTCAAGCCTCAACCTGGGTGGTTGCATTCACGTTGTGAAATCTGATGCTCGGTAATGACTACAGCATGCCGAGAGAGAAGACCACCTATTTACGCAATAAAAAAATTGATACCTCAATGTACATGACACATGTTTTATAAATAGCCTTTCGAGTTTTAGCGTTAGTACGACTGACCAATTGTGGATTCCACAGTGTAGATTTTAAAAAACAAAATCTCGGAATCCTTCGTTGGGCGTGTATACAGCAAGCTTCTGTCATGTTCATGTGAAATAAAACAGCAATGAAATATACAGTGTATATAAATATCTTATTTTTTTGTCTTTTAATTTTTTTATTTGTTGCTTACATGGGTGGACGAGCTCATAGCCCACCTGGTGTTAAGTGGTTACTGGAGTCCATAGACACCTACAACGTAAATGCGACACCCACCTTGAAATACAAGTTCTAAGTCTCAGTTTTAACTTTACAACGGCCGCCCCACCCTTCAAACCGAAACGCATTACTGCTTCCCGGCAGAAATAGGCAGGGTGGTGGTACCTACCCGCGCGGACTCACAAGAGGTCCTAACACCAGTAAAAATTGTATCTCGAGAACTGACAGTTTTATTTATCTATTTTGGTGGTAGGTGGTAGCCCGAATATTCCCTATTGGAGTTAGGTTTTTCTTCATTAACCACACACATCAAACATAGACTTCTTCGAGATCGATTTCGACTTCTTTAGATACGAATTCTTTAGTTAGTATTTCGATTTTTTAACATGAACGGCAGGGTTGTGGTCATTCATTGCATTTATGATCATTCTCATGAAAACCATAATGAATTCAGGAGCTTACTGCGTAAATAACTAACATCAGCAGAGTAGATAGACGAATCAAATATATAGAGACACAGCCACGCTGACTAGAGTATGCTCACAAAAATAGAGCTATTTTTCATTTAGTCTAGCCGTCGCGGCGTCGACAGCTTAAATATATATTCTAAGACATTCCTTTGCAAGCGTCTTCAATATTTTCATGTTTGTTTCTTGTCTAATAGTGGAATAACTTATCTTGTTCCAATAGTGCTTCACGCGTCTGAGGATCATGACCACTTCCATCAACTACTTTCGTCCGCATGATATGCTATGCCATCTCACCCGATCTTCGGCTGCTCGGCAAGCATCATAGACGATGGAATCAAATCGTTTACAAGTAACGTAATGTAAAAACTAAAATTGACATATGTATGTACATAGCAGATCCTTTTTTTTTAATGATTGAATTATTACTGGTGGCCCGGAAACCTTTCCAGTTTTACTAAGACAGGAGGGCGAGCTAGGCTCAGCCAGGATTTGCTAACAGCTGCCCAAGCGCCTCCGAAGAAGACCTAACAGCTCAAGAGTGGCTGCTTCGCGAATGAATCTACTACCGAATCGGAATCGCGACCCGCTGAGAAGATCCGGCGAGAAACTCAGCGAGCTGATGCATGGGTTAGGTTGCACGTTGAACTCTTTGCCGAGTTCGATGAGTACGGTTACCGGGATCCCTAAGCCTGCTCCTAGTGTTAGAGCTGAAGGTATCTAATGCAGGAGTTATTAGATCTGATGGATCCGTAAGGACGTGTAACAGATTCTGTATTCTCTTCCACCATTAATCTTAAAAGTACAAGGCTAGCCAATCGACAAACTAAACTGTACCACTTAAGCTGTGTAAATTTTCAATTAGATTCCGTTGAAATTCATGAAAGTTTTGAAACTTCAAACATCTATTAGTTGCTTATTAATAGCCGCAAAATTTCTTGTTCAGTAACATTATATTGCACTCAATAACTGCGAAGCAAGTTTATGTGTTGTAACTTTTACTCCTGTGATCAAATCATTCTGCGGATTTATTTAGCTGAAATTGAACGTTTCTAAATTTTGAAGTAAAACTTCTATATTAAGTGGTAATCAGCTAACAAGCTAGAAAAATACCATTCCTTCTCCTGATTTAGAAGTTGTAGAAGGTACTTAAGAAGCAACGTTCTTTGAATGGGTAGCGACATTCTTTAAATATCCCATGTTCCATTCTTTGAAGTTCCACATGGGACTAGCAATTAACAAAAGCAAGACCAAGCTGCTAGTCGTAGATCGCTTCTCATCCACCTTCTGGCAGAATACGAGGCTGTAGACCAGTTTGCCTACCTTGGTTCTGTGATCTTTTTTTTTTTATTTTATTGCATAGCTGTGTGGATGAGCTCACAGCCCACCTGATGTTAAGTAGTTACTGGAGCCCATAGACATCTACAACGTAAATGCGCCACACACCTTGAGATATAGTTCTAAGGTCTCAGTATAGTCACAACGGCTGCCCCACCCTTCAAACCGAAACGCATTACTGCTTCACGGCAGAAATAGGCGGGGCGGTGGTACCTACCCGTGCGGACTCACAAGAGGTCCTACCACCAGTAATTACGCAAATTATAATTTTGCGGGTTTCATTTTTATTACACGATGTTATTCCTTCACCGTGGAAGTCAATCGTGAACATTTGTTGAGTACGTATTTCATTAGAAAAATTGGTACCCGCCTGCGGGATTAGAACACCGGTGCATCGCTTCAACATGAATGCACCGGACGTCTTATCCGTTAGGCCACGACGACCACCAAACGGATCACGGATAAGGGGAGTTGTGAGCCATCCTGCCTATTTTTAGCTCAAACCCACTGGGCGTTCCGTTTGAAGAGTGGGACAACCGTTCAATATTAAAACACTATTCATGAAACCTCGTGACTACCCGCCCATCTCACCACCCCCACGTTCATACTGTAGTATCTCTGAGATTTTGTAATACCACATATATAATACTAAGATGGTTTATGCATTCAGCCAATAAAAAGACCATCTCTCTTAAACTTAGCTGAGAAAACAGTGAAAGAAATACACCGAATATAAAGAATTACAATCAGAAACGTTCCAATTTTGAAAATCATTGGCACGCAATGTAACATGTTTAATTGCTTATTGTAAATATACATTGCGCTCTCAATAAACCGAAAAGTATTCGCACTTAAAAAATGAATTCTATTTTTCTTTTACGATTTTATAATTTTCATTTGTTTGATTCGAAAAGGATTTATTCACTATTCAAATAACCAAATTTCTTGGTAACTTTTTTTTTTATTGCATGGAAGGGTGGACGAGCTCACAGCCCACCTGGTGTTAAGTGGTTACTGGAGCCCATAGACATCTACAACGTAAATGCGCCACCCACCTTGAGATATAAGTTCTAAGGTCTCAAGTATAGTTTTACAACGGCTGCCCCATTCTTCAAACCGAAACGCATTACTGCTTCACGGCAGAAATAGGCAGGGTGGTGGTGAAGGTGATACAAAAGGGTGGTCACGACCCTCAGCAATGAGGAATACGACGCAAGGAGGAGGTACCTACCCGCGCAGACTCACAAGAGGTCCTACCACCAGATATTACGCAAATTATAATTTTGAGGATTTGATTTTTATTACACGATGTTATTCCTTCACCGTGGAAGTCAATCGTGAACATTCGTTGAGTACGTATTTCATTAGAAAAATTGGTACCCGCCTGGGATTCGAACACCGGTGCATCGCTTAACACGTATGCACCGGACGTCTTATCCTTTAGGGCACGACGAATTCAACATAAAATAAGTAAGACTTTTTTTTTTATTGCTTAGACGGGTGGACGAGCTCACAGCCCACCTGGTGTTAAGCGGTAACTAGAGCCCATAGACATTTACAACGTAAGTGCGCCACCCACCTTGAGACATAAGTTCTAAGGTCTCACTATAGTTACAACGGCTGCCCCACCCTTCAAACCGAACTTGACTTCAACTTAATATAATATAAGTAACTTAAAATAATATTACTATAATATAATAGTAATAGTAATAATATTACTAACTATAATATAGCTAGAATCACGTGACACAAACGCTAGTCTGCGGGTAATTAGAACGACTTACATGGGCATCAGCGGTTCAAGAGATAACAAGCACAAATACGAACACAGTCTGCGATTCGGTGGTTTGTATAACATAATTTGCAACTCAAAATTGAGCTAGAGTGACTAACTATGTCACAACTTTGTTTGATATATTCAACAATATTCTGAGATGATTTGTGATTTTAAAGATAGAATATGGTGACGTCTATTGTGGATACGTCCTGTTTGGAAAAATGTATTCTAAGGGTAAGAAGAGGATCTAAAGTAAATACTTGCATGTATTTACTTCTATACTGTTACTTATTAATTTTTCTTGCCGGGGGCTGAACTCCTACGAGGTCCCCGTGGCTAGGGGGTGCGCGTGGTATGTGGGACTTGACGATCAGCAGATCCTGGGTACTGGGAGCAGACCGCAAGCCCAAGAATATGTCTATGTCGATATACTCATATCGACTGATGCCGTGTGGGGTTTCAAGGTAATGTACTCATATTGACTAATGCCGTGTGGGGTTCCAAGGTACTTATATCGACCAATGCCGTGTGGGGTTCCAAGGTATCAATTTTTCTGATGAATTACGTCCTTAAGAAAAGTTCACCCGAATGACATTGTAATGAAAATTGTGCCTAATTACTTTTTGAAAAATAATTATTACTTTGCCTAATTACTTTTTGTTTTTTATTTATTTTTGTCGTCTTATGAGCTTCAACGAGAACCTACCGTGACCCTGCCTATTTCTGCCGCGAAGCAGTAATGCGCTGTAATTTGAAGGGGTTTCCGTTTTAGTATAGAATTGAGAGATAGAAAACTTGGCTGAGGTGGGTGGTGGTGTTTACATTGTTGATGACCATGGGCTCTGGTAGCCACTTAACACCAAGATTGTTCACTTGTCTAGCAAAAAAAATTATGAAAAATTAACATGACAAAGAAACTCTTAGCAAATTAAATATTAACACGAAAACAACCTTGTCTGTACGCAATATTTTCATGCCCAAACCACTAAACATATTTAATTTACCGAATTTCGCCGTGGAAAAAGCCTGATACCTGGTAAAAAGAAAGGTTATATTTTATTGTGCTTTTCAGTACGTGATATTAGTGTATTCCGCGCAGAAAAGCTGCGGACAAAAAGCTTTTTGTTTTGAGATGGCGGAACGGTGTTAACCCAGAGCATATTACATCCATCCCGCCGTCCCCCAGATGCCGGATCGGCGGCTGCCGGCGACACGACCATCGATTCCCTCGATAAGTGGTCCGGGATCCCACCTTGATGGCGCCGCGCTGCACCTTTCCCCGGAGCGGTCGGGGGAACGCGGCGCTCAACCTGGCTGGCCTGGCCCTTCCTATAACTGGCTAGCGTACCGAGCACGCCAACCTACGCCTGGGCCCCTCCTCGCCCAAAGCGGGTGAAGCCGTAGGTAGCTCTTTGGGGGCCGGGTTACAGATGGAGCGCCGGTTCCGACCTCCTGCTCGGCGGTGGCGTATTTCTGCGTAGTGAGGGGAGCTTTGCCTCAGTCACCCCGCCGCCTCCTTGTGCTAGATTGTGCACTCACGGAAGTCGAGGATAGCCTTGATAGATAGTGAATTAACCTAAGACAATTTTCTAACACTAGCCCTACCAAGAGCAGTGCTTGGAGTCCGCACGGTAGGTACCATCACCCTGCCTATTTCTGCCGTGAAGCAGTAATGCGTTTCGGTTTGAAGGGTGAGGCAGCCGTTGTAACTATACTTGAGACCTAAGAACTTATATCTCAAGGTGGGTGGCGCATTTATGTTGTAGATGTCTATGGGCTCCAGTGACCACTTAACACCAGATGAGCTGTGAGCTCGTCCACCCAACTAAACAATAAAAAAAAAAAAAATTGCTGAATGTATCACCGGATCGTGGAGGAATCGCGACTAACTAAGAAGATCCGGCGATAAAATCAGTGTGCTGTATATGTGTGGGTTGTTTCGCTCGTCGAACTCCTCGTGGTAAGCGACGAGTTCAACGAGGACGGTGACCGGGCTTGCGGAGCTTAAAAGCACCGAGAGCGGATCGGTGGATCCAGCAAGACATGTTTGAGGTGACGGCGGCTTTGCTATGCCCCATCGCCAAGGTCGTATTTAGCGGCGGCCACAACAAGAGGATTTTAGTGTCGCGCCCCTTTACCAAAGTAGCGTTCTGATGCTGCCTTCAAATACTTATGTATCGGTTCTGAAATTAGATCGTCGTGAAGATCAACACTCCTCACGTACCACGGTGCTCCGACGGCTACTCTGCAGAAACGGGATCGGATAACCTGGAGAGAGTTTATATGCATGCGGGCCGCGTGAATGAACACTACACTTGCATAAGTCGCGACTTAACGTGTCGACAAATTTTGTAGAGGGTCACCTTGTTACGAAGGGACAACTTACTTCGCTTGCAGATCATAGGGCACTATTAATGATATTATTATATATTATTATGATGTAAATATACATGAACGGAACGTTATGGAAAATAATTTACAGAGTCTGACCGATGTTCATTGAAGAGAATATTCATTTTTTTCATTTCCGCTTCTGTTAACGAAATTTAAATTGATTCTCAAAAAATGATTAATATTTCTGATTTATGATAATTTATTCTAACAAACAGTGTACAGAAATAGTTTCCAATCTCAGACATTATCTTGAGAGAAATTTCGGCAACTTCGGCAGCATTGCGTAATCAAAGCACTGTTATATTATTATTTTAATCATCATCTGCTGGGGTAATTAACCAATATTTATTTTTATAATTTTATGTGAATCGATGGAAAAAAGAGTTTTTTTTTTCCCCACATAATAACACTATGGGACCATCAACTGTTCGAAATAAAGTAGTAATTATAATTAACCCGGTTCAATTAGTATTTTCTCTCTGCAACCTTTTACCGATCACGCAATGAAAAGGCACGATTCCGTCTGATTACGCTGAAAGCCTCACACGTAATGCACACTAGCGCCCGGAGTTGTGTCAGAATTTCGGCTACAGCATCAGCTGTCAGCTGTCAACTGTCACTGCTTGATCTGTTGTCACTGTCAAAAAGTCAAAGCACATAACATTTTAAGCAACTGCTATCCTATAAAATCATCTGACTTGTAATGACGTCGGTTTAGTATTATGTTTGCGATAGGCTTGTTATGAAAATGTACTCCATTAGGTCCAGTTATGGATCAAGTTTGAATACCACTATAAAATGCAATTTAGACTCCGTCCTTTAATCTTAAAGGGGATTTCCTGGTGTCTACAAACTCAACCTAATCACAGTTATACAATCAACGAAAGTGTGACTTACAACAGCAATTGTAAGGACTATCATATCAAAGCAGGTATCTCCGCCAAAACAACAAAAGCTTCTTCAGCGTCACGATTTATCAATCGTCAGTTCCGACATTGTAATAATTCACTGTACATTCCCCAAACATTGAGGGAATTCTCAAGGAAACTACATTTCATCCCTTATATGTGTGCGTCTTCGCAAACCACTGTTTGCTCACCTCATGACAAACAACTCTGATTAACTTGAGTGTTTCGTTCGTGTTCCGAACGGCTTAGCAGATTAGACTTAGGGCGTAATAATTTGTAGCATATTGAGTGATATAGGAAACTTTATTTAGAGATGCGGCTTGGCTTAGGAGACCTTGCAAAGGAAATGTGAAGTAAAATAAAAATGATGGGACGGCGGGATGGATGTAATGTGCTCTGCGTCAACCCTTTCCCGCCGTCTCAATAGCCCCGACTGGGCTCCGGCCCGGTCCGGGGTAGGGCGCCGGCTGTAAGCAGCAGGAGTTTTTAGTGAGGTTCAACTCCCACATACCCCACCTGCCGCGCGGGTGGGGCTCCGGCGATTTTCTCCTGTGGAAAAAAAATCAAAGAAAGACATATTGTAATATTGTCATCCTAAGTGGAAGTGTGAACTGAGGAACTGTTTGAGATGATACCATGATCTCGTTTTTATCATCGCACCGCCCGCCATCGGAGTAGAGTTCATCCATACGACTTGGAGCCACTGCGTTCATCCACAGTGCGTTTCTAGAGTTTTTTTTTGCCACGCACCACTTGGCTTTGGAATGAGCTCCCCTCCACGGTGTTTCCTGAGTGCTATGACATGTCTTTTTCCAAACGAGGCTTGTGGAGAGTATTAAACGGTAGGCAGCGGCTTGGCTCTGCCCCTGGTATTTATTTATTGCTTAGATGGGTGGACGAGCTCACAGCCCACCTGTTGCTAAGTGGTTACTGGAGCCCATAGACATCTACAACGTAAATGCCCCACCTACCTTGAGATATCAGTTCTAAGGTCTCAGTATAGTTACAGCGGCTGCCCCACCCTTCAAACCGAAACGCATTACTGCTTCACGGCAGAAATAGGTGGGGTGGTGGTACCTACCCGTGCTGATACATAAGAGGTTCTACCACCACTGTTATCTGTGTTTGTTATTAACTAAATAAAGTAGACATTCGTTCGATACATCTATATCCAACCCAAATATCTGCACAAGGAAATAAAGAGTGGTTACCATTAAAACCAATATCGAACACGCTTCGCAAACACGAAACTTCCGGTTCGGCACGTGCCAGTGTATAAATAAAATAGTTTTACGTATGTATATGACATATTATATAAAAGTAAAATGCATTTTTCAAAGGACAAATCGCCGGGTGATTTTGAAGAATCGGCAAACGGAAGATCTTCCTTCGAGCGTGTGAAATTGCTCAGTAGACCGACAATCCGAATGTTATTGTTGTTGAATTTCGATATCGATTTTTAGGATTAAATGATTACTATTGGCCCGGAGGCCTTTCCAGTTTCACCAGGACAGGTGATCGAGCAAAGGCTCAGATGTGCTCGATTGTATCATCGCCACAACCACCATGGTCAGTTAACCATTTCGGTTCCTTCGACGAGGCACAGTTAACGATCGAAGCAGCCGTGAGCCAAGAGCACGTGTTTCAATCGGAAGATGAAACGCCCGAAGAGACATTATTGCATGTCATGCCGCTAAACCATACAAGGGTCCCGCACCATTCCCACGTAGTAGTAGCGTATCACTGTTTCAAACCGTCCGACCCGGTGAAACGGTAGGACCTGGTATCTCGAGGCCCTTCGTATCTTACCGGCAACGAACGCTAAGCCTGCGTGAACAGACAGACAGACTCGCGCCAGCTCTGCTCCCGGGCTACAGGTAAAGTGTCGTCCGCATAGCACACAACGCGTGGGAGTGGGAGGAAATGACGCTTCGTAGGACGTCCAAGCCAATCTTCAACAAGAGAGAGCCAAGAATTGACCCCTGTAGAATACCGCGCTCGGCCGAAAATCGGAGCACCACACCACACAACTGACCTGACCTCGAGACAGGCCCGATCAGCTGGCTTGTAATGGGTAAGCTTGTGATACTGCAAGTAGAATCATGGGGCGACATCGTCACCCATGACTAAAATGGCCAATCCGTATCAAATCAAAATTAAAATCAAAACCAATTTTTTTTTTATACATACTTGTTGAACGTCAAAAGAACTACCGCCAATTCACAAAAACTAGCCTCCGTCCTGAGAAGAATTGGCAAGAAACTCAGCGGGCATGTCTTTTTTTTTTAAATATTAGATTATTTTTTTATATTAATTTTTTTTTTTAAATATTAATTTTTACAATGAGAAAAACACAATGCGTAACAATGCGTAAAATAACAATTAAAAAAAAATTGAATACAAGTTGCGATTTTACCTAAAACAAACATGACTTAAATACACAACAGAAATATGTCCTTAATACAAATGTGTATTTAAATAAAAGTCTGAAGTGCCTATAATTTGGTACGCGATTTACTAAGAAAATTTTAGGGTATTTACGTAATAAAAGGGGTTGCTAATAAAAAGACAATTTATGTTGATATGGCCTCCTACGGCATTTTACGATTTGATTTCCCTCCAATTCTATGTCATAAACAATAAAAATTGACATGAAATTCGATTTATACCGTACTTAGTTTAGTAAGAGCAAAGAATATTAAAATTTACTGCAATGTATGTTTTTTTTTTTTTTTTTTCCTTTTTGGCAGACGAGCATACGGCCCACCTGATGGTGAGTGGTTACCGTTGCCCATGGACTTCAGCAATGCCAGGGGCAGAGCCAAGCCGCTGCCTACCGCTTAATACTCTCCACAAGCCTCGTTTGAAGAAGGACATGTCATAGCGCTCGGGAAACACCGTGGAGGGGAGCTCATTCCATAGCCGGATGGTACGTGGCAAAAAAGATCTCTGGAAATGCACTGTGGATGACCGCAGTGGCTCCAGGTAGTATGGATGAACTCTACTCCGGTGGCGGGCGGTGCGATGGTAAAAACGAGACGTTGGTATCATCTCGAACAATTCCTCAGAGCACTCCCCATGGAACATACGGTACAAAATACAGAGGGAACCGAAGTCCCTCCGCAGACCCAGAGGTTCCAAACGATGATGTATGCTCAATGTATTGAGAAACTTGTTTTCATTCGCATTTTGGTCTCCCTCTGGAATGAATAATAAACATCTTAATTCTAGGAATTGGTTTTCATAACGATATTAATTTTCAGTTACAAAGAATTTAAAATTATAAAATATTTCCAGAAAAGAGAATCAATCCTGTTTAATATTATTATGTATGCTGGTACAAGAGTGAGTGTATGTGCCTAACACTAATGGAACTCTTAAGACACGCTATCTACATTTTGCTTGAATAAAGGCAGACGGGAGCTTAGACACGATCTAATTGGCATGAGACGTATTTGTGTTGGTAAAACTCGAACTCAACGTAATAAGACGAGAGACTATAGAACAGGATTGCCGTGACGAGCAAACCTTTGATTTGTGGACAAAATACTGCTATGTATTGAAGTGAGAACCAATCACATGTTGGCCCGATATTGGCACTCGCCCGGCTGTGAGGTGAGCGAAAACTGACTGCGGTTCATATAAGCTACGGCCAACATTACGCCAGACGTTATATATATATATATAAGTGTATTCAAAACTTTAAAATAAAAAAAAAAATTGATAACACATAATTTTGTCAAATCTTTTTCTATGTGAAATATACGTCTGAAGCGCGCTCGAGTCATTACAAAGAACAGAATGTATAAAGAAATTACGAATTAAAATTAAAAGAACATAATATACTTATATAGTTACCCATCAAGAATGTAGAAATGTAAAAAATTGAATTATATTATTTGGAACGAATTTAGGTTTAGCGTACTTCCAAATCAATATCAAATATTAAGCAATACCAAATATCAAATATAAAGTGTGTCAATTTTAATTTTTTTATACTAAAATTCTATAAGTTACAAGTTTTCACTTCTATCAGCGGTCCTTATGTAGCTGCTTTCGGACTACCGTATACTATAGTGCTATATAGTATAGCAGCCTATACTTAGCCAATAATATGAGTCGACTATTATCAAAGCCGGCAATCTGACTTTTGGACAATGATTGGTAAATCAGAAAAACGAATTATTGACTTTGTATTCCATTGGTAGTCACAAAACTCTTCGGAACGACATCTTAGATAAATAACAGGTTAACTATTAACCTTTATTTAATGCAGGTTTTGAACCGTATTCTTTGAAGGAGACGATTATATTCAAATCAATCTGTATTGACATATCAATAATTTTTTTTTGTCCAAATGCACAGATTGCCACCTTTGATAATAGACGACTCATATATAGTACAGTTCAGTGCGAACGTGTCCATAACAATGTATGGTGTGCGATGCTGTTGTGCTATGAGCTATATACTATATGCTATTATATTGTAATGCGATGGGGGTTCGGGATAAGCAAAAAAAAATCTGAAGTACAAATTAAAGCTGTATTAGCACTAACACTTCTTCACAAACACTTTAAAATTCTCAATTCGCTTCTTCCGCTTCGCTTCAAGTGATCCGTTCGCTGTTTCGCTTCGAGTGTTTCCGATTACTGACTGCGTGCCATCTCTGCAACGCTTTAATAGTCGATACCACATCCCTAGAATTATCGAGAATATTCCACTTAAGTCGAGTAATGTGTGTTTCCGCTGTCTGACAATAGATGGCGTTGTACTTCTCGAGCTTTCTAGATGCTACTAGATCCTTCGATATTCGTTCGGCTATTCCGCGATAGATGGCGTTACTCTTACCGGTTTAACAATATTATAGCGTAGTCTGAAAGCGGCTCAACTGCCGATTTCTTTTTTCGATCTCAGAAACTACGTTTTGTCCATTACGATGAGGCTCAAAATATTTATTTAAGTCCCAGCAGAAAGGAAACTTTTGGGATACGGTAACATTCCAAAAGGAAAAGGGAAAAATATATTAAACTGTATATTTCCCTGAGGAACACAATAAAAACATGCAATACCACTGTGCTGTGTTTGCATTGTTTTTTAATGAATGCAACTTAATAGACTCGAAACTTGTATCAAAATCAAAAATCTACATAACGATAATGCGCCCTAATTAACAACATGTCACACGAAGGATATTATGTGTTATTAGATTTTTGATTACGGCCATTTACCCTTCATTTTTATTTATTAGAGTGTAAATAAATGGGCACAAATCGCGTACCGCCATTCGGCCCCAATTTAAGACTTCCTCTGTTATGGGTACCACAGACCGCTTAACCTACTTATATAAGTTTAAATATAGATAATAAATACCTAGACAAAGAGCAGACAAACCTGTTCATAAAACTATTTTTGGCCGATGTAAGAATCAAACCCGGCCCTTGGCACAACAGTCAGAACCGTTAAGTACTGCAACACCGAATCAATCAAATCAGTTGAATATTATCACACTTGTTTCTTTATTAAGGCCAAATAAATGTGCACTCCAAATTTGTCGATTGCGTCGCTTGTATCTAAAAGGACCTATGTACAATATTTTTTAACTACAATTCTGAAACCTGAAGCAATCTCCCGTGTGGGTTTGCCTGTGGCATGTCCAATATTGTTCTCATTGGCGACGAGTGGAAGCGCGATTCGATGAAGCAAAAACGTGTGTAATCTGACCGATCTTGTTCGTAAAATTACATAATAAATCTCATGTTCGTATAGTAAAATATACAAAGTGGAGTAACTTTGTAAATAAAAGGCCTCTAGTTTTTTTTTTAGGACGATTGTTTTATGTGTACTATCCTCACGTTCAACTCATCTCATTTTAAGTGGTGGTGATAAACACCAATAACATTCTTCCCTCTTTCAGTCGTGAGTGCTAAAGTCTCAGTTGTTAAGTACAGTACAACGGCTGCCCCACCATACAACTGCTTCGCGAGAGTTTTTTTTTTTTACTTAGATGGGTTGACGAGCTCCCAGCCCACCTGGTGTTAAGTGGTTATTGGAGCCTATAGACATTTACAACACAAATGCGCCACCCACCTTGAGATATAAGTTCTAAGGTCTCAGTATAGTTACAACGGCTGCCCCACTCTTCAAGCCGAAACACATTACTGCTTCACGGCAGAAATAGGCAGGGTGGTGGTACCCAACACGCGCGGACTCATAAGAGGTCCTACCACCAGTAATTACGCAAATTATAATTTTGCGGGTTTCATTTTTATTACACGATGTTATTCCTTCACCGTGGAAATCAATCGTGAACATTTGTTGAGTACGTATTACATTAGAAAAATTGGTACCCGCCTGAGATTCGAACATCGGTGCATCGCTTAACACGAATGCGTCTTATCCGTTAGGCCACGATGACTTAAAAATATTCTATCTGTACTGTAAGCTTGGATGAAGAATTTCATTCTACAAACGCAGCACAAAACATTGTAGACAGGTACATTAACAGTGTAGAGGAATAACAAAGGGCCATAAAACCAGGAAATGGGGTAACTTCCCTACAGAACTACCAGTAACAAGGCAACTTGAACGGAGTTTTTGTCGATTCAGATATCGCTTTAAGGGTTCATGTCATTACGAGTTATAAAATAAGTTGAGCCGTGTTTCTGCCTAATCGTTGGTAAAGTTTTTTTTTTTTGTTTTTTTGTTGATTACGAGTTTTCTAATAGGGATGGGGTCCAACAAACTATTGTAAGTCTCTCTCGTTTCGCATCTGACATACATTTGTAATTTTTTATAGCGTTGTTTGTCACGAGACAAGCTTATAAGCATAAGCATTTTATGTATTTCATTATATATGTACGTGTATGTATATGTTTACGCTAATTTATGTGTGTATGTATATATGTAGTCTAATATATTATTATTATGTATTAGTGATTTATTTTTATTTTATTTTTATTATTGTTCTTGTTTAGATTGTTAATTATAAATTGATTAGATTGTATTCTTCTACCCACTCATTTAAAGCTTTCCTTCGTTAAGAACGGTTAGCTGGTAGAAAACTCAATTGTTGAGTTAAGCTCGCCATTTTTTATATCTTATCGCAATTACTGTAATATTAACTGTGTGTACAATAAAGAATAAAGAAGGTGCATATGGTAGGATCGTTACCAAAAATAATATGGATATCATAAAGTGTATGCCTCCACTAATATTGAGAATTGAAGCGTAATTCTCAGGATTTTTTATTTTTTATTTTTTTTTATTGCTTAGATGGGTGGACGAGCTCACAGCCCACCTGGTGTTAAATAGTTACTGGAGCCAATAGACATCTGCAACGTAAATGCGCCACCCACCTTGAAATACAAGTTCTAAGGTCTCAAGTATAGTTATAACGGCTGCCCCACCCTTCAAACCGAAACGCATTACTGCTTCACGGCAGAAATAGGCAGGGTGGTGGTACCCACCCGCGCGGACTCACAAGAGGTCCTACCACCAGTAATTACGCAAATTATAATTTTGCGGGTTTCACTTTTATTACACGATGTTATTCCTTCACCGTGGAAGTCAATTGTGAACATTTGTTGAGTACGTATTTCATTAGAAAAATTGGTACCCGCCTGCTGGATTAAAGCTGTCTCACCTTTCAAGCCGAAACATGAATACTTCGCCGCATAAACAGCTAGGACCTTAGTAACTAGAAATACATATCCCTCCTCGCGTGGTTTCCCCACTGCTGAGGGTCATGTCCGTGGTCGCCTAGACAGGATTTTATTTTTTGTTATGTCTTTCGAGCCTTTTCGATCATTGTCTGTTTGAAGGGCTTCGTATAATTTTTAATCGTAAATAAATCTACTACTCTTTAATAATTTGAAGTAGGAATAATTGGGGAAGGATAAGGAAATTCAAGAGAGGTAAGTATGGTCTTATTATCTTATGGTCTTAACGGCCGTCTGGTGTAGTGGTAAGTGACATGGTCACTACACAAGGGGTCGCGGGTTCGAATCCAGCCAAGGGAAGATATTTGTATGATAAATATAAACGTCTTTTCCAGGGTTATGGATGTGTATTAAATATATGTATGTGTATAATAAAAATCTTACATTTATATCCGTTATCTGGTACCTGTAACACAAGTTCTTAACGAACTTATCACGGGACCAGTTAACGTGGCGTGATTGTTAGTAAATATTTATTATTATTTTTTAATCATTTATTTTCTAATACAACCTAACCACTAATTCTTACCCTTGCTTGTCAATCCAAGGCATTAAGACCTTAACAAAAAATATTAAAGAAAGGCAGACGGTGGCTTGTGAAGATATTACACAAATCAATCTATTTGGGGGCTTTTTCTCGAAAACGCGAAGAGTGAAGATGTGTGAATTGTTTAATTGTAATAATGATGGTTTAATAAAAGCTTAGCATATGTGAATGTGTAAAATTGTGGGAAATAAAACTGGACGTGATTTCTAGGGTTTTATTTACCAAAGAGCCCACTGAAATCTCAGTAAATTATCATTATTTTACTAAGGCTTTATGACGTGTCATTTCGTTTCATTTAATTTCGTTCCGATTCATTACAGTCTAGTAATTAATAAATCAAGTGCAGCTTATTATCCTACATATCATTTTTCGAATAAGAGAATATGTGTGTATAATTGAAGTCGTCGTGGCCTAAAGGATAAGACGTCCGATGCATTCGTATGAAGCAATGCACCGGTGTTCGAATCCCGCAGGCGGATACCAATTTTTCTAATGAAATACGTACTCAACAAATGTTCACGATTGACTTCCACGGTGAAGGAATAACATCGTGTAATAAAAATCAAACCCGCAAAATTATAATTTGCGTAATCACTGGTGGTAGGACCTCTTGGGAGTCCGCACGGGTAGGTACCACCACCCCCGCCTATTTCCGCCGTGAAGCGGCAATGCGTTTCGGTTTGAAGGGTGGGGCAGCCGTTGTAACTATGCTGAGACCTTAGAACTTATATCTCGATGTGGGTGGCGCATTTACGTTGTAGATGTCTATGGGCTCCAGTAACCACTTAACATCAGGTGGGCTGTGAGCTCGTCCACCCATCTAAGCAATAAAAAAAATATTCTTTTTATAACCGCACTAGAAAATTAAATCAATGGCCACCGAAGAATAACTCAATGAAGATATCTTATACGTTTTTTGTCATCACAACAGAAAACCCCTTTATCTCCTCTCCTGTCTTTTCTCTATTCATGGCCACGAATACTCAGTGATAGAAAGTAATTTAGCTTTATTTTTACTCTCAGCAGACTTCAGAAGCTATTTAATTCAATTGTCGGATGGAGTATTGAATGGACATCAATAATTCATGACGCGGGGGTCGTTCAAAAACCTATATCTACAGAATCGTTTGGATACATTTAATGTATCCTCGAAATTGTTCTTAATGTTTCCTACGTTCTAGTTCCCTATTTCAAGGCCAGTGTTTCCAGCAAAAATACATATGATTGAATCGAAATAAACTGCAGACCAGAGGATCTCTTTTTTATCACATGCAGACTCACAAGAGGTTCTACCACCAGTAACAGTATTTTTCACTAACTCATCTGTATATTTCAAAACATTATATAATTAAATCAAAATGAAAAAAAAAAAAAAAACGAATAAACCACACCGTGTTTGAGAATGACAACTGGCCGATAAATTTCCTTTTATTTGTCACCTGTCAAAAGCATGTTCATAATGAAACGTACGCCTTTGCGATATATTTCGCTTTTATTATTCAATTTTGTAATAAACAACGGTTTGAATGAATAAATGTCTCTTGTTTGTGGGATTGAGGGATTTTCAAATGCAAATAAAGAGCCAATGCTAAAATGCCTTATGCTGCTGTAAAATAGTCTGTACGGCTATAACCCGAAGTATGAGTATGCAACATCAGCCTTCTCGCTATACTCAATACGAACATTGTAATAACTGGTAGTGAGGCGTATCATGGATTACAATTATCTCATTATACGAGATAATTGCAACACTCAAATGTATTAACAAAATTAAGCGCGAATATTCCATTACAGGAAATCTGTCAGGTATGACAATTAATCCTCTATAATAGTTATCAATATTTGTATTAATTATCAACTTACCAGTGTAATCAATCTATCGTGAAACAGGTCACAGTGAGTAAGGAAAATCGATATAATTTTTGGTCCTTCAAGCCGGATTAGAACCAGATTTATGAATCCGCACAATCTCCATAGCTTTTTCTGTTCATGTGAGAAATGAAAACTATTACTCCAATGCAATTGAGACTTCGATCTAATTTCCCAACATATGCTGAGGTATTCATACTAAAATTTCTATAGTTTCCGTAGATCGCTTAACATCAGCCAATTATCGCACATTAATTTGTTTTAATTCGATTTTTTCATTCTTATTTTTTTGACAAATAACAGACACATGTGACACAGTCGACATACTTTTTCAAACTAAGTAGCTAAACATATAACTCACGATTTCCAAAGAATAATGAAATGTGATTATTTTTAACAATGTGTTTCTATGAATGGTTTTTTTTTCATACATTAAGACATTAATCTATATTTTCGCCAACACTCCTTCGTTATAGTCAATCTAACATTCGTACTATATATATCTACATACGTACACGTGTATGTTAGAAAGTAAAAAATATCGAAAATCTCACAGAATGTAACAAAGAAAATGTTTTGAAGCCAATCCGTTGTCAAAGTGAGTTAGTAGTCGCGCAGCTCAATCCCGAAGCGCGCCCAATATCCGTCGAATATTTGCATTCGTCGCTGCGATAGATCGTTACAGAAATTGCACCTTTCGTGTGGATCGAAACGGAATAACAGCGTAGGAATTTAAAGTAAAATATTTAAGTAAACGAGTAGTAGCTCTCAAATTTCAAGGTGCCTATGGTAAGGCAAGATCAGGAAAACCAGACGCTTAGTAACAGAAATCGATGTGATGGATTGGCCTGTTCCATGGTGTTTTGAAAAACTGGACGTTATTATCTTCATCATTGCCATTGCTTTCGATAGTGACAGTAATTAAAACTTACTTTACCAAACAATTCCTTGTATTGAATTTTAGGTGTACGACCAACAATAACAACAGAGAGCTCCACACCCTTCGGCTGTTCGAGTCGGAATGTTTTGTGCGACAATAGTCACTAGTATAGGTAGTAGAATAGTGGGGGTATCTTGGTTATGAATTCTCTTGAATACCGTCTTAGGTAGCTGTTTACATGCGTAATATTATGAAAACAGTTAACTTTAACTGATCTTAGTTAACGAAATGGTGACGTTGCACCGACAGATATAATTACTTCAGTGCGCCACGTAAGGTAGTCGTCGTGGCCTAAATGATAAGACGTCCGATGCATTCGTGTTGAAGCGATGCAATGGTGTTCGAATCCCGCAGGGGGGTACCAATTTTTCTAATGAAATACGTACTCGACAAATTTACACGATTGACTTCCACGGTGAAGGAATAACATCGTGTAATAAAAATCAAACCCGCAAAATTATAATTTGCGTAATTACTGGTGGCAGGACCACTTATGAGTCCGCGCGGATAAGTACCACCGACCTGCCTATTTCTACCGTGAAGCAGTAATGCGTTTCGGTTTGAAGGGTGGGGCAGCCGTTGTAACTATACTGAGACTTTAGAACTTGTATCTCAAGGTGGGTGGCGCGTCTACGTTGTAGATGTCTATGGGCTCCAGTAACCACTTAACACCAGGTGGGCTGTGAGCGCGTCCACACATCTACGCAATAAAAAAAAAAAGGTACCGGTGACCTACATGACCGTCAAAGAATTCAGGACTCGAATAGCTAAAATGTGATTTTAACAATATTTAATACTAGCTTTTGCCCGCGACTTCGTCTGCGTGGAATAGTTCACAAATAATGCTTTATTTTAGAACAAATTTGGTAGCATAAAAAACGTTATAGTGAGCCAACCTTAACATATAGACATATGCTGTCGCGGACTTTTTTTTAGATCCTTTAAAGGGGAACAATTCTCTCATACATTACCTACTGGTGGTGGTGGTACCTACCCGCGCGGACTCACAAGGAGGTCCTAGCACCAGTAAGGTTACATTAAGGTTCTGTTTCGAGAAAAAATGTATATAAAAAAACATCATGAAATATTTAGTGAGTTTCTCGGCTTCATTTATTTAAAAAATCAAAATGAAAACAACTAGGTCTGCATGAATATGACGAGTTAAATGTGTAGTGATGCGCCGTGAGCTAGATTTAGCTTGTGAATGTACGACCGACGACTTTGTGTCGCTCACAAGCCCAAGTACAGGCGAAACGAAAAGCTTCACATTATTTTTCCTAAAAGTATTTTTATTTTATTATTTTTGCATACACATTAATTCATTCAAATTTCGACCTTAACAACACAACAATATTAGTAAATATGACTATTTCGCGCTCTAAATAGGCACCTGTGGGTGCGAGCTCACAGTTCACCCTACAGTCAGTAAAGGGCACCCTTTACTGCCTGAAGGGTGATACTGTGTACAGTGTTTAAGATACTGTATACATTGATTTTTTTTATTGCCTTTGTAGGCAGACGAGCGCACGGCCCGCCTGGTGGTGAGTGGCTACCGTCGCCCATGGACTTCAGCAATGCCAGAGGCAGAGCCAAGCCGCTGCCTACCGCTTAATACTCTCCACAAGCCTCGTTTGAAGAAGGACATGTCATAGCGCTCGAGAAACACCGTGCAGGGGAGCTCATTCCATAGCCGGATGGTACGTGGCCAAAAAGACCTCTGGAAACGCACTGTGGATGACCGCATTGGCTCCAGGCAGTATGGATGAACTCTACTCCGGTGGCAGGCGGTGCGATGGTAAAAACGAGATGACGGTATCATCTCGAACAATTCCTCAGAGCACTCCCCATGGAACATACGATACAAAATACAGAGGGAACCAAAGTCCCTCCGCAGACCCAGAGGTTCCAAACGATCCGTGAGAATATTAAAATATATTAAATTAAAAGCACAGTAATTCAGTAGATACAATTATTATCCGGAAAAGGTGATTGACATTTATACCCTGTTGAGAACTTCCTAAGGATTCCACGTGTAAAATCACACCGAATACCTGGAAAAGTTACAAAAATCTTCAACCGAAACCTTTGAGGAACTCTCCGATACAATAATCCATCAGAGTCAACCTAAACACACAACCCAAATCCTTATTCTGCTCAGAAATCATTTGAATCTTCACAAAAAAATAGCAATAACGGATGTATATTTTGTATAATATTAGGTTATTGCCTTTATTTTCAGACAACATGAGTATTTTAGTACAAACAATAGTTATATTTAGATTTAATGTAATATTACAATAAACTTAATAAAGCACGAATCCATCCTTTGATTTTATGAGCCTTATTTAAATGAGCATGAAATTAAGTCGTCGTGGCCTAAAGGATAAGACGTCCGGTGCATTCGTGTTATCAAATCAAATCAAAAAAATTTTATTCAACATAAATGAAAGTACATACTTGTTGAACGTCAAAAGAACTACCGCCAATTCACAAGAACTAGCCTCCGTTCTGAGAAGAATTGGCAAGAAACTCAGCGGGCATGTCTTTTTTTTTTTTTTTTTAATATGAAATTATTATTTATTTATTTTTTAATATTAGATTATTATTTTTTTAAATATGAATTTTTTACAATGAGTATTATAACGTAACAATTACTACGATATTGAAATGCCCGGAGCGAGCAACTCATTCCCACTTTGTGCAATCTTCTAGATAATCATTGACTTTATAGTAAGCTTTATTGCACAGATGTTCTTTAATAGTTTTCTTAAACCTATGTATATGTAGGTTCTGAACATCTTGTGGGATTTTGTTGTACAGGGGCACAGACAAACACCCGAATGAATTTCGTATCTTATGTAACCTACTCATCGGCACAACAAGCTTGTGTTTGTTCCTAGTATTTCTATTATGTATGTCCGACTGTTTAGGAAACTCCTCAATATGTTTACGAACATACATCAAATTTTCAAAAATGTACTGGGATGGCATAGTGAGAACTTTAATTTCTTTAAATTTCTCCCTCAGGGATTCCCTTGAGTGCATGTTATAAATAGCACGTATAGCTCTTTTCTGCAGAATAAATATCATTTCTACATCGGCCGCATTGCCCCATAGCAAAATGCCATAGGACATGACACTGTGGAAGTAACTAAAGTAAACTAAACGAGCCGTGTCCGCGTTTGTTAACATTCGAATTTTTTTTACTGCGTATGCTGCAGAGCTGAGCTTACTCGCCAATTTATGAATATGAGGTCCCCATTGCAGTTTGGAGTCCACTGTTATACCAAGAAATACGGTTGACTCAACAAGCTCCAATGATTCCTCAGAAACAATTACATCACTATCCACTTGTCTCACATTTAAAGATGGTTTAATACATTTTAAAGTAAATTTAATACATTTAGTTTTCTTACTATTCAATAATAGATTATTGATACGGAACCAATGAACCATACACGAAATCGCATCATTCACTTCGTCATAGACTTGTAATTGTCGTTTAATTTTAAATAATAAAGATGTATCATCTGCGAATAATACGACCTCGTGTCGGGACTCAATAAAACTAGGTAAATCGTTTATATATATTAGAAATAAAAAAGGACCCAAAATGGAACCCTGAGGTACACCCATTTTCAACAAGGTGCCTGAAGATCTATTACCTTTCACATCTACTGTTTGTATCCTTCCTGATAAATAGGAAGTAAGCGATGAGTAAGTTGAGCGATGCGCCGGTGTTCGAATCTAAGGCGGGTACCAATTTTTCTAATGAAATACGTACTCAACAAATGTTCACGATTGACTTCCACGGTGAAGGAATAACGTCGTGAAATAACCCGCAAAATTATAATTTGCGTAATTACTGGTGGTAGGACCTCTTGTGAGTCCGCGCGGGTGGGTACCACCACCCTGCCTATTTCTGCCGTGAAGCAGTAATTCGTTTCGGTTTGAAGGGTGGGGCAACCGTTGTAACTATACTTGAAGACCTTAGAACTTATATCTCAAGGTCGGTGGTGCATTTACGTCGGGATATCTATGGGCTCCAGTAACCACTTAACACCAGGTGGACTGTGAGCTCTTCAACCCATCTAAGCAATAAAAAAAAACAAGAACAAGAACAAGCAAATTCTCAATTCTGAGTATCCGTTTTTTTTAATTGACTGATGTGTTCGCGCGTTGATTTCTCTCAAACGAATAACAATCGTACTTTGGCAGAATAGGACGGTAACTCCTTTTAGTAAATATTGTCAAATATTTAGTACCATAAACCTCAACAAATACAAAATATAAAATTTCAATGCAGTAGTAGCCACGATATTCAAAATGATTTCAGCGTATTTTTAGTGAACTGAAATGTTTATTTAAATCGGATGAAACATTAAAATGAACAGGCACGGAATTTGTAACCGCAAATATCAGCCGTTAATCCCGAATCCAGTTTTGGATTATATAACGAAAACTTTAACGTATAAAATTTAGTGATTCTTTTGATCATGTGTATAAATATTGATGTCTGCCCCGCATGTACCTTAAGAATTAGCGAAGGCAATATAGACTGGGCTTCTAATACTCACCCCCACTGAGTCGCAACTTTTTTGTCGGGATCAAACCCCGAACACTCTCTTTTATTCCCTACCCATTCGCTGATGGCCTAAGGGCTATACTAGCTACACGCGGACGGGTAAGTGAACTCACAAATCCAACCAAGAGCAGTGTTTCGCAGAATCTACCTCCCGAAGATCCCGCTAGAAACTCAGCGGGCTTATCATATTATGTATGGGTTAGGTTGCACGGTTACCGGGGTCCCTAAGCCTGCTCCTAGTGTTAGAGCTGAAGGCGTCTAATGCAAAGGTTATTGGAACTGATGGATCTGTAAGGACATGTTTAGAGCGTCGACGGTGACTGGCTCCTGCGTGATTAGAATTCGAGGAGTAGTCAGCGGCGGCAACGATAAGGCAATTATCATGACGCAGGGTTGTATCTATCTACACGTATCTCTACACGAAGGAACGACATAGACACACTATTCATCTCTTAAACAGTCATCTTTGGAATAAAAGCCAAGTTAAAAATTATTTTACTAATTTTCAAATGTTTGATTTTTCGCCTATAAAACTAAGTTTTAACTGAACATTTTTCGCACAGACTGTACCATGAGTATGTATGTTGGCGGCGAACATTGTTATGGGACTGTTTTAACTGCCCAAAGAAACCCGGTTGCCTTATTTTAGCGCTGCTTTTTATAAACACGTTCTGTAGGTATCCATACATCTCTGTGTTTATGATATTATTGTTTTAGAAAAATCATTATAAATATAACGTTGACGGACAAGCTCACAGCTCGCCTAGTAGTAAGTTGCAACCAAGGCCCTATGGATACCGTGGTTTCGGTATACCATAATAAATAGCGTGTTTTAGTTTGAGGTATCATTATTTTTATCTTGTTTTAATTATTATTTATATTGCCAGTAACCGCCTATAATATCCCTAACTCACTTACAAGATTCCAATTAATGTATTGTAATTTTTTGTAACCTAATACGGGGATAGTTACAAATAAATAAAAATTAATACAAGATTTTGATACATCTACCTAGTCTTAGGCATGGTACTAAAAACTGAAGATGCTTTGGAAGAAAAGCTTCTCGGTTTTTAATTCTGTATTGATGTTTGTATCGAGACAAAAATAGACAAGACCCTATATTGTTGCCTCGCAACTCACAACCACTAACAGGCAGTTGAGATTGTTGTGTCTGATAGGAAAATAAGTATACGAGGGCTGCACTAAAAGTATCGGGAATGGAATATTTCCACTGTTCCTGTCATATTAAAATCTTTTTAATTGAAAACTCTTTGGTTTTAAAAATCGAATACCATTTATTTATTCAAAAAAAGATTCTCGGTCTTGTCACGAGGTTTTATCAAACTTGTTTAGTGGTTGAGAAAATGGAATTGACTCGAGAAAATTCAAGAGCGATGATTTATTATGACTTTCGAAGTGGTTTAACACAAAAACAGTGTGTTGACCGGATGATTTCTGCATTTGGTGATGAAGCCCCATCCAAAACCACAATTTATCGCTGGTTTGCTGAGTTTCAACGTGGACGTGTCAAGCTCAGTGATGATCCCCGTCAAGGTCGTCCGTGCAAATAATCTTGCATGAACAATAACAATGAACAATTAGGTGTAAAAAAGTTGTTTTCCCGATGGATACCGCATTCGCTCTCTGAAGAGCAAAAAGCGGCTCGCGTTACTTGGTGCGTCAGAACTCTCGAAAGATTCCACGCAGGATCCTCAAATGCTGTATACAACATTGTATCAGGTGACGAATCCTGGATATACGCGTACGAACCCGAAACAAAAAACCAGTCACGAGTTTGGGTGTTCGAAAATGAGTTAAAGCCAACAAAAATTGTTCGTTCACGGAGTGTTGCAAAAAAATAGTGGCCACGTTTGTCTCCAAAACCGGCCATGTTACGACTATTCCTCTTGAGGGACAAAGAACGGTTAATGCAGAATGGTATGCTAGCATTTGTTTGCCACAGGTCGTTTCTGAACTCCGTAAAGAGAACTGCAACCGCCGCATCATCCTCCATCACGACAATGCGATTTCTCACACCGCGCACAGAACAAAGGAGTTTTTAGAGCAAGAAAACATAGAATTATTAGACCATCCGCCGTACAGCCCCGACCTAAGCCCTAATGATTTCTATACTTTCCCTAAAATAAAGAATAAATTGCGTGGACAGAGATTTTCATCACCTGAAGAAGCTGTGGACGCCTACAAAACAGCCATTTTGGAGACCCCAACTTCCGAATGGAATGGTTGCTTCAATGATTGGTTCCATCGTATGGAAAAATGTGTCAAATTTCGCGGAGAATACTTCGAAAAGCAATAAATACATTTTTAAATAGTAATGTTGTGTCACTTCGTTAATTCCCGAAATTTTCAGTGCCGCCTAGGTATTAGAGATTCTATCTTCTTTTCGCTTAGAGATTCGATAGATGCCAACGAAATTATCCGAATCGTGTGCCGTAAAAACCAAACTTAACCGACAAACCAAAATTAAATGATAAAGTCGTAACAAACAAAAAAAAGAACTATCAAAGAAATTACAGAGAATAACGCTGTCTTGATCTTTTTACGAAAAAAAAAAAATTACTCGAGAAACCTTTCGTTGTTACGTAACACGCTGGTTTATTTAACTTAGGCACGTTGGTTTGTCTGCCAGTTATCGTTAAAACATTAACGGTTGGTTTAAGTTTTAAGAGATAATTTCAATTTCAGTATTTGCCAAAAATGATTGATGAATCTTGAGAGTCGTTTGGTAAAGTGTACGTCAAATATAGTCTTTGCCATAAAAGTATATGACGGGGCGACTGGCGCCATATTGTTTTTTAAAGTGATGACGTCAACTACGCTTCCCTTCATTACGAGTATTATCATTGTATTATGGCCACTCGTATTTATAGCAGAAAAGTGTGGGTAGTTTATTTATTCATGAATGTTCTTTGAATATCGTCTTAAAAAATTGTTTACATGCGTTGGAGCTATAATAGTTAATCAACAATTTCAACTTTAAGGAACCAGTTAACTTTAACTAATTTTACTTAAGTAAATGTAGTGTAGAGCCCAAAACATATACACAGTAAAGTAATATATTTACTGGTGGTAGGACCTCTTGTGAGTCCGCACGGGTAGGTACCACCACCCCGCCTATTTCTGCCGTGAAGCAGTAATGTGTTTCTGTTTGAAGGGTGGGGCAGCCGTTGTAACTATACTGAGACCTTAGAACTTATATCTCAAGGTGGGTGGCGCATTTACGTCGTAGATGTCTATGGGCTCCAGTAACCATTTAATATCAGGTGGGCTGTGAGCTCGTCCACCCATCTAAGCAATAAAAAAAAAAAAAAAATACGCCGGTTTATTTCAATTTCGTTTTTTAAAAATGAATACTTCTTTCAATTAGTTTTGTAATTTACAGTCATTCTAGAATTCTGAAGAACTTTCCAGACAAAGTAATGAATAAGAATAGAAACCGAATAATTGCGGCAAATACTAAGAGTAGTAAATAAACCACATCTAATTCATTATGATAAAGCTTAGCTAACGTTCCTAGAATATTAATTTATAAAGAAATAATAACGAGCATTTTTTATCACTCTTTTTATTCTCTTTATAGGCAGACGAACACTCGGTCTGAAGGTAATTAGTCAATGTTGCTCGTGAACATCACATATGACAGGGGTGCAGAAAACCACCAGTTTTCTTGAGGATTCTCCTCGAACCTTGTTTGTGGAAGGTCCTCAATTAATATAAAAATGGTAAGGGGCTATATAACACTGATTTCCCATTTAGCAGCAAAAAACCTTTCGTGTCAACTTTTAATGTGCCTTCGGTAATTCAAGTAATTTTACTTAACACAAAATTAAGCAATTTAAATCATTTCGTGTTTGCAAACCGAGATAATCGGAGAAATCCTCTCAAATTTCTTAATATTTTTTCAAATTTCGCCCCGGGCTGACGGGACATCGTGAGATGCGTCAAGTCTACCCTCTCCAACACTACATGACGATCACCATCACTTTATCAAGAGTGACACGATTGGGAAGAAGAAAAAAGCGTTTCCAAAGCCGCATCTCGGGGTGACTGCTAGATCAATTGAGTTTCACTTTAAATAATAACATAGCTATGTTTGTTGACAATCCAATGTCTTTTGAACTAGGTACGCTTAAAAAGAAATGTTGGTTTCTTTTCTTTTCTAGACTATCACCCTACTATATCTACTGGAAGACCAATCTTTTTTTTTTTGCTTAGATGGGTGGGCGAGCTCACAGCCCACTTGGTGTTAAGTGGTTACTGGAGCCCATAGACATCTACAACGTAAAATGCGCCATCCACATTGAGATATAAGTTCTAAGGTATCAGTATAGTTACAACGGCTGCCCTACCCTTCAAACCAAAACGCATTACTGCTTCACGGCAGAAATAGGCAGGACGGTGGTATGTACCCGCGCGGACTCACAAGAGGTCCTACCACCAGTGGTCAAATCCATAAATATAATAACATTTTTATTTACTCCAACACTATAGCAATGTTTAACCTTAGACACGTCCAATCTGCCAGCGGACACTGATCGGGTGTCACAAATGCTATTAACGTAGGTTATAACTTATCGCTTTTACTTCCACATTACACCAAAATTGAAGCCAAATCGAGTCAGTTCTATGTAATTTGATTGGGCCCTCATTCGGACGTGAGCGGGGTGCCTTAGGTGCTTCATACCTTTTCAAGGCAACGACCGAATCGGTAGACGGGACTGCCTCCATCATTTTTCGTATTTCGTTTTCAAGATGGATATACGCTTCGATCGGATGATTACAAGACGGACTGTTATTGGTCTTGATTCGATTTCGTTCTTTCAATTTTTGACAAATGAGCTGAGGTTTTCGAAAAAGAAGAAAAAACCAAAAAAGAAAAATTAAAGGAGATGAAAAAGAAAAAGGAAATTTTAACAAAGATTAAAGTGTGTGTTGCGATCGCAGCGTTTGTTTCGTCTATTCATAAGATCCGATTATTTATTTTTTTAAGAGATTTTATGACCTGGTAACTAAGACCTTTAAGTCATGTCTTATTTTACTTTATTTTCTTAATTTTATGAAAAATGATAATATGGAGTGAAATGAAATGAAGATGATTAATTTGAGACATTAATCAACTGGGATGAAATTTAATGAAATGAGATGATATGGGATGAAATATAATCGCAGTAAAATGGTGGTCATTTACTGAGATTTTTTCAGTGGACTTTTTGGAGGAACCCGAGAAGTTACGTCCAGCAGCTTTGTTTCATTTTCCCACATTTGTGCACTTTCACAGATATTAAACAGTTAATAAACCACCATTATTACACATTTAAACCTGAAGAAACACTAAATAGACAAAATAAAACAAATCACACAACTTCACTCCTCGCGTTCCCGCCAAAAAGTCATAAGATCCGATTAATCTATTTACCACAGACTCACAAGAGACTCACTCAACAATATTTGCTATGTGTATGTGCATTACTATAATTGTCATGTTGTATTTGTTATTTTAGCTGTACTACACACACTCATCACTTTTAATTATTATTCTCATAATCCTCTCACAGGTCTGCTGGAAGAGACTTCTTAAAGAAATAAGCAGTGCCTTTGTACATAATTTTCCTATTACTCTGTACTATGTCTTCTTTTCTGTGTGTACATAAATAAATAAATAAGAGGTCCTACCACCAGTAATATTGAGTATTCATTTATATAAATATGTAATGAATTTTTTTTGTAGATTCAAACAGTTGACGATTAGTTAGAGCTGTGAACTCCTTAAGTAGCAGTGTTAAAGGTTATTGGTATTAAGATATTGGAATATAATTTAAGTTTATGGCCCACTTGGTATTAAATGGCTACCGGATACCATAGACAAGAAAATATGAAAACCGTTATCCAGCTTGAGACATGACTCTGAAGCCTTAAATGTAATGTATGTATAAGGACTGTTCCAAACTTAAAATTGGAACGATTTTTTTTGCGGCAGAAATAGGCTAGACGTCGATACCTAACCGCCCTATCAACTGTTATAAATCATAAACAGTGAGCCTAATTTTTATTACACGTTGCTTTTCCTTCATTATTCAGTTAAGGACCTTAACGAAAAACGCGTAAAAGAATGTGCGTTTTAGAAATTAGTATCTGCCTGCAGGATGAAGAATTTAAATGAATGAAGAATTTCTGCCGTGAAGCAGTAATGCGTTTCGGTTTGAAGGCTGGGGCAGCCGTTGTAACTGTACCTGAGACCTTAGAACTTATATCTCAAGGTGGATGGCGCATTTACGTTGTAGATATCTATGGGCTCCAGTAACCACTTAACACCAGGTGGGTTGTGAGCTCGTCCACCCAACTAAACAAAAAAAAAAAAAGAAATACAAAATAATTCAGTACATTTCACAAACATTTCAGTACAAAATTTCGTTTTCAGAAAAATACGTTTTTCTTGTGCTCTTTGTAGCAGCAATAGGCACACTGTATAGGGTTCTTCATTTCAGGTAAAACAGATCTTGATTACGTTCTCGCAAAAGGGTATCAGAAGTCTTCATTTTATTACAAACCTTTAGCTAAAAGGGTACAACGACCTCGTGTTCTCGCGATCCATTAAAATCGAACCTCAAAAAACATTGTTTTTAAGGTCCTGCTTCGTCGATATCAAACAGCAATCTATTGTTTTATCACAAACAGGTCCATTGACTTGTTTTTGACAAAGGACTTTTGTGACTTGGTATCAATAATTGCTTCTGATCTTAACACGCTTCTTTTAGCTTGACCGGTATCTATATATGTATGTATATATATTTAAAGAAATATTTCCAAGACATTACTATTTTCATTTTATTTCCTAACTAGAATAAGCGGGTTAAAAGAATATTATGTATTAAACATATTTAACAAATGTTTAATTCGGTTTTCTATCAAACCATACTTTTTGGTTTAGTTTTAATCTATATGTTTTAATTGAATTTATATTTAGTGCCATCACGTATCACATATTATCACTTATTATTGTATTTAGTGCCATCACTTATGCAACATAATATCACCTATTATTATGGATTTAAAATATTTAGCATTATAATTTGTTTTAGTGTTAATCTAGTGCAATCATGTAACGCATCAACAACAGCCTGTATATTTAGTGAAACAACCTTCACTAGATTCAATGCAAACCGATAAAGGAGGAAGTTTTTCTTTGAAGGGAAACATTATTTCCCCATATCCCGTAAGCCGCTTGCGTTGTTTTGATGTAGGTACGCCCGTAACGCGCTTTTTGATGGAATTGAAATAAATCATAAAAAAAATAAGGTATCCTAGCTTGGAGACTGGTCGTCTAAGTCGTGGAGTATTCTAGTTTGGAGACTGGTTTTGGAACGAATCGAATTTGACATTTAGGTGACTGGGGCCATTTATGTTGTGACGCAAATGGATTCCGGTAACCGCTTAATGACAACCACACAACGAACCCTAATGACCAACTAAATTAAGCTTCGCATGCAGCATTTACGATTCCATTTTAATTTTTTGATTGCTTTGATGGATGAACTAGCTCACAGCCCACCTGGTGTTAAGTGGTTACTGGAACCTATAGACATCTACAACGTAAATGCGCCACCCACCTTGAGATATAAGTTCTAAGGTCTCACTATAGTTACAACGGCTACCCTACCCTTCAAACCGAAAGCATTTATCAAATATCTGCTCGGCTCGTTCACGATCAGTGGCGATAAAGTAAAATGCCTCCAAATGGAGATAAGTTGAATGGCGAAATCTCAATGATGTGACGTCACGTTGGAAAAAGTTTTCAATAATGATTTTACTGTCTGAGAGATGGCCGCCGGGGACTGGGCCGACAGAAATGGCTTCTTCGATATATATACATATTATATATTTTTTTAGGAGAAAATCTCCGCACATTTTTCGAGTTAAAAGCCTTTTGTTCGAACGAAATTTGATTTGAGAAAGCGAAGCGTTGTGATATTTAATCTGCTTATTTCGAATCCGTAATCTTTTATGTACTATGTTTATTTTCTCGAGAACCATAAAGATGATCTTGATTTATTCATTGGCTTTAACTATGTATCTTATCTATCTTAGTTTCGTTTTTCTGTAGTTGGCTGATGTGAAAATTAGACCTCACATCACACAGACGACGGATTGAGGCATTCGTGCTGTCTATGGACTCTAAACCACTTAACACGAAAATGAAACGCGAACTTGTGGAGAGTACTTAATGGTTGGCAGGGGCTTGGCCTTACCCCTGGCGTTGCTGATGTCCATGGGCGAAGGTAACCACTCACCACCAGGTGGTTCATATGCTCGTATACCAGCGTCCGTCAACACCGAAAAGCCTATGGATTTCATTTCTTTGTAGCTGTTGTATATTCCAGAAACGCACAGCTACTGCTTAAGTTAAGCTGCTTGCGTTGATATTTTTCATACTTGGAAAATATCAACTTTTTTTAAAAATACGTATTTTGGGTACTACCTGAGAATTTTCTATTTTTATTTATTTATTTTGAATCCCCAATAGCTCTACTATGAGGTGTTTCAGGATTATCCATTCTTTCTGGGACACCCTGTATATAGGTATAGACATAGACGGAAACGCACAATGGAAGTCTTAACCATATAGGTTCATGATAGGCTCAAACACCAGAAATGAAGCAAAAACTTTGGTGATTCAGTTGCCTTATACTTTTTATATACTTTTTACTGGTGGTATGACGTCTTGTGCGTCCAAGCAAAAGAAAAAAGAAAACATGTGTTTTGTGGCCGTCCAAGGGAGCTCTCGCCGCATTGCACCCGGAAACATGAGAAGGAGAGAGAGAAACAGGAATATCATGAAAAGAAAGTGATACCTGTTGTCTCCTAATATCTGTTCATCAATATAAAAATTCACATTGTAATCATAGCTTTCATTATTTCTTTCTCATCAGAATGTTAATGTTAGATCTATTTTTTTCAATGCAAAGTGCTTTCTATTTAAAGGATGTGTGTAGTGATGTAGAAAACGGAAAGATTCATGTAGATGGTGCGGTGAAGCGCATCTCTCTCTAAGTTCTTATGGTATTCGCGTTAATGCATGCGTTTCTGGTATCTTTTTTTATAGGCTATGTCAATTGATTTAAAATGTGTACCTACCTAAGAACGACTGATAGTTAATACGTTAAGGAGCATCCGTATAAGGTAAAATTAGTTAATATATTTTTTATTTATTGGTTAGATGGATGGAGAGCTCACAGCCCACCTGGTGTTAAGTGGTAACTGGAGCCCATAGACATTTAAACCGAAACGCATTACTGCTTCACGACAGAAATAGGTGATGTTGTGGTAACTACCCATGCGGACTCACAAGACGTCCCACCATCAGTAATTACGCAAATTATAATTTTTGCAAGTTTGATTTTTATTACACGATGCTATTACTTCACCGTAGAAGTCAATTGTGAATATTGTTAAATACATATTTCACTAGAAAATTGTTACCTTCCTACGGGATTTGTACACTGGCACAGTTGCCTCTCCTGATATAAATGCACCGGACATCTTATTCTTTAGGCCACGACGACTTCATTAAAAAGTCCTATATCGAAGCGGTTACGTTGGACTCCGGTATGTGGATCGGTTGGCATTCGCTCAGGAAAAAAAAGCCAAACTGAATGAACTTTTATAAAAAAGCAGAAAAATCCGTTTATTTATTTTGTTGCTCAAAATATGGCTGAATATACTGTCATTAATGTAACTAGACCAACCCGTAGACGCTAAGCAGACGTAGTACATAATGGTCTCACACAAACGTGCTTTGAGTCCAACGTTCTCTTTTAAAAAAAAACTTTCCGTCCTTCGAACATTCTGAAGACATAATTTTTTTTTTAATTTTCTGCTACTGAAAAGCCCCTTAACTTATGTTTTCGTTAACATTGATCTTATTAGATCTACCTAGAGGCCTCGTACGTCTAGTACTGATACTGATAAATGAGCAGGAAATTCAGCTTTGAATTTCATTACAATTACAATCATAGTATTAATATCATTAATTATAAAATTAAGTAGTGGAATAAAATGTAATAATTTGTATCTATCCAAAAACGGATGAAGTAAAATAAACACAAAAAAGACTCACTTCTTATAGCATGTTGCAATTGAGTACACTGAAGATATAAGGCAAGAAGAGTAACATCAGGCAGAGGAAACCAGTCGCAAAGCTCATGCCAAATCTCAATGAAAACTTGTTAAGAAGACATGCTGCGCCGACGGCACATAATGTTGGATAAAAACAAGAAGAAGAAGAAGACTTGGTATTAAAATTATAAACTTTAAATATAAAATTTAAAAAATGGGACAAACTAAAAAGCCTCAGTATAAGAATGAAATAATATAACATGCGAACAAGCCAGAAAACTGCGAATTGAAACGCTAAAACAATAAATAAGTAAACAATAAAAACTAGTAGATAAGTAAATCATCTAAATATACGAACGTATATCTGAGAAAGAACATGCCTATGATTTATCTCCGGAAGTCGTAAAAACAAGCTAAATGTCATTTCACGATAGAGGCGTCACATTTCTGCTATAGTGGGCGACATGAAGCTGAGTCGCTACCGAATGTGATTTCTTCGCGTTATTCGATGATAATATGTGTTGACATCATTTAGCCAATAAGCATTGTAGTCGGTTAGTCCAAAACTCTAAGTCTACTTTTAGTCTACTTTACCAGAAATGGTTGTTAAATTGGAAAAAACGCGGATTATATTATTATCTCGTAAAATCTTAAGGGTTAAAGCCGAACATACATCAATGTGGAGCAGTCTTTTAACCTACGAGGTCTTTAAAATGTACATAACTTTTTTCCCTACCTATAAGGCCAAAGAAAGCCTAAGGGGCTATTCCAGCTTTGCGCGGACGGGTAGGTGAGCTCATATGCTCAAACTGAGAGAATTTGCTAACACTAGCCCTAGCAAGAACAGTGCTTCGTGGAATCTATAGCTGGGCCGGAATTTCGAACCACTGAGTAGATCAAGCAAGAAACTGAGTTGGTTCAAATAATAACCATTTTTGAAGGAAATAAAAATATAATTTTCCGGGAATCGGTAAGAAACTAAACCATAGGTCTTGTCGAGGGTATGCATAAAATTGGGATCTTTACAAGATTTTATTATCAAATCCTTGACCTCTATATGCTAATACCAGGTGCAAAGGTTGAATCATCTCCAAATCACGATACGCTTTGCATTATTTAGTTTTTGGTCTGGATCTGAAAAATTCATAAATTGTTACACACCTCATATGACCTGAATTCGAACGAGGCTTTGTAAAAGAATTATTGGAAACATAATAATAATATATCTATATGCATACGGTCCGTTTTTTAATAGCGTAAAATGACTCATTGGCAACCTTGTGCTACTCATGGTTACTGGAACCCAATAATGTCATAATGCGAATTTCATCACCTTTTTTTTCGGGCAGGGGCCTAACCTCTTACGAGGTGTCCGCGCTTAGGGGACACCCAGGCAATGTTAAACTTGAAGGTTTTCAGATGTTGAGAACAGACCTAGGTCCCAAGGATTTTTTTAGGACCCTACCCCTACTGTCCTCGGGATAACGCCACGAGTTTAGTTGTAATATTGGCCACGGGAACCCCCCTACTTCAGCCGGGCTCTGACCCCGGTCGGAAATGGGACATCGGGTGAGAGAGTGCAAGGAAAATTCCATCACCTGCTTTAGAAAATAAAATCAAAGAATCAACTATATGTTATAAAATATTTGCATATCTTCGAACTGAAAGGCATTTTTGTAGCTTCCATTTTTATTCTACTCCGTGGCTCATTCATCATTTAATTCATCCCTGAACACCTACTAATAACGTGCTTTTATCAAGAAAAAAAAAACAATAATAAAAAAATGATATTTTACTACGGGATTTTTACTAGGGTATTTAGATGCATAAAACACATTCATAATAAATTTATTAAACAAAAAAAATTGAAACCACATTTATAATTTTAATTTTATTACGCATCTGTCTTAAATGTCATGACCACGGACACGGTAAATTATTAGAAACGTCAAAAATAATAAACTTGAAATCCAAACCCTAAATGTAGTCTTAAACATTTCTTATGACTCACGCAAATCAAACATAATTACTTAAATTTTCCGTAAGATTTGTATTACTTCGTTGGTAGGAAACCGAAAACATGTTAAAAGCTTTTAATAGAACCACATAAAGAAAATCTATAAGATATTTAAACTGCTGAAAAGTAGAAAAAAAAACAAGCAAAATACTTTCAAAAGTAGTGACCAGATTCTCAAAGTTTTATTTATGACAACGGTTTATCTGGGCTCAAAAGATAATCTTACTTACGAGGGAAATACTTTGGAAAGAAACGAAAAAGAAAGAGGATATTATCAGATCAATTATGATCCTAATGTGTCACGACTGAATGGAAGTCAATTGGCTGAAGAAAATGGAATTACAAGCACACGCTTTTCGTTGTAATGAATTGAAAATTTAATTTCGCAATTAGGCTTCCCGGGCACGCGCAAAATTTTGCGTAACTTCTTTAGAACAGAATTCCGTTTTGTTTGCCAAAGGCTTCAGGAAGGGCTGACATTTTTGACACAAAAAACGTAAAGAGAGCATTGATTTGTGCCAGGTGGCCCCCATGTACCGGTAAATGTTAAATGGCGATGCCAGTAGCCTGATCTAGTGCTTAGAAGAATGCTGCTACAATTCACTGGTAAACGAAATTCCTTATTATAAAAATACTAATTTTAAGTTCTATTCGAGGTATAAAGAAAATAATTATTCGGGTATACATTTTTTATTATGATTTTCTTATTGATAAAAATAAAATAAAAACTACTTTACAAAGTTATCAACTTTATTTTATTCACAATAATTTATAAAAAATATATAATAATAATATACAAAGAAACAGCTATTTATAGGAATAATAATAATAACCGTCATCACCTAGACTATACATTAGACATTGTATAGCCATCATACTAAGACTATACATAAATAATAAAAATCTTACGTTACGGACGTTTTTCCCGGTTAGGGTACCCCTCCGCATCATCCCATAAGGAACTTCGTTCCAAAAAAAAATAGAACTCAAAAAACACAATCATCATCAGACTAAATAAAATATATAAAAGAAATGCTTATACAAACTGACGTGATATGCTTTTGACTTTGTTTATTACAAGCCTTGACTTTTCACATAATGATGTCACTATTCATCAAGTCACTGCGCAAACACTCAGCACGTAAATATGTGACAGCTTCTGTGTTACTTCCGGTGCACTTCTTTACAACCTGTTAACGACAATGGCTTGTACACTAAAATGGACAAAGTAAAAAGCCACATTTTGCACTATTTCAGAGTTATAGTTGAACATAAAGAAACATAGGGTCGGGAAACGCTGTTTTGTCGATATTACGAAATATTTATATTTTAATGCTTAGTGTTACGATAGCGAGCATTTATCGGTGGCATACATTTTGGATTTAATTGCCTGTCCCGTGTGATTTTCAATTTTTTTTTGGTACAGCTGTCTTGTCCCTTTTTTTTTCTGGTAGAGCGCCGAACCTCCTACGAGGTCCCCGCGCAAAAGGGGCGCGCGGGGTACGTAAGACTCTACGATCTGCATGGTGTTGTGAGCAGACCGCGGGCCCAAGGTGTTTAGGGCCCACCCACTAAACGACTCCCCTGCACTCTTACACCCGACGTCCTCTCCCTGGCATTCAAAACTTCCGAAATATTATAAAATAGTAGTTTTAATTATATTGACGACTCGTAAAGAATACTGAATAAAAACAATCTGTATGTAATTCATCACGATGACGTAATATAATATTAAGTAAAGAAGCCTTTGAAACTTTTTAGTTAAAAAAAAAGATTTTTCTAATCTAGATTGACTGAACTTCAACAAAAGCAACCAGAATGACAAACTGAATACTAGTCACCTAGGTATCGGTGGAAATAAGAAAACTGCAATCTACGTTGCTGAGCACCTAAGTCCTGAAAATAAGGCACTTCATGCCGCAGCCCGCACCAAGGCAAAAGAACTGAACTACAGGTACGTGTGGGTGCGAGATGGACGCATCTACATGCGCAAAAATGACGAAAGTAAATATCTCCACGTTAAGAATATCGATTTGTTGAATAATTTGTCATAAGCTTGCTACACTTGCCATACCATTACTATAGGGCGCTCTTCATAATCTTAACGTGTATTACCAAAACGTTAGAGGCTTAAGAACAAAGACAGTTGAGTTTTTTGGGAATGTGGTCTGTTGTGGTTTCGATGTGGTAATATTGACGGAGACCTGGCTGAACAGTGGTATTATGGATAACGAACTCTTTGACGATCGCTATATACTGTACAGGAGAGATCGAGAAAGTCGGGGGTTCCACAGCACCAAGGAGGGAGGGGGCACGTTAATTGCAGTGTCTACGCGTTTCAGATCGTTTCGCTTGTTCGATCGCGAATCGGATTGTGAGGATCTCTGGGTCAAGCTTGAGTTGCGTGATACTAAGAACAGATTGAAATACTTATACATCTGCGCTGTTTACCTACCTCCACCTGCTCAATTTCATATACTAGAATGTTTCATTAATAACTCCAATCGTACATTGGATGATCACAGCGGCGAGACCCTTATAGTGGGGGACTTTAATATGAGCGGCATAAATTGGATAAAAATGCATACGTCTAGCCTTTCATGTGAAACTACAAATAGTTTACTGTACAATGAGCTCATTGATTTCATGTCACTCAACAACTTGGGTCAGTACAATTCCTGCTTGAATTCTCGAGGTAAAATATTGGATCTTATACTAAGTACCATAACTATTTCAGAGCTTGAAGCGTGCCCAGATCCACTCTCGGTTATTGATCCTCTTCATCCTCCACTACAGTTCTGTGTTACTCTTGAGTGCTCTGAGTCCTTACTGCCAATATGCTCTTCTAAATTACACTTTTACAAAGCAGACTATAACAAAATTGTTAGCGACTTAAGTGCTATCCCATGGGAGGATGAATTGACGGCCTGTGCTACGGTTGATGATATGGTCGCAGTATTTTATTCCTACCTAAGAGTGTTAGTAAAGCGGCACGTTCCTAAATTTGTACCACGCAACAATCATAGCCCCATCTGGTTTTCAAGCATACTAATTAGAACGCTTAAAGAAAATTTTAAGTATAGGTTGAGATTTCGGAAATTCGGTAATCCCCGCGACGAATTAACCTTTGTGTTGCTCAGGAAACGCTGTTCTAAGTTATTACATCTAAATTATACCAGATACTTGGAGAATCTGGAGTCGTCTTTAGCATCTAACCCTAAGTTAATTTGGTCCTTTGTAAAGTATAAAAGAAGTGGAAAAATTACACTGCCCGGCGAAATGTCTCTTGACGACACTACAGCAACGAATGGATCTAGTATCTGTAATCTTTTTGCTGCCCATTTCTCCTCAGTCTATAATACGACCAGCATACACAGCTTTAATGAGTCTGTTGAGTCTTCAAATATGAATTTCTTGACATGCATTTCTGTCACCAAGTCTCAGATTTACAGGGTTTTAAAAAGACTTGATGTAAACAAGGGAGCGGGCTCAGATGGTTTACCGTCTATATTTGTTTCCAGGTGTGCTTACGCATTAAGCTCACCACTTTCAATTATTTTTAATAAATCTCTGAGCTCTGGTGTATTCCCTTTGGCTTGGAAACAATCACTGATTTTGCCGCTATTTAAGAGTGGTGACACCGGCATGGTGAAGAACTATAGGCCTATCTCCATTCTAACGGTTTTTGCTAAAGTTTTCGAAATGGTGTTGTATCCCGTTTTGTCTTGGCATTTTAGACAGATTTTTGCTACGGAGCAGCATGGGTTCATTAAGGCAAGATCCACAACTACGAACTTGTTGTCTTTTGTCGAGGACTTGACTCAAGGTGTTGACCATGGAGATTCATTAGACACTATATACACAGACTTTAGTAAGGCCTTCGACAGAGTTAACCACAATTTACTGCTGTCGAAGCTGTCATCGTACGGGATTGCTGGTACACTTTTGCATTGGCTTCAATCATATTTAACGAACAGATCGTCCACGGTTGTTGCGGGGGGTCACTCGTCGATGTCCTTCCCAGTTTTGTCTGGGGTTCCCCAAGGCTCTCATTTGGGTCCTCTACTTTTTAATGCATTCATCAACGACATTGGCTCGTGTTTTCGTAGCACAAAGTTCTATATGTTCGCCGACGACTTAAAATTCTTCAGGAAAGTAAACTCATCTCTTGACTCTGAATTATTGCAGAGGGATTTGGACAGTTTGTTTGGCTGGTGCAGTGCGAATGGCATGAGTCTGAATATCAGTAAATGCTATGTAATTCGTTTTACTAGAAAAAGACGCTCATTTTCCCGAACGTATCATATTAATGGTGCACCACTATCTGAGGTAGACTCTATTAGGGATCTGGGTGTGACCATTGATAGTAAGCTGCAATTCAGCACACATATTCAGAATATTACCAGAAAGAGCTTTAAAACATTGGGATTTATATTTCGCAATTGCAAAGATTTCAAAAAACCACACACTAAGATCACAATTTATAATGCTCTCGTACGCAGTACCTTGGAATATTGCTGCATTGTGTGGAATCCTTACTATGAAATATACAAGAAACGATTGGAAAGTGTCCAGAAACGGTTTCTATGGTACTTGTCTTACAACTACAATCTGGGTAGGAAGTTACCCAGCTATGAAGATAGACTTTGCCACTTTAATTTAGACTCTCTTCTAAACCGGAGAAAACTAATGGGGGGTATATTTCTGTACAAATTAATTCATGGAATAACCGACACGCCTAATCTATTAACCCAGATAAAAATATCAGCCCCTAAGTACCTACCAAGAACGAAGAAATATAAACCGTTTATAAGAAAGCCCGCTCGTTCGAATTTAGGTGCTTACTCTCCCTTAAACAGAATCCTTTGGGACTACAATAATGTCCACGGTAGCGCGGTCTCCGTCAATGTTCCTTCGGAGTCGTCCGATTGCGCTGAACTTATTTTAAGTGAAATAGATGTTTTTTCTGATTGTCTCACTACTTACAGGAAAAATCTGTCGCGGATCATCTCCCAATTAAATTAATCATAAGCAATGAATGAAATGTATTCAAATCTTAGCTGTATATTTTTTTTATTTTTGATGTTAATGCACTGTCGATTGCACCTATAATTGAGGTGACATCAGCCATGAACTTTTGTCAATTTGTCAATGTTTTGTATTGATGATCACTTTGTTGGTGCAACTTAATAAATAAATAAATAAATAAATAAACTTTCTGTTAATGACAAAAAAAGAGAAGTTTAGTTTTATTTAATTCAATAATGCTGTGTAAAATAATTACTTAAAACGGAAAATAAAGGCTTTCAATGTTGTTTCCTTAATATAGTACAGAAAACCCAATTAAGTATTTCTTTTATTGTTCAACCATTTTTAGAACATTCCATAACATTATATTAATATATTCCTAGCTTTAATTTATTCATCAAAATACGATCCACACGCGTGCACCAACAAACATGCACATCTCCAAATCCAATTGTTAGTTCGCATAAATCGATAACATCCTGTCGTTTAACACGTTTGAACCAAATGAAAAGCCAATTCCGCTTCACAGGAGACAAGTAAAACAATAAATTCACAACGTGTTTACGACCGGCGTGTCACTTGTGCAATAAAACGGGCAACGCCACAGAACGCGCTGCTAACAGTAAACAAGCAATAGACGTGTGACTGTATACTCGTAATACTGAAGCCACCCGTATTAGTAATAAGGAAGCGATTCACGAACAATTTGCGATCGATAGTTCCTTACATTGTCAATCATCTGAGAGTATTCTATGTAATAAGCATTATATAAATAATGACCGTAGGTCGATAAACAGACGACAACAAATCTTCATGCATAGACTTCCGTTTTATTGTTGCAAGTTAAACCTTGCCTTTTAAGTCCGCGTGACGTCAGCACTTATTGAAATTTTAGAAAGAAAAAAGCAAATGGCACTCGGTGACTGCCACGGTAAAGCTGCTATGCAATGCTATGCAATATTTTATGAACTTATGCAATTTAATTAGATAATAATAATTTTATATTAAAACAATAATAAAATAAGACCACGCTATATTTGTAAACATTAATAAAAGCAAAACCTTAACTGTCCCCTTCACACTCATAAGCTAGACCGCGCGAGAGAGAGATGGGCAGATTTTTCATCATGCGCATGCAGTGTGACGTCACGCCGCGAGCTTATTCACAAACACTATACAAGCGCAACGTGTGAATGTGTTAAAACCGAGCTACGTAGTAGGCGGAGTGGAGGTGTTAGGTTTTATTTTCGTTACGGAATTTCTTGATTCGGTCGCCGCGCTCAAACCCCGCAATAAAAGCTATGCAATAGCTTAAAAAAAACAAAGCAAATTTCTAAAAGGGCAAACGTTAACTTCTGATTTATTATCCAGTCTACAAAGTCGGTTTTCGCAGATCAATTCTCGCGAGAAACAAGTTACAGTGGAAGCTGGAACAATCCGGGTTTCAAATTAAAGTTCTTTTATTTATTTATGTTCGCGCCGACGTTTGTGTCATCCGTATTTCAAAAATTTCATAGATTATAGAACCACTTCGCCATTGCACTCAGGCACGCAAGCACGTCGCATAAAAATAAAACAATCAATCACAAATCCAGAGTTTAATTTTACATAAATTAAATTCCAAATGTCCATACGAGACATAATTTGGCGACCGTGACAGGACAACTTCTTGCAATTCAAAAAACCAAACCAAAAAACGCGCATCTTCTTCAAAAACGAGACGACGCGTACCAATCCACAAGTTCTTCGCGAAGAACATTTTGGGAGTCAAGATTGGCAGCATCAGCCTGGACCTAGCCGGCCCCGGTTCGTGAAGCATCAATCAAACATTCAAGCATTCAAGCGACACCGCAGCTCAGCGCTCAGCGTCTCGAGAGTTAAGTGCCCTTCCTTGACCTACCCACACATCCAATATCGTAAATTTTATATTCCTAATTTTATATTCCTAATTCAAATCATAAATACAGTTCGAACACTTCGTCATAGCTTTCCACCTGCGTAAACTAAACATTTAATTACCTAAATCATCTTTACCTATTATTTTTGAGTTTGCTGTTTTTGGTTAATGTTATATTATTCGCACCTACCACTCGTATATCAATTAAATAACCTATTAATCATTTAACGAGTCAATAGTTACGAATATTTAAATACGTCTTGTCGTTGTTTTTCGTTGCGCAATCATCTAAATATTAAATAAGTATTTAACTGAATATTCATTGCCTACATAATAATACGATTCATTTCATCTACACGCTCTAAATCAGGTTCCCGTATATTTGTGATCCTATTTGTTCCTTGCATAAGTCGTACTGCCGAACGTTTCCAGGAGTTTGCGTTGCGCCGTGCCTACAGCGCGTAGCCTCGTCACGTCGCAGCATCGGTACGACTGACGAGCCATATCGCGCGTTATCAGTGCCGTCAGCTGTTCGCACGCCAACTGGTATGCCGACGCAGTGAGGAGCGTGAGATAATATAACTTATTTATTTACATTCTATTGGTTTCTTACCTATATTTTGCAATATTCAAATTTATGCGTTAGACTTGTTGAATTTCTCTAAGATTTGTAAATATTAACTAGTTTACATTGTTTTATAATTCAAAATGCCTTCAGACGGGGAAAAGCATGGTTCCATCCGCGGATCGTTAAAAGAGCTCACGACTAAACGTAGCTCAATTAAGGGTCAAATAACCAAGTTTAAAAACTATCTCGACAAGCTGACTTTGCAGTCAACATTATCAAATGTTGAGCTAACTGAATTATCACTTAAACTTGGCAGATTTGAGGGACTTTCAACAAGGTTTGATGCGTTGCAAAGTGAAATCGAGGTCTTAAATTCTAATAATCTTGACTTCGAAATCGATGAAAGAGACAACATTGAGCAGGAGATTATAACAAACATTGTCACAGCAAAAAATATTATCGATCAACAAAATTCGATTAAAGATGAAGACAGACGCAAATCTATCTTCCAGGAAGCTCAGTGTAGTCTCGATCATTACAATGTTGGTGTAAAATTACCGCAAATCCAAATTTCTAAATTCAATGGGTCCTATTTTCACTGGTTGGAATTTCATGATACTTTTGTAAACCTAGTGCATAAAAACGAACATATAACGAACATACACAAGTTCCATTATTTAATTTCATATTTGGAGGGCGACGCAGCGCGCATAATTTCTAATCTCGAAGTGTCCTCGGCGAACTATGCAGAGGCCTGGGAACTACTTTGTGCGCGATACAATAATAAACGATTACTTATTAACCAACACCTTAAATCACTATTCAATATTCAGTCCATTACTCGCGAATCGGAAAGGTCACTACGTTTCTTGGTGGATCATGTAACCAAAAATTTGCGGGCGCTATCTAGCTTGGAACAGCCGACTGATCATTGGGATATGCTTATTATCTTCATGCTGTCTTCCAAGCTAGATAATACGACGCTAACGAAGTGGGAGGAGACGCGTAATAACATCGACGATGTACCTACTTTACAACAATTCTTTAAGTTTTTGGTCGATCGTGCTGACGTTCTCGAGGCTTTAAATAGAAACAAATTTGATAACCCTACCAAGACATTACTAAATACCTCGCGTCACCCAGCCCCTACTAATAATAATAAACCAATCCATGTGAAATCGTTTACCAGCACCACTCAAAATTATTCATCTTCTTGCATTATTTGTAAAGAGAACCATCGAATCTATAATTGTCCCATATTTATATCAAAAAACATAAAGGAAAGATGGTCTGAGGTTGAGAATTTAAAATTATGTGTTAATTGTTTGAGAGCTGGCCATTCAGTGACTGACTGTCGATTAAGCAGCTGTCGCGAATGTAATAAGCGACACAATACACTTCTCCACCAGTCTAATACTGCGGTCGTAAGTAGCTCCGCTGTGTGCGGCTACGACTCTAATGATGTGCTACTATCCACAGCATTAATCGAAGTATCCAATCCAAACACTAAAGAAAATTCTACTGTACGTGCCTTTTTAGACTGTGGAAGTCAATATTCGTTTATCACTAAATCTTTAATGCAAAGGTTATCACTTAAATCTAGATCCATTGATATACTAAATGTAATCGGAATCAGCAATAAATCAGCGGATACAATTAAAGAAAGTTGTACTGCGCAAATATCGTCACTACGAAATCAATTTAGTGTGACACTTTCTCTATTTGTCCTCGACCAGTTAACGGGTATATTACCTAACACTCCTATCAACATCAAACATTTAAATATACCTAATAATATTAAACTAGCCGATCCTTCTTTCCACCAACCTGGTCCAATCGACCTGTTGATTGGATCAGATATATTTTGGGATATTTTGGGTAACGAAAAACGTTCCATAGGCCCTAGTAATGTTAAGTTAATTAATTCTAAATTTGGTTGGTTGGTCGGTGGCAACATAAACAACATATCACAAAACAACAATACATTTATTCATCATTCATTCAAACATAATTCGTCCAAACATCATCCATCCAAACATCATTTAACCACACATCATTCTATTATACATTGCAATCATGCTGCAGTATATAACCCATCTAATACAACAAACATTCATGAAATGTTATCTAAATTTTGGGAGATAGAAGATCTGCCCCAAAACAAAAAAATAAGCATAGAGGATAAGGCTGCAGAAGATCATTTTGTAGAAAACACCACCAGATTAGAATCAGGTCGATTTTGTGTCAGATTACCTATGCTTGAGTCCCCGGACTGTCTGGGTGACTCATACAACACAGCAAAAAAACGTTTTCTTAATCTAGAGAAAAGGTTCCGTAGAAATTGTAAGTTAAAGTCACAATATACAGAGTTCCTCCGTGAATATGCCGGCTTAGGTCACCTATCTAAATCTAATACTCTAATACCGCCACTATCATACTTTTTATGTCATCACGCCGTATTCAAGGACAGTAGCGAAAGCTCAAAAATTCGTGTTGTTTTTGATGGGTCAGCTGTCACCGCATCCGGATTTTCCGTTAACGACATACTTCAGGTAGGTCCAAGTATTCAGGATTCTCTTTTCTCCATATTGATAAGAGCACGACAATACAGATATCTATTGACCGGCGATATAGAGAAAATGTATCGCCAGGTATTAGTTCACGAAGACGATCGTGATCTCCAACTAATACTATGGAGAGAAGATGAGTCTATGCCTATCGAGACTCTGCGCCTGAATACTCTCACTTACGGAACCGCAAGTGCTAGTTATCTAAGTACGCGCTGTCTGTGGCAGGTGGGTGAGGAATGTACTGACGAAACTATTAAGACAATTATACAAAGAGACTTTTTTGTCGACGATCTCATAACTGGTTCAGATGATGAGCTCACACTACGTTATATTCAAACCGCAATATCACAAGCTCTTAATTCAGCGTGCTTCAAACTTCGTAAATACAAATCGAACTTACCTTTTATTTTTGACAATTAATTTATTGCCGTTCAAGAAAATCTTGCGTTGAGTGAGTCTTCGAGCACTCTTGGAATCGGGTGGAGTCCTTCTAGTGACTGCATACATTTTCCAATAAAATTTCCACACAATACAAACACCGTAACAAAGAGAACGATCATGTCTGACGCATTCAAAATATTTGATCCTTTAGGTATTTTAAGTCCATGCATTATTAAGCCTAAAATGATTTTACAAGAACTGTGGATCCTCAAGCTCGATTGGGATCAACCTGTTCCCCATGATGTTAAAACTGAATGGTACGATTTTATTAATAATTTAAAATTTATATCAGAAATACAAATCCCAAGGAGGGTGCTTTGTGACTCACCTATCGCAATCGAAGTGCATTCGTTCAGTGACGCATCACAAAGGGCCTACGGGGCATGTATTTATATGAAATCTATAGATTGCAATAATGTAGCTACCGTAAACTTATTATGCTCGAAATCTAAAGTAGCTCCACTAAAACCTGTGACCATTCCAAGGCTAGAGCTATGCGCAGCTTTATTAGCGGCTAAGTTATGCAAGAGTGTACTCGATTCTATACGATACGTACCATCTCGTTCTATATTCTGGTGCGACTCAAGCGTAGTGCTAGGGTGGCTGAATAGCAATCCCGCTAAGCTCAAGACATTCGTCGCCAACAGAGTAGTTGAAATACTAGAAACATCAAAATCATCATCCTGGAGATACGTACCTACCGATATGAACCCTGCTGATTTAATATCCCGCGGTGTTAACGCAAATAAACTTCAAAACATGAGTTTATGGTGGTCAGGTGCTGCTTACCTTGGTCATGACGAAACGCATTGGCCAGTCTTGAATCCCACTAAACTTCACGAAGAGCTACCTGAAATAAAACAAAATATTAAAACCAAACACTTACCAAACATATACGCTGGTCCGGCTGCCATCCTAGAGCCTGTAATAAAAATCGAAAATTACTCTAAAATAAATAAATTAAAGGGTACGTTGGGATACATAAATAGGTTCATTTACAATTCAAAAAATCCCAAAAACAAATTAACCGGCTGTTTATCAATTGAAGAAATAAACAATTCATTTACTCACCTTTGCAAAATAGCGCAAAAACAATCATTCACTGCAGAATACAATTCACTACGCACAAATAAAATATTAAATCCAAAATCAAAAATTTTACCTCTGTCCCCATTCATAGACAAAAATAATTTAATACGGGTCGGTGGTAGGATCAATGCATCGAATTATTCTTACGACAAGAAACATCCAATACTCCTTGACTCATCGCATCATTTAACCAAGCTCATATTTGAGCACGAACACATACGTAACATGCATGCCGGTCCCCAACTACTGCTTGCCACGGTAAGAGAATACGTATGGCCCCTTAATGGTAGGCGTCTGGCTCGACACACAGTCTATAGGTGTGTTCGGTGCAGGCGAATTCAGGGTAAGACATTAATCCCGAAAATGGGCGATCTTCCAGCTCCGCGTATAAACCCTGACTTTCCGTTTCTGTCTGTGGGTCTAGACTTTGCCGGCCCGTTTCTCATACTCAATCGCAAAGGGCGCGGTGCTAAATTAATTAAATGTTATTTGTGTGTGTTCGTCTGCTTACGTTATAAATGCCTGCATCTGGAAGCGGTCAGCGATCTATCCAAGGACGCATTTATAATGACCTTGAGAAGGTTTATCTCACGTCGAGGTAAACCAATAGAAATATACTGCGATAATGGACGTAATTTTGTAGCAGCAGCAAGAGAGCTAAGTACTTTTTTACAAAATAACAAGCAACCTCTATTTGATTTTGCAACACAAGAAACCATTAAATTCATTTTTTCCCCTACTTATGCTCCTCACTTCGGCGGCATCTGGGAGGCCGGAGTAAAATCTGCTAAACACCATATTAAGCGCGTTATAGGCAACGCGCATTTAACATTTGAAGAGATTTCTACTTTGTTTGCGCAGGTGGAAGCTATACTCAATAGTCGTCCCCTGTGTCCGCTATCATGTTCCCCTGACGACCTGCTCTCCCTTTCCCCAGGGCACTTTCTTATCGGAAGACCACTGACTGCCCTGCCATCGCCTGCTCTGCAAGATCACAATCAAAACACGCTACAACGTTACGCTCGAGTTGAGCAGCTTCGCCAGCACTTCTGGCAACGCTGGCAAAAGGAATATATCAGCGAACTTCAGCAACGAACGAAATGGCGCACCAACGCTGTCCAGCTAGATGTGGGTGATCTTGTCCTTCTTCAAGAAGATCACGTGCCGCCTATGGCTTGGCGTCTCGGAAGAGTTCTACGCCTATTCCCGGGCCCAGACGGAATTTCTCGAGTGGCAGACATATCAACAACACGAGGCTGCGTTCGGCGGCCCCTAATACGTATTTGTCCCCTGCCTTCAGCGCAAGATCTTCAAGGTTGAAAGCTGACCTTTCAACGAGGGGGAGGATGTTCGCGCCGACGTTTGTGTCATCCGTATTTCAAAAATTTCATAGATTATAGAACCACTTCGCCATTGCACTCAGGCACGCAAGCACGTCGCATAAAAATAAAACAATCAATCACAAATCCAGAGTTTAATTTTACATAAATTAAATTCCAAATGTCCATACGAGACAATTTATTTTATTAGGCTCACAATACACATCACATGCTAAAGATACATAAAAAACACAAAAAAAAAAGAAACAAAATCTGGCTTGCAACATAGGTTATGTGCGCACGACAAAACAAGACATACAGTGCTGAATTTGTATAACAACGTTCCTTACAATTATGACAAAACAACACAATAACAAAAACTAATCTAACGAATAATGTAAGGAAAAAATATATATATATTCACAATATAATACATTGAACAATTACATTAACCTACCTATTAATAATCTATTCTAATTGTGGCTAGACAATACGCAAAATGTTTCTACGTACCCCTCGCTATACCGAATATGAATCATCTATAGTACTTTGGTTAACCCATAGACACAGCCCACTGAGTTTCTCGCCGGATCTTGTCAGTGGGTCGCGTTTCCGATCCGGTGGTAGATTCTGCGAAGCACTGTTCTTGCTAGGGCCAGTGTTAGCAACACTCCGGCTTGAGCCCTGTGAGCTCACCTACACGTTACGCTGAAGCTGAAATAGCCTCTCAAGGCTATCAGCATAGGTAGGAGAAAAAAATTAAAAAAATATATATACTATTTTGGTCGATTTCAAGCTCTAAGCATAATTAAAAATGCCTTTCATAGTGGTCGGAAACTGTATTTCGTATCTTGAGAAATAATTTATTAACAATAAATAAATGTGAGATTTAGTCGTGAAAGTAATTTTACTATGACTTTCCTCGAGTCAATCAAAGTCCGGTCTATTATGAACAAATTTGTGACTTCAAGTAACTATGGTAATTTTACCTGCAACACCGAATTTACTGCTACACCTATTTCGGTGGTATATAATATATTAATAATATCAATATAAATAGCACAACATATCAACACGCTCATACAAAAATATTGTAATTATCTCAGGGCACATCAACAGGTTGTTTGTTAAAAATAAAACATATTTTTCCACCATCAAAGTAAACAAACATTTTTATTCGGAAAGTAAAAATATAAATCTCTACATTGCGAACTTAGTGGCGCAACTTTTTATTGGCAAAAATTCAAAGTTATCCCTCAGTACAAGACGGAAAAAGATTGTGAATTACAGCCTCGAGATAATTTAACTTCTAAAGTAAATAGCGTACGTTTCTGGGAAATTCGCTTTACTCTACGTAGACATAAAGCCTCTTTTACTTGAGCAGCACCTCTGTCACGGATCACATCAAACAGTTCGAAATAACGTTGTAGTTTAGGAGCTGTAATTATGGAAGTAAATTGTTTCTAGAAAAAAATATCCAAATAATTAATTTACAAACGAAAAGAACGGTGCAATTATCTATAGATTTCTTATGGGACGATGCAGAGGGTTACCCTGACGGGGAAAAAATGTCCGTAACGTAAGATTTTTATTATTTATGTATAGTCTTAGTATGATGGCTATACAGTGTCTAATGTATAGTCTACGTGATTACGGCTTTCTATGATAGAACATAATTAGGCTTAATTATTATTATTCATATAAATCGATGTTTTATTTGTGCATTATTATATATTTTTCATAAATCATTGTGAATAAAATAAAGTTGATAACTTTGTAAAGTAGATTTTTTTATATCAATAAAACAATCATAATAAAAAATGTATACCCGAATAATTATTTCCTTTATAACTCCTCGAATAGAACTTAAAATTAATATTTTTATCACCACACATCTTTTATTTACATTTTAATAAACGATGTTATTGAATTCACTATTGTAAATTTTACGAGTTGTTTAAGACATCCTACATTATCATTCAACAGGGTTAACGATTAATGGGTTCTTACTACTTATTGCTAGTGCCTTAACTCCAAGCCGCTGCCGAATAAAATTGAATTTGGTCATTAAGTAAGAATAAGAAAAAAAATTCGTTAGTATTTTCCCCTGGTATGAATTAGATTCGCAAACATAGCACGGGTCAACACCAAATTTTACTTTGATTGCAAAGCATAAATTTTTTATTTTATTCGTTATATTTTAGATCGTAATTAGACGAAAAAAAATACATGGCATGGCTTTTGAACGTTAATAAATTGACCACATATGAAACAAAATGCATCAGCATCGTATTTACACTTTCGTGACTTTTAAAGTTTTTCTGGGCTTGTACAAAACGCCTGATCGTTGTTTATGACTCGAGTGCCATCTAGTGGTAGTGGTCTCTGTGTAAACGTAAACACTCCATTCTCATAGAGCGGTTTTTTTGAAAATATAAAAATTAATTAAAATTTTAAAAAATATTGAAAAATGAGTATTATTACTAAAACTATCACAAAAGCAAACTTTATACAAAAAAAGGTATTTTATTTTCGTTTTTTTTTTTTGAATAATTAACCAGAAAAACCTAATATAAACGTCAGGACAAAGAACGAATTTTTTGCGCCATTTTGAGAAGGCGGCACGACATGAGAACCCTCTCATCGTAGCCGCTGGAAATTACATACCCGACCCAGTAGACCGAATGGTAAACCGTCGACGTCGCCCAAAGCACGTCATTACGGATCCTCCTGATCCATTAACGGTGCTTTTAGGCACCACAAGCACCGGTCACCGTCCTCGTCGAACCCGTCGCTTGCGACGAAGGGCTCGACGAGCGAACTAACCCATAGACACAGCCCACTGAGTTTCTCGCCGGATCTTCTCAGTGGGTCGCGTTTCCGATCCGGTGGTAGATTCTGCGAAGCACTGCTCTTGCTAGGGTCAGTGTTAGCAACTCTCCGGTTGAGCCCCGCGAGCTCACCTACAAACGTTAGGGTGAAGCTGAAATAGTCTCTCAAGGCTATCAGCAAAGGTAGGAAAAAAAAAAAAAACGATTTTTTTTTTGTAGAGTTGTGATATAATTGAACGCCCTTATCATTCCTGATCTTAGCCTATAGGGCAAAAGACGTGACCTCATTTGAATTTACAGTGCGCGCCCATTCAATGTGCGATACAAAAAAGGATTTTCTCCCCGTTTTCCTGTATCTATATGAGATTCAAATGATTGGCAACAACGAACATTTGTCACCGAAGAGTAACCTTCACATCCGATCCAACATGTTTGTCGTTTTGACGAGTTTGTTCTAGTTTCATTCTCAAATTGTACATTCGAATAAATTTAGAGAGAGAGAGAGAGAGGGGGGGAGAGAGAGAGAGAGAGAGAGAGAGAGAATACACTTTATTGCACACCAACGCACAATTTACATTCAAAAACAGCCAACAATCAGATACATTTGTCCAATAGGCGGTTTTATCGTTAAAAGCGATCTCTTCCAGACAACCGTTTAATTTACAGAAATCCTGGAAAAAATAAAAATATAGCAGGTATGTTGCGGTATACATACTATTAGCAATACATTGCTATCTATACTTCTATACCAATATCATAAAGAGGAAAGATTTGTTTGTTAGTTTGTATTGAATAGGCTCCGAAACTACTGAACCGATTTGAAAAATTCTTTCAATGTTTGGAAGCTACACTATTCCCGAGTGACATAGGCTATAATCTTTTTTGAAAAAAATTTGGGATCCTTACTATAGCTCTAATAATGTAGCCCAAGATGTAAAAAAATTACCTAAAATATTATTTACATTGCGTGCCCTACGAAAACTATTGATGATAGAATAAAATAATGTACTACGACTTTGTAGATAGAACACACTATTATTTAAATTAAAAGTATCGCGACAGCATATGTCTAACTATTATAGTTATGCCGCAATAAATGTTCTTTTATTTTTTTAAATAAAACAACGTCTTTGAAATTTTTGTTAAAGACCCGAGCGGAGCCGGATCGGGCCGCTAGTAGAAAATATATACATACAATAAATTTAATAGATAAAGGAAAATGAAATAAAAAGTAATAGTCGTTTTGGGGGTAACGACAAAAGTAAAATCTTCGGTCGAGCGGTTGGGTGTAATTGCTCGGTAGACCGACGGTCCAAATGTTGTTGTTTTTTTCCCGGTTTTCCTACCTATGCTGATAGCCTTGAGGAGGCTATTTCAGCTTCGCCCTAACGTATAGGTGAGCTCGCGGGGCTCAAACCGGGAGTGTTGCTAACACTGGCCCTAGCAAGAGCAGTGCTTCCCAGAATCTACCACCGGATCAAAACGCGACCCACTGAGAAGATCCGGCTAGAAACTCAGTGGGCTGTATCTATGGGTTAACTCACTCGTCGAGCCTTTCGTCGCAAGCGATGGGTTCGACAAGGACGGTGACCGGTCCTTGTGGTACCTAAATGCACCCTTAATGGATTGGGATTATCCGTAATAACGGGATAATTGTCGTTAAGCAATACGCTTCGGTTTGAAATATTAATTTCTCAGTGAGTATTCGTCGTACGTATTCATCAGAGTCTGTCCCGTATTTGCGTCGAGACAACACGTCGTCACCGACAGATTGCTGCATTGTGCACTGTTTGAGTAATTAGCGCGTCCGTGTTTATATTGCTTTGTTTGTTTTATATTACGCTGTTTATTCGCATCGTATTAGCGATATTAAAAATGGTTATAGGATAACATACAAATATAAACATATCAAAAATTTAGTTCCCAAATTTTTTGGCAATCCGGTGGTAGATTCTGCAAAGCATTCCTCTCCTCCTCTTACTAGGGCTAGTGTTAGCAAACTCACTCAGGTTGAGCTCTAATACCCGTCCGAACATAGTTGGAATAGCCCGTTAGACTACCAGCGGTTAAGTAGGGGAATAAAAGTTCCAAAAAGAACCAAGTCTGGAATTCAGTGACATTTAAACAAGAAATTGTTCCATCAATTATTAAACTCAATTTCCAAGAGTCAAGAGTGAATAAGAGAACATTGTTCAACTGTTACACTTAATTAATATGAGACATGATTTAAACTGACGGCTAAAATGAAAATATTAATTTATAATGATTTAATATTCATCCATACAAACGTGAAAGTTAATCAATTAAAATACATACGTGCATACGAGCGTGCAAAACCATAGCAGCGCTCAAGAAATCTGTTAAAGAACACTATTTATCCTTACCATATTAAATAAAGTATATATATTTGTATAATGTATTATAATATAAAGTAAGTATATTGTATGTGTATATACCTATATATGTATATAATAATATGTATGTATATATATATATATATATTGTTTTGTATCTTGTAATATGTATATATTATTATAATATATGTAATGCTTACTGTATGCAGTATAGGTTTGTGTTCCTAATTCTTCTTACCTATTGCGGGCCTACTGGAAGAGATTTCAACATGAAATAAGTAGTGAGTGCCCTTGTACTCTGTATCCTTATTGCCGTGTTTCTTCTAACAGCTGTGTGTACAAACATATTAAATAAATAAAATGCTTCTTACTCAAGGACGCAAAAATTTGATACAATTTTACAATAGAGATCATTATATACTTATTACTATATAAAATACTATTGGCTTGGTAAATAACATAATTCCAGCAACGCTGGGCACGCCTGTACAATAAATTCAACGATGTGTTGTTTTGGGTTTATCTACTAAGTGATCTAAACATCGAGTAATAGTAAAACCCATTTGCTATGTGTCTGCATATGATAATAAATACAGTGTGCGTTATTCTCACAAAATTCAAATTTAATAGCAAATGAAGCGACGGGGCGCATCTGATATCCTCATTAGAATGTTTCCACCCCTCCTGGCTGAGTCTCTGCTCGCCCACCTGTCCTGACGAATTTGGAATCGCCTCCGGGCCACCAGTAATAAAAAATAAGGTTTCTAAGTTGTTACTGGTTTGAATGGAAAAAAAAAACATATTAATAACAAAAGCAACTCCCCGCAGGCGAGTATCAATTGTTCTAATGAAATACGTACTCAACAAATGTTCACGATTGATTTCCACGGTGAAGGAATAACATCGTGTAATAAAAATCAAACCTGCAAAATTATAATTTGCGTAATTACTGGTGGTAGGACCTAGCGTGAGTCCGCATGGGTAGGTACCACCACCCTACCTATTTCTGCCGTGAAGCAGTAATGCGTTAGGAAAAAATATGATTTAAAAGACATAACTACCCTCCCAAATTTAATTATTTTAACTACACTATACACTGCAAATGCGAACGATTAACTTGTAAATTGAAGTGAGAATTATCAAAATGTAACTGCATATCGATTCGTTGAACCAAAAACAAAATCTGTTTGTTTAACTTCAGTGATCAGTCATTCCTCTCTTAAACAAGTTGATTGGCAAGCTACATCGGAGTGTAACGTCGCTCATACATTCGTTTCCGTAGCTGATTCCTGTTCCTTCAACGCCCTTCGGCGCTCACTTAGCGTAGCATGATTTGTAGAAACCTTTTATATCTTAAGTACATAAGTGTGAACGGGCAAACTAGCGATTTGAAATCGACGAAAACTTTTATAGGTTTAGGATTTCGACTACCTCAAGTTTCGGTACACAAACCACTTTCACAGAAAATTGTGTTAAGAACAAACGTGCCACGTTTGAAACAAATCTCTAGGAAACAATCTATCTATACATCTATGCATATAAATAAAATTTGAGTGTCTGTTTGTAATATTGAAATAACCGCTTTTTACTACATGCATATGAATATATTATTATATACGGTACATACATCAAAATAACATTTTTTACAATTTTTGCCAGTCTGTCTATCTGTCTGTTTGTTCCGGCTAATCTCTGGAACGGCTGGACTGATTTTGACGAGACTTTCACTGATAGGTCCTTACTTTTTTTTTAGATTAACTTCGCCCTGCGGCGTCTCTCGCGGTACGACAATAACTGCGGGTAGCATCGCGGGACTCAAATATCAATAATAAAATTTAATGTTTCCGAAGCGAAGCGAGGGCGGGTCGGTAGTACTAAATAATACTAATATATAAGACTACAGTGTTTTTTTACGGAGGTTCCGTTATAACTACTGAACCATGCATCCGATTGACTTGAAACTTGGTATCCATGTAGAAAGTACATGTACTTAATGGATAGGCTAATATTAATATGAGTGTTGGACTCCGTACACCAGTTGCAGAGGCGTTAATGATAAGTCTCTTTGTGGGAGTGAGAAATAATAATGTTAATTTTAAATGCCCAGCGAAGTGGACGGGTGCAGCTAGTAGCTTATAGAAATAGGTGATAAGTCACTTTTTTCATCATATCTTCTCAGTGGGTTGCGTTTCCGATCCGGTGGTAGATTCTGCGAAGCACTGCTCTTGCTAGGGTCAGTGTTAGCAGCACTCCATTTTGAGCCCCGTGAACTCACCTACACATGTTAGGGCGAAGCTGAAATAGCCTCTCAAGGCTATCAGCATAGGCAGGAAAAAAATAATTGTCATCATTTCTCGTGTTCATACATGTTTTAGTAAAAGTTAATCGTTCGTCTGCAACGCTATAGATCGCTACTTCCCGCCTACACCGGCAAGTTCCGATCCTTCCGGAACATTTAACGCGTCCCACGATTTATGAAGCCGAACAAACCCTGAAACGCACTCAAGATACTGCCTTTCTTCACGCTTGTCTCGCCACGTTTCCGATGATGTTTGGAAAAGAAAAAACCGAACTTCTATTGTTATGGTATCATATTTATAATTCGATTTTCGATCTATTTAGTGGTGGTAGAACCTCTTGTGAGTCCGTACGGGTAGGTATCACCACCCTGCCTATTTCTGCCGTGAAGCAGTAATGCGTTTCGGTTTGAAGGGTGGGGCAGCCGTTGTAAATATACTTGAGACCTTAGAACTTATATCTCAAGGTGGTTGGCGCATTTACGCTGTAGATGTCTATGGGCTCCAGTAACCACTTAACACCAGATGTACTGTGAGCTCGTACAACCACCTAAGCAATAAAAAAATAAAAATGCGTTTCAAGGATATTTTTTTAAAACACAGCACATAGATTTTTACATAAATATTTATATGGTGATTTTGGTCTATGGTCTTTAAAAAAATCATCGGTATAACAGATATGCCATGAAAGCATATTTTACCGGTTGGCGGGACAGCTTCCCGGGGCGGAGTTTAGTAGAGACACTGGGTTCAGGGCCCCTTCTGACCGACGGGCGGCAGCGGATACCGTTTCACTGGGTCTCCCTATACCCCCGTCAAACAATCACGCCCCGTGAGCTCACATCTGCTCCGCATGTTCCAGGCGCCACCAAGACTCACCCCCAGCAAGGAAGGGGAAAGGGAAGGAATAGACCTGGCTCTCCAACCCACACGCCGGAACACAGCTAGGCTATTTGGCGGCGAACTCTAGTTGGAGGGTGGTCGCCAGCCAGTCGGACTAGGTCCTACCACCGGTTATGTTTTCGACTCCCGTTTAGCACCACCCAGGGGTCACTTGTAGGGAATCGCGGGTTAAACCTAAGGAAGCGGGAAGCACCAACCCCCAACCTTTAATTACAAAGACAAATGTCACTTATTAAGCGAAATGTTACTTAAACCAATTAACCTTTCACCCTTTGATATATACACACATCGATCTCCGTTATTACACTAAATGACTACCCTCCAAAATTGATTTTAGCATCTAGAATACCAGCCTATTCAAGTGCATTAGCATACAAATCAGTAACATCTCGAGTTTGTCTCACAATGGACGTCCGTTTTGCATTACTATCGGCCCTAGTGCAGCGTATACGCCTTTGTTATCTGCGCTTCCGTGTTGGCATGAACTGAACTTGAGGCTTCATAGCAGCGATTAATGTAATATATATATTTTTTTATTTCTTTAAAGTTCACAAGTACTTTATTGTTCGAATTAAAGTGTTTTCAGTTCACAATTATTTATTTCAACGTTCAGGACAAATAAAAATAGAAATTTTTAATTGCACAAAAATAAAACTTAACTCTTTGACTGCCGTGTAGGTCACCGGTGCCCTACTCGGAATTACGCAAATTAATTTTTTTGCGGGTTTGCATTTTATTACGTGATGGAAGTCCTTCATCGTGGAAGAAATTCGTGTCATGTGCGTATTTTACTAGAATAATTGATATTTTTATTTTATTTACAATCGCATCGCTTGATGAAAATACACCGGACGTTTTATCGTTTAAGTTCACGACGACTTTAAATTGTGACGACTTTCCAATGTCGCATCCAAGCTTTTGAGAACTTTCTTGAAATCTCGTCTGAAGAAAAAACGGTCTATTGTAGTTTATTCTGATGCATGACGATAATTGGACTATTGCAGATTATTCGAGGAAAACGGATGTTCAAATGATACGCCAAGTGCCTTTTTAAATATTTAAATTACATTACAAAAACGCTTCTGCGACACCAAACCCTCAGATTAATCGTTTTTGTTGGCTCCACATCGATTAAACAAAGAGATATAGGCTAAGCTATTATTAAGTTACTTTCGTATTTTTAATGAAAATAGCCGGGGATTCCCTGTATTTTTTTTGTACCATGGGAACCAAAGACCTGCTTATATACGTTCAAACACATACATAAATAAATATTAAACACTGAGAGGAAGAATAAAACAAACTGCTCATCACAGGAATGCGTTCTCTTGGTGTGCGAAACCGAACCCACTACTCTTGGCCCAACAATCGAGGACACTAATTACTGCGTCACCAAGTGAGTCATGGTTCCCGGATAAATGAGCCTGAAAGAGAACATAACGATAGAGATTTCACTGAAAGAAACACTTACGTCATATCACGCCTCATAGTACATGGCTGGTGCTTTCAATTTGTAAAGGAAATTGATTGCTATTAACACGAACCATAGAACTTGTGGGTTTAAGACGAAAGGAAGATCTTCCACCGAACAGGTGATATTGCTCGATAGATCGACGGTTCAAATGTTGTAGTTCGGAACTTGTATATATGCAAGCTAATCTTGTAAATTTCGTAAGCGAGATCCAGGCATCTGTCAAATATCTTGTGTTCTGTGACTGCCACAAACTTGCATGTTTATTTCTTACAATTTTTTCATACTGCTACCTTCCTTATTGTCCTTGACTGTCGTTACTAACAAGACCACCCACAGACATGGCATATCGTGTTTCTCAGTGGGTCGCGATTCCGATCAAGTGGTAGACTCTGCAAAGCACTGCTCTTGATAGTGCTAGTATCAGCAAATTTCCTTAGATTGATCCCGTGAACTCACGTACCCGTCCGCGGAAAGCTGAAATAGCCCCTTAGGCTACCAGCAAATAGGTAGGAGGAAAAAAATAAGGCCAACACTGATTCTATTACTTGCCGACCGATTCCTTATGGCGGAAGCTTACTTTATATCTCACAAAGTGGTTCTGGCCTGTCTGAAACTTAGCAATAGCCGGCCAATAGACATGCTCATAAATGCTTTAATGCTGCCAACTTGAGATATGAGATCGAAGTTCCGATTGCCTTGTGAATCAACTGTCGGACAATCAATCACGATCGCATTCTTAATCGCATCTGGGCAGGAATAGGGAGGTTGGTCACACACATATCCGGCACAAGCTATCTACGCGAATCATCAATATCATCATTATCATCTTCTGCTTCTTATCAGCCCACAAACGTCCACTGCTAGACATAGGCCTCCCCCAAGCCAAGCCTCGCCACAAAGACCGGTCCTGCGCTGTCTGCATTCAGCGGATCCCTGCGAACCTCAATAGATCGTCGGTCCATCTTGTGGGAGGCCTACCCATGCTACGTCTTCCGGTACGCGGTAGCCACTCAATAACTTTCTGGCCCCAACGGCCATCCGTTCTACGAGCAATGTGTCCTGCTCACTGCCACATCAACGTCGCAATCCTTTGGGCTATGTCGGTTACCATGGTTTTCCTGCGAATCTCCTCATTTCTGATTTGATCTCGCAGGGAAATTAAGAGAATAGCCCTCTCCATTGCTCTTTGGGTGACCTTGAGCCTTCTCAAGGCCCATTCTAAGGCCCATTGTGAGCGACCACGTCTATCATCACCATAAATATCTTCATCTCAAGTTATATCTGTCCACTGCTGAACATAGGTCTGTCCAATCGATCTCCAGTACGGCCGGTCCGTTGCCACCTCCATCTAACGTGACCTCGTGATTATCGCGACTAGGTCATCGATCCATCTGGTAGGTGGCCGTCCTACACTGCGCTTGGCAGTACCACTATATACGGTTACATATTTCCCCTATCACGGAAGCTAATCACATGCGCGTACCTATTGTTCGTCTTTAATCTGTGCTATGACGACAACCATTCCTGAATACGAACAAACTGTACAAAGTCTCAACTGAAGCAAACTTGATAATCTCTTAATTTTTTTTTTATAGCGCAAAATATGATACAATGAACGCCGCTATCTGTCCCAATATTTAAACTGCTTTGCGGCAGAAATGGTCAAGATTACTGTGCATGCCTCGGCTGGCTTATTATACGCTGTTTCATAAAGTTTAAGTGTCTCGTTTCATACAAGTATCTGTTCATTCTAGATCCAGCCTTCAAACTACTTCGCGGCAAAAATGGTCAAGATTACTGTACATGCCTCGGCTGCCTTATTATACGACGTTTCATAAAGTTTAAGTGTCTCGTTTCATACAAGTATCTGTTCATTCTAGATCCAGCCTTCAAACTACTTCGCGGCAAAAATGGTCAAGATTACTGTACATGCCTCGGCTGCCTTATTATAGGACGTTTCATAAAGTTTAAGTGTCTCGTTTCATACAAGTATCTGTTCATTCTAGATCCAGCCTTCAAACTACTTCGCGGCAAAAATGGTCAAGATTACGGTACATGCCTCGGCTGCCTTATTTTTTTTTTTTTTTTTTTTTTTTTTTTTTTTTTTTTTTTTTTTTTTTTTTTTTTTTTTTTTTTTTTTTTTCCGTACCTCTAGCAAACAACAAAGCCAGAGATTCATGTTTACATTTTTTGTTTTGTTTTAATTTTAATTATAGTTTATACTCCTGCCCATAAGGGGCTTAAAAACTAGGTCACGCATTCATTCCGAGCCTCTTTATCATACCAGTTCTCGCATTTATTCCTCTCGTACTTTCATTCATTCCATTCATACTTTGCATTCCTAGCTGCGGTTACTAAAAGGAGGGGAGGGGAGTAGGGCTGTTGGGACTCTTTATTTCTATAATTATTTACATTTCCTTATTCTACCTTCAACCTAGTACATGTACACTTAATCCTATTTACTTAAACTAGGTTATTTACAACAGTAATAATATGTTAAATATTATATGTTATAAAAATTTCTTATGTTCTATTTCTTTTATTAACCTCCTTTATAATTTTTATAGCATATTTTAGGAACAAGTTCCTCGCACAGGTTTTATTCATTAAATTGGGGAGTTCTCGCGCATGGAGTCTTTGGCCCAGTTCGACCTCCAAGTCGAATCGTGCTGAGCCAAAGACTGGACACTCCAGAAGCACGTGGGCCACTGACTCGTCGACGTAAGGGTCACAGATGCATGCTGGGCTCTCCTTGCACTTGAACCTGGCCAAGTACTCGGAGAACCCACCATGCCCTGTGAAGGCCTGTGCTACCTCCTTGGTCATTTCGATCTTTCTGATTATCCTGTATGCCTCGGACGCGATTGGGAAGTACAGCTTGGTGACTGAGGCCGTTTGTTCGGCGCTGTACCTCCGATCCCATTCGGCGAGCGTGTCCATGCGGATTACACGCTTCGCGAATGAGACCGGACACCGGTCATAGTTGGGTTTCTTCTTCAACCTCAGGGCGGCCGCTTTAGCCAGGGCATCGGCCCTCTCATTCCCCTCAAGTCCCGCGTGAGCCTTAATCCAAAACAAGGAGACGCTCTTGCCCTGCGTTTTGCAGTGACTAAGAGCGCCCCTCATCCGGACCGCAAGGATGTGAAGGGAATCCGGGTCAGCCACTGTCTGAAGGGCCGCCATGGAGTCGCTGAAGATGGCGAAAACGTTCTCTTTTCGCCGGCTGATCTCATTTGCAGCTTCACAAAGGGCCAAGAGCTCTGCCTGGTAGACGGTACAGTGGGGCGAGAGAGCAAGTTTGAGGGTTTTGGCTTCGGCCTCGCCAGTCCAGATGGATAGCGCGGCCCCGACCTTGCCCTCAATCTTGCTCCCGTCCGTAAATATACGCACCTCATATCCTCGATGTTCGAGGTATTGCTCCTCGTCTACCAGGCTTCGTAGCTCCATCCCAACTTGTTCCGCTGGATGAGGCCTCTCCAGTGCCGATGCCACCCGCTCGATATCCCTGTCTCCCAGCACCGGCAGATGCGCCCCCCTCTTGGCCACGTATAGCGAGGCCATCTCGCGTACGCGTAGGTCAAGGGGGAGCACCCCTGCCAGCACCAGTGCTGAGTTCAGGGATACCGTTCGGTAGGCTCGACAGAGCTTCTGTGCGAAGCTACGCTGGACCGCGTTGAGGCGCTTCCGCACTCCCAGTTTGTTTGCGGCCGGCGCCCACGCGCTCGAGGCATACAGGATCACGGGTTCAACCACTGCGATGTATATGGTCTTGATAACTTCGGGGTGCAGACCCCAGCCAACTTTGGCTGCCCTGGTTAGCCTTTTGTATAGGTTTGCGGCTTTAGCGCAAACATTGGCAACATGGGTGTTAAATGTAAGTTTATGGTCGATGGTGAGCCCTAACAACAGTACCTCCTTAGACATGCCAATGTCTACCCCGCCCATGCTCAGGCGCGGGGTGTCATGCTTCAGCTTCCGCGTGATTACCATCGCACAGGTTTTGTGCGGAGCGAATTTCAGCTTGTTCATGACACCCCACGCCCGAACATACTCGAGGGCGGCATTGGCACGTCTCTGAACGTCCATCGCTGTATCCCCGTCGAAGAGGAGGACAACGTCGTCAGCAAACGCCTGGACGTAGTCCCCTCTGGTACTGAGTCCCTTAAGCAGAGGATCGAGCAAGAGGTTCCACAGGATAGGGCCTCCTATGGAGCCCTGGACGCATCCTTTTCCCGTGGCTCTCAGATGCTCGGCGCCCATGTAGCGGACTCCAACCGTCCTGTCGCTCATATAACTATTCATTACTCCCCGTATACCAACCGGGCACGACTCCTCGACGAGCCTCACCTTTATGGCCGGCCACCAGGCGCTGTCGAAGGCCCCCTCTATATCCAGCGAGACCATTAGGATCAGTTTCTTGTCAAGAAGCTTTTCTCTAATGCGTTCCAACAGGGTATATAGGGCGTCTTCGGTGCTCCTCTGTGGCATAAAGCCATATTGGTGAGCGCTCATGCTCGGCAAAATATGGTACTTTAGACGTGCCACTATCATCTTCTCATATACCTTCCCCAGCACAGGCAAAAGGCCAATCGGTCTGTGCGCTTTGGGGGTGGCGTAGTTGTTCTTGCCAGGTTTTCTGAGTATGATGACCGTGGCCGCCTTCCACACCTTCGGGAAGTAACGGAGCTCGAGGCACTTGTTTACGAGCGCCAGGAACAGCTCGGGATCACTGTTGACCGCTTCCTTACAAATGTCGGCGGTCAATCCATCGGCGCCTGGAGCCTTCTTGGGGTTGAAGGACCTCACCGATCTGTCGAGCTCGTGCATGGTGAACGGGGGGTCTCGAGCGCCGCCACTGTCGCTATCTAGTTCAGCGGCTCGCCTCCTCGTCTCGCCATGCCCGGGATCGTCCAAATCGGTAAGGTCCTCCGGATAAAACGTTTCAGCCAAGTACGTGGCTGAACTATCCGCGTCCAGCACTATCCCTTCCCGCTCCATGGGTATGTCTTGCTCCCGTCTCGAAACCCTGCCTATCACCCGATAAATCCCCTCCCACATGCCTTCGCGGTCCTGCCTCTCGCAGAACCCCTTCCAGCTTGCGATCTGGGCCTCTTTTATCGCAGCCCGGTATTTTGCCCGTTCCTCCAGGTACTCTTGCACCACCCTCGGCCTCCGGACCAGTGCGGCACATCGGATCCTCCTCTTTCTGGTGACAACACGCCGTTTCAACCCGGCGAGCTCCTCCGACCACCATGGCACAGAAAATTTCTCCAAATTTTTCTTTTGTGGTATTGTGTGTGTACAGGCGTTTGTAATAGTGTTAGTGTATGTTACTGTGATTTGTTCAATTTCCTGTATAGTGTTAATATTATTTATTGCGTCCCTGTTCAGTGTAGTGCTCAGCAGTAATTCGCCCAGTTTCACACGAAACTGGGCCCAATTTGCCTTTTTCGTGTTGTATATGCGTGTGGTTCTGTGTACTGTATGTCCTTTGGACTTGTGTAAATTAATTTTGAACTCTATACCATTATGGTCGGAACTCGTCAGGTCTTCCAGCACTCGCCAATCGTCCACCAGGCCGAGTACATCCGATGAGCATGCCGTGATATCGACATAGCTCGTCAGGTGTCGCTCCCCTCGGATTACGTCGAATGTGGGAATTTCGCCTTGGTTGAGGACATGGAGACCGAGCTCGTCGAGGGCCCCCAGCAACGCTTCGCCCCTGCTGTTGGTCGATGGTCCTCCCCACCAGACACTCCTGGCATTGACATCGCCACCGATGATGATGTTGGTGGCTTTTCCTACCTTCCTTAGGTGGTCGAGAAAGGGTTCTATAGGCTTGTCCGGCTCGACGTAGAGCGATGCCAGCGTGATTTCCCAGGTACCAGTACGAATCCCCACCACCACGATGTTATTGGTGGTGAGTTCTGGGTACTGTATAACGCTAATATTAGCGTCAAAGACGGCTATTGCCGCTTTTACAGTGCCCTCCTCGATCCTGGTATTCTGGAAGACCCTTACGCCCCGGACACCACTCATACTTTTATTGCCACCCACATACGGCTCTTGCAGAAGAGCAGCGATTGCTTGCCGTTTAGTAGCCTCCAACATCAGCTCGGTAGTTGCCAATTTCTGCCTTTGCAGATTTGCCTGGAGTATCCTGTGGGGAGTCCTTTCCGTTGGCATGACCTTAGCAATACGCTACCGAGGCTCTCGCTATCTCGTCCATGCGGCTGCCTTATTATACGACGTTTCATAAAGTTTAAGTGTCTCGTTTCATACAAGTATCCGTTCATTTTAGTTCCAGCATTTAAACTGCTTCGCGGCAGAAATGGTCAAGATGACTGTGCATGCCTCGGCTGGCTTATTATACACCGTTTCATAAAGTCGAGTTTTCGATTTTACACACGTATACGTATTTAAGTGTTGCTAATGAAAAGTACCTGATCTTGAAATAAGCTGAAGGCCTAAAACGGGCGAAGGAATAAAAAGGGAAAGAGTCTGCAGTTTTAGTCATGTCAAAGCTCTAAATAATACATCATTATTTACACAAAGAAACTGATGGTAATCGAAATGATGTGATTTCATTATGATAGGATTATAACATGGCAGAATCCTTATAGACTATAGATGAGCTCGGACACTGATGAAAAGTAATAAGCTTTTGTCCATTGTTGGGAAAGATATTGAACCTTTTGTCACGAAAAATGAAGGATCGTATTATTTCAATACAATTACATCAGTTATTCGTGCACGTTCGATTGTATAGAACAAAAAACGATGAGTTGAATCGAAAGGCTTTTAAAGGGATTGCGATTTCGATTTTACATTTTAGTTTGATTCATGATCTATGATGATATGGATAACGTTTCGCCGTGTCGCTCCGTCAGAGTATTACTTTAATTTATTTTAAATATTTTAATAATTTTACTTTAATTATTTATAATTTAGTATTACTTAAGTATTACTTACTGGTGGTAGGACCTCTTGTGAATCCGCGCGGGTGGGTACCACTACCCTGCCTATTTCTGCCGTGAAGCAGTAATGCGCTTCGGTTTGAAGGGTAGGACAGCCGTTGTAACTATACTTAAGACCTTAGAACTTATATCTCAAGGTGGTTGGCGCATTTACGCTGTAGATGTCTATGGGCTCCAGTAACCACTTAACACCAGATGTACTGTGAGCTCGTACAACCACCTAAGCAAGAAAAAAAAAATTGCGTTTCAAGGATTTTTCTTTACAATTAACCCTGTTTCAGGTTCAAAAGTAGCATGACAATATAGCTTTCGTATTTCAACTTTTAAATAAGACAGAAAATTGTATCACATTTTTCTGTCTTACAAAATTAAATTCTTTTAAAATTTTAATTTTTCCCATCATTATGTTAACGCCATTCATCGTCCCTAGAACGCTCGAGAAATACAACGCCATCTATTGTCAAATAACGGAAACACAATACTAGAGATGTGTGGAATATTCTCGATAATTCTAGGGATGTGGTATCGGCTATAAAAGCGTTGCAGAGATGGCAGTCATCGCAGTCAGTTAGTACTCGGAACTATTCGAAGCGAAACAGCTAACGGATCACCTGAAGCGAAGCGAAAGAAGCGAATTGAGAGTTTAAGTGTTCTAAGTGCTTAATACAGTTGTAAGTTGTAATCCGGCAGAATTTTGACAACAATTATAACTAAACTAACTAAACTTCAGGAAACTAAAATTCAGAATATGTCGTTATCAGTAGAACACGATCTGGCGTTAATTATTCAAGAAACTTCTTAATCTAGCGCCACCTATATTGATGATTCAATTAACAAGTTTGTTTAGCTGTTTCATTGAAGGGTACACTTGAAATAGCGCCCGAGGGAAGGAAGTTAAGTGATTAGGTGCGGCTATGATATATGATATTATAAGCGGGGGCTCATGCCGTGCGATTATAAAATGACAAGACAGATCAAAACATTGCTTATTAAAAGAGTTTTATCTTGATTGGGAGCGTTTTTAATACGCTTTTATTAGCTTCAGACGTATGTATGTTGTTAGTATGTAACGGAATCTTTGAACATGATTTTGACTCCCTTCAAAACGTCGGATTAACTCGAAATTTGGTATCTTATTAAGGACTGATAACAATTCAATATTTTTTTTAAATATTAAAATTCGACTAAAAGATGAAAAATAAATAATAGTTTAAAAAAACTAACAAAATGAGCTTTATAGAAAATCCAACTAAAAAATAGAAAATAAGTTTTAATAAATTTTACAACATGCTTTTTTACAATAAAATCATTTTTTCTTACACTATTTTTTATTTATTATGTATTATACATATCTGTTAAATTACATATCTGTGTTAATGTTTTGCAATTCATTTATTTTTATTATTATTATTAAGTTATTCTTCTATTATTACACAATATTATTGTGTGTGAGCATGTCACAAAACACACTTTGTGAAGCTTTCCGGAATATATTCAGGTTAAAATTCACGATCACAATCATAATATGTAGTTTGTTTTATTTTGCTTCTTAATAAGTCAGTTTTCAGTAAAAAATCTAAGTCTAGTTTTTGAAAATCCAAATAAAAATTGTTTATAACGAAAGCACTTAAAGAACTAACTCAAACACATTAAAATTTTCTTCGGATCAAATTAATAAAACTCAATCGTTTCACTTTTAAATTCACCCAAGTAATAATTTGCTTGATGATAATTTCTATTATCATATTATTATGATCATTAAAAAAAAACAGCCAATTCTAAATTACATTTTCAATAAAATTACTATAGACCAAATTAGATTTTGAAAGTCCAATGAACTGCAATATTATTAGACTGATAAGTGTTTCTTAAGTGATATTTTCGTTATGATCATTAGTTTGCTAATAAAATAATGTACTAGTTGAATATGCAATTTCAAAAAGGGCACATCTCTGAAAATGTAAAATGTTCAGGAAATGAAAAAAACTTATTATTTTCTAAAGCAGTGTAAAATTTAAAATATTAACTTTTGAGATATATTTTAGTGTTAATTAGCAATTAAAAATTACTGGAATTATTATAAAATAGGTGTAGGTAAGCCTCAAAACTACATATATATTATTATGAAAAAACGTATTTGACAAAATATGCGACATGTGCCCTTTTCTAAATTGCATATTCAATTAAATTTCTAATTAATTGACCAAACGAATAATAATTATTATTATGAGCGTTAGTTTCGTTGAGTTGTCAAACTTTTGTATAACTTTGATTAATAATCGTAACCCGACCGTGTACTGTGCGGTGCGTTTATTAAGGACTATCTGTATTATCGCGCATCAAAAAATTTAATAAAATTTAAGTTTTTAATTAAATTTTAATTTTAATATATCATCATTCATCATTATTATCCTGCCCTTCTCCCAGTTACCTGGGGTCGGCACAACATGTTTTCTCCTTCCATACTCTTCTATCATGTACCATTTCTTCGCTCACTCCCCTCTTACCCATATAGTCTTTCACGCAATCCATCCATTTCTTCTTAGGTCTACCTCTTCCTCTACATCCTTCCACGGTCATAGTTAACATTTTCTTACCAACCTCATTTTCATCTCGTCTCATCACATGTCCATACCATCCCAACGCGCACTTCTCAGCTTCTCTGTCACAGGTGTCACTTTTATTTATATATTTCTTTCAATTCAATCTAGTATCTCTGTTCGCATTAACGAACCTAAAGAGAACTTTTTATTGTATCATGTTATTATTAATTTTCGATAACCCCAGCTTGAACTTTTAATTTGATTTATAAATAATGAAAAACTTATATAAATAAAAATGTGAAAATGAACATACTTTCTTTCGAACAATGTTTTTTCATCTTGTACACCTAGACAACTAATGATGTGTTTCAAAAGATAATTTTCACACCGTTCCAGCCTTTAAGCATCCACCCCCATTAAGCTCTAGATTGAATTCCTCAACTCCTGCGTTATTAAATATCTTTCTTTACAATAAATTTTAAGAGACTTTCGCTAGGCGATTTTATATATTTCGCAAAAATTCGAGCATAAGTACCCCTCGATACAGCAGGTAGGTTGGTAAATATATATTTTCATGAGAAATATATAGGCTAGTGGTTTCAAATGTATTTTATGAATGAATGGTAATGAAGTTTGTCTCAACGTCGAATAAATACAGAGAAGATGAATTCGTTCCGGAGCTAATAAGCATCACAAAAATTAAGTATGAAAACTTTATTTTTCTTTTTTCCTGCCTATTCTCCTAGTGACCTCGAGGGGTCATACTAGATTCACGAAGCGAGTAGATGAGCTCCCGGGGCTCTAACCTGTGGACGTTGCTAACAATAGCCCTAGCAAGAGCAGTGCTTTACTGCGACCCACTGAGAAGATCCGGCGAGAGGTGAGCTTTGTCTGTAGGTTATGAGACCCATAGACAAAGGGTTAATTTACTCGCCGAACCCTTCATCGCAAGCGACGGGTTCGGTGAGATCGATGACCGGTGCTTGTACCTAAAAGCACCGTTAGTGGATCGGGAGGATCCGGAATGACACTTAGCTTCTGTCAATGAAAAACTCTATTGATTCGTTAAAAGCAATCCTCACAATTCTACGTGTACTACTTTCTGTAATCTATTTTATTCCGATCTATCTATTCAAATCAGGATCCCAGTTAAATATGGATAAGGTTTACCTTTAACACGATGTTCGCAAGCTCACACAGTGTAGTGATTTAATGAAGGGTACATTGTCGAAACTTTGTTGATAAGTGCTTTCATACAAAGCTTAATTAGGAACTTAGTTTGAATCTTAGTTGTGCGTGCGTAACGAATGAATGTGACATTATTTTTGTTGTTTCCTGGTATCATGACTTTTCGTTTTTTTTTTTTTGTTTTTTTATTGCCTAGGTGTGTGGACGAGCTCACAGCCCACCTGATGTTAAGTGGTTACTGGAACCCATAGACATCTACAAAGTAAATGCGCCACCCACCTTGAGATATAAGTTCTAAGGTCTCAAGTATGCCAACGGCTGCCCTACCCTTCAAACCGAAACGCATTACTGCTTCACGGCAGAAATAGGCAGGGTGGTGGTACCTACCCGCGCGGACTCACAAGAGGTCCTAGCACCAGTAAGAAGTTCTGAAATAATATAGATAAAAAATACAGTTGAACTGATAACCTCCTCATTTTTTTGTAGGCGGTTAATAAGAAACTGCTTCAATTAATATATTGACTTTTCTTGAAAAACAACAGCGAGAAAATACGGAGTATGTAATAAGCAGAATCATTTTAAAACACGAGCCGAGGCCGATGTCTGGATCCCGGTGGGAATTGCAACGCCACACGAGTATTTTTCGTTCTCTATTCCGAGAGTTCATGACAAACTTTAGGGGGATTTATTTGCGGGAACTTGGGCGTGCGAAGTTTTAACGTTTTTTTAACTTTACAGAGTGTAGATGCGCATTAAATCAGTGAACGGTGTGAACACCTATCACGACGTAGCTGACAAGATAATGCATCAATATATTGAATTTGAACAAAACCTTCTAACCTCCATGCTAATCCATGCTCCATGCTAATCTCCAATGCATAAATATATTGAATTTGAACAAAACCTCCTAACCTCCATGACCCGTGCCTGGAATATACATACATAGTGTTTAACTTTCTATCTGCGTTATAAGCAGCATTATTTAGCATCCAACTAAACTAACCTCTACTAGGGTCAGTGTGCTTAGTGTGAGTTTTTTTACGCTCTCGATACCGTAAAAGTTCGCTCAAATTTGTATGCAGTTGGAACAGCGCCCCTAGCGGCAAACGTAGACAAAAGTTCCAACTCCATACAAATTTAAGTTAACTTTTACTCTATCGAAAACGTTAAAAGTCTCGCACTAAGCACACTGACTATCAATAGGACTGAAATCCAGTATTAAGTTCAGTATAAAATAGTGCCTACTCAAAAAATTCGAAAAAAAATATCGATACCGTAATCATAAAGTGTTGCTACAAGTCATCTAAGCCAAATGGTAACTCTAGAAATTGGTCTAGAAAGAGGGTAGTCAGATTTGTCTGCTTCTAACAACATAGCAACAGTCTTCAGTATATTATAAAAGTGATTTACTTCACAATGGACAACGAATTTTGGTATTTTAAATTCAATTCCATTTTAATTGTTCTGTAAATGGTGTCAATGATAACAAGTCAGCTTCTAGATTTTTATAAATAACATTACTATTATTTATTTACCGTTGAGTAGGATAATCGTTATTTTGACTAAGAAAAGCCTGTGATATTTTTAAGTAACATTAAGTTCAGACGAAATATCTATCATACCATGTCTCGGAAAATGTATTCCTGTTTTTTAAAAACATCGGTCTTTACAAATAGCAAACAAGAAAATTTTATTATTAATCGTGAGAAACCAACCAAGGCTGTCTGTATTCATTTTTATTTCTACTTAAGTTAGCAATACATTAACGCAAATTGAAAGCATTCGCCAAACAGTCTTGGCTCGGTAACATGTCCTAAAATCTCTGGCACACATGACCTCATATATTCACAGATATTTATAGTTAGGCCTCCAGACTGGCGTCTTGTTGTCTGCGTATCTCTTGCCAACTTTAACGTTAATCTCATAAACTCGAGAAGCTGTTGTTTACGTGGAATGGAATATCTGAAAAAAATTTCCTAACATTATATTTTCTGTATATAAAAAAAGGTTGAAGTATGAAAAATAATTTGGTTTTTTTTTTATTGTATTCAATTTCACTGTAATACCGGATTCGTGTGCAGTTTCTTTGCCTTTGTTTTCGGGAAGCCCAATACAATAAATTCCAGTTTGAATTATTCTATTTCAAAAGATGAAAACATATTTTTATCATTACCCAAACTGCAACACGTAATGGTAGATAATGGACAATGAAATCGACCCGGACAATCTCACAGGACGCCTTACCACAAATACTTAATAGTTTATCGGATATTGACATAATTTGGAAATTTCATCCATGCATTATACATTATACTCCTCTAAGAAAGAGATATAAATACATACTTCTATTTATTATATTATTAGTTAAGTTAAAATTCGCTTGGTTCTGACCCTGAATTCCATTGCTGAAGTCCATGGGCGACAGTAAACAATCCCCATCAGGTGGGCTGTAATGTTCGTCTGCCTACAAGGAGAATAAAAAAAAATGGAGAAAAGTTGGTTAAGTGGCTAGTAAAAATATATGAAGATCCCACTAATATGTCTCGTACGAATGTATTATATAGAAGCAGTCGTTAACACTGAAGGTGGAGGAAACAAAAATCAAAAAGATTTTTTTTTATTCAAGTGAAGTCCTAAGGTCTTCGATGTAAAAGACGTAAGATCACCGCCGATCGATATGAAACTCAGGGTTTAGTTAGCACTATTCCAAAAGCCATACGCGATTTTATATGTGTTCTGAAATTAAAATATGACTACAAGGAGAAATCGGTATTACTGTATGGGCAGTATTCTTATCGAAACTATTTCCACTTTTGTTTGTAATTTGGGTGCAAATTTCCGAAGTCATATTCACGAATTAAAACGCAACAACTGTATAACTAATTGTTGGCCTTGTAGCAAACGAATGAACTACATAAATTATTTAAAATCAACAAGGCACAAGTTGTTTGTGCAAACAATTTCGTGGTGCTACGAATTTCTCCGGAGAATCATTCTGGTATTGCAGTGTTGTGTTAACTTATTGGTCCATTTAAAAAAAAAAGTTCTATGATTTTTGCCAATCTGTAGTTTTGTAAGTATAATTTTTTTATGTTCTATTTAAATGTTATTCTTTTTTTTCTCCTACCTATTTGCTGGTAGCCTATGAGGCTATTCCAGCTCTACCCGGATGGGTAGATGAGCTCACGGGCTCAACCTGAGAGAATTTGCTAACACTAGCCATAGGAAGAGTAGTACTTCACAGAATTTACCACCGGATCGGAATCGCGACCCAGTGAGAAGATCCGGCGAGAAACTCAGTAGGCTGTGTCTATGGGGTTATTCTTTTAAAGATCGAAAGCTGTGACGAACGAGCGGCGAACGTCTTGATATTTCGGGCCTATTTTTTTTCTTTTCTTAAAACACATTAAATATTTTAAGGCCATCATTCGTTCTGATATTAAGACTGTTATAATACGTCAACCCGCATGGGTATCACCCGAAACAGTCATTGAAAGATGTCACCAAAATAGAGTACAGATTATTTAAACTAGAGGTCCCGCAGTAGTCGAAATTCGACTATAATTAATTGGAATTGTAAGTTTGTATACTATTATGATTGTATTTTATACTTCTATAATCACAAATTTCGCCAAGACTACACTATAAAAAATACTAACAAAGACAAACAATATTTAATGTATTTTCAATTTGACATCAGACGTCAAGAACAAAAGTTTGACAATAAATTTGCATGCGGGTGTGCGTCAAATACATGGTATGTAGTGTGTGCAATGTTTTCTTTATTGGTTTAATGTATATTTTATTTTAAACATTATTTTAAATAAATATTAGCATTGTGCATTTCTTCCCTATATTCTCTATAAGTCTGGAAAATTTCATACTCCTCCGTCCGCGCAATTTTCGTAAAAAGGGATACAAAGTTTTTGCTTCACGTATTAATACATAGAATTTTGAATTATTAACATCAGATAATTCACATCGTATTGCGCTTCATTTGTTTGCAGTAGCGTCAATATAACGAGAGCTCATTAAAACGAATAGCGCTATAATAAAAAAATTTGCTTGTGTAGTAATAGAATACAACTGAAACGAACTCAAGTCGCAACCGTGTTGTCAGGTCTTTGTAGTCTAGTATGGTCTGGTCTGTTATGTATATAATAATTTATGTATATGTATGTGTATATGTATGTGTATGTGTATATTATGTATATGTAATTGTGTATATATGTTTAAATACTTATATACTTATATTTTTGTGTATGTATTTGTAATTTAATATAAATTTTATTGCACCTGCCACTATTTACTCTGCACTACCTTTGGTTGACTGCTAGAGTATGCCAAGTCCGCCAATGTCAATTTTACATGAAGTGTAATAAATCTATATCTATATCTACACTAATATTATAAAGAGCAAAGATTTGTTTGTTTGTTTGTTTGTATTGAATAGGCTCCGAAACTACTGAACCGATTTAAAAAATTCTTTCACTGTTGGAAAGCTACGCTATCCCCGGGTGACATAGGCTATATTTATTATATTTTCAAAAAAAATTGGGATCCTTACTGAAACTCCAATAATGTAACCCAATGTGTAAAAAAATATCTAAAATTCTTTACATCGCGTGGGCTACTTCCCAAGCGAAGCCGGGGCGGGCCGCTAGTAAATAAATAAATAAATAAAAAATAGGCATGTTCATCCTCGATGATTCTTTAGCATTGGTTACTCCTACAGATATTTTCAATTTAAAGCCTCCTATTAAAAACGTAAATGTCATTAAATATTTTTACAGAAAGTTACTTCACAATATTGAAATGTACAATAGTCCTTTGGTCATCTATGATCGCGTAAACTGTATTCGAAGCGTCGGTAACAATATTGTTACGCCGGTAACAGTAACGCCATCTATCGCCGAATAGCCGAAACGAATATCAAAGGATCTAGTAACGTCTAGAACACTCGAGAAGTACAACGCCATCTATTGTCAGATAGCGGAAAGGAATGGGAGGCTTGTGAGGAATGTTCTCGACGATTCTAGGGATGTCGTATCGACTATAAAAGCATTGCAGAGATGGCACGCAGTCAGCTAGTAATCGGAACTACTCGAAGCGAAACAGTGAATGAATCACCTGAAGCGAAGCGGAAGAAGCGAATTAAGAATTTTAAAGTGTTCTGTGTGTGTTCTAAGTGAATAAGACAGTTTTAAGTTGTACAGGAAATCCGTAGAAGAACCAAAGTTGCTGACATAGCCCGTAGGATTAGCACGCTGAAGTGGCAGTGGGCAGGCCACATAGTGCGAAGATCGGACGGCCGACGGGACAGAAACATATTTTATAAGAATACATATTTCATTAGAAAAATTGGTACCCGCCTGCGGGTTTCGAACACCGGTGCATCGCTACATACGAATGCACCGGACGTCTTATCCTTTAGGCCACGACGACTTGGAGAGGCCTATGTTCAGCAGTGGACAGGCTGAGATGATGATGATGATGAAGTTGTACTTTGGTGGAACATTTATTTATCCCGAACCCCAGCGCGTAACAATATAATCAAAATAACAAAAACGAGATTAAATCGTAAAGTAGCTTCGATTATGTCTGAAACTAGAGAAAATCGAAGGAAATACCGATATGACAGTACTCTATTTAAACGTTCAAGCTTCAAATATCCAAGCGAGCCTCTCAAAAATGTCACAAGAACAGAAATTCTTGATGTCTTAAGTGGATGAAGGTAAAACGCGAACGCATATGTCTCCTCTTCCAGCTGATGCGTGTTCATCATTTCGATGGAGACTACAACATGTGAATGTGGCATTTATATTAACTAGACGATGACCGAGCATTGCTCGGTTTTTTTTTTTGATTAAGTAACTGTGTTTTTTTAGAAATTATATTTAAATACGAATTACACATTGATAAAATAATGAAATATACGTCTCAAGTTATATTGTTTGTTATATTTAAAATATGTGTTTGTCTGCCCTTTAATCTTAAACTGGAATTTTGTGCCTGGTAATGTAAAATACGTGTGTTTACTGCTGATATTTCTATAACAGTGTGTAATTATTTGAGATCAGAAAACCTCACATTGATAATAGTCTTCTTACATGGTTAAATCCCACCTATGATAACAACAAGACAATCATAACTTGACATCTAAAATCTGAAACAGCCTGTATATAGTAAAACTCAGATATTATGTCAAGTTGGTCACGACATATGTGGTCTGTCTGCGGGCTTCAGTACTCACTTAAAACCGTTGACTACATTTTAGTGACATTACTCAATATTCAAATGACATTGCTCATGAGAATAGCCCAGATTTTGCTCACTTTATGGATAGTAAGCGCAAATGAAAAATAATAGTTTAAAAAACCAACAAAATACGCTTTTATAGAAAATCCAACTAAAAAATAGAAAATAAATGTTAATAAATTTGCGTGGGGTGCATGGTATCAGTAGTTATAAATATTTTATGAACAGATATAAGTAGAAGGGTTATTTTGATAATATACTGAAAAGCACCCCACGCTTTTTTAGTTGGATTTTCTTTAAAAGCGTATTTTGTTAGGTTTTTTTTAAACATAATTTATTTTTAATTTTTTAGTTGAATTTCAATATTTATTTATATTTTTAATTTTTTTTAAATATAATATTGTCATCGGTCCTTAATAAGTATACCGTGAATTTTGAATTAATCCGACGTTTTGAAGGGGGTCAAAGTCATGTTCAAAGATTCCGTTACAAACATACATACGTCTAAAGCTAATAAAAGCGTATTAAAAAGGCTTATTAAGAAAACAAAATCCAATCTAAAATGCAAAGTATCAAACAACATTGCATTCGACCGATTTCATTCGTTATTCAAAATTAAAAAAAAAATTAGATTAAATTGACGTTTTAGAACAGTGGAAACTCGAGGAAAACTCAAAAAGGTTTCTCCACTTTATCGTGCGACACTCGACACACACTTGGCCTCTAGAGCGACCGGGGGCCGACCACGGTCAAAAGGCGACGTGACGTGAATAAAATCACCCCTAGATGCTACTTGAATATCATATGAAAAATGTATAAGAATCGAAATAAAAAGGTTTTTTTTTTATCACACAAAAAGGCTTTTCGATTTACGAATAAATATTTTTACAAGTCGTTTATCACGCTGAATGTATTTTTCTTGACGACGGTTCTAGGTTGTTAGTTTTTTTTTTTTTCATTATTTAATTGTTTGAGCAAGACATATGCGAAATTTAATGGAAACATGAGATTACGCTTAATTATTTTTTCATTGCTTAGATGGGTGGACAAACTCACAGCCCACCTGGTGTTGAGTGATTACTGGAGCCCATAGACATCTACAACGTAAATGCGCCACCCACCTTAAGATATAAGTTCTAAGGTCTCAAGTGTAGTCACAACGGATGCCCCACACTTCCAAACTTAACTTAAAAAAATATTCATTGGGACGTAAACTGAATTAAGCGCAAGCCTTTTTTAACTTTAATTATTTATTCATTCCAAATAAGCATTTTGAACTCGCGGCTTGAAAGATAAGAACTAAGAGATACTTGTCTCGAGCGATGCCACTAAGCCTGTGCCCAACGGCACGTTGTCAAATAACCGTGATAAAAAACAATTGAAACTTGGACTTCTGACGTAACGATTTCGACCCATGAAGGCAAAAACCTATGGAAGCAACGTCTTTTTGCCACTAAAACACTCATGTGGGTAAGATGAGACTAAATTTTGCAATACAATTGTAACTTCGATCCGAGCTTCAGTAGTGTTTTAACATTAAGTGTACCATTAGCACGTCTTCCCTAGGGACGTACGTTACGATTCGATTTTTATGAAGATCGATTCAACTGAATACGATCTAGCGATTTTTTGAATCGATCATCGATCACTTCAATACGATCTTCATTCGAATCGATTCATAAGCTATGTGAGTCGAATCCTTTAGATCGTAGGTATTATAAAAACATTTTTAAGAAGGAAGATAGATTACAAACGAATGCCGACACTATAATTATTTACATTATTAGTTTGCAATGTTTATGACGGTACAAAGCGCAACAAGTCGATAGGCAAAAATAATGAAACATGATGCAAGTACCTAGTTCTAAAAAGTCCTCGTTGATTTTATTCTGCTTTGGTCGCTTGTGCCATACGTATCACCGTGTTTTAATAATTGTGCCTATTGTGATTTTACCGATGGCTCCACCTATAAATCCAGTGTGTGGTCCGATTTCGTAAAGACTGATATTGGAGGGAAATGCAAAATATATCATTGTATCGCAATAACAAAAGGTAACACCACCAACCTTTCAAACTATATGCAAAAGACATCATCCTTTATTTTTGAAATTCAAAATTTGAATCGATTTTTAGGAGATCGATTCAACAGAAAACGATCCGATCCAAGAATCGATTCAGAGGTCTACGATCCAAAAAATCGATTCAAAGAGAGAAATCGTGCATCCCTAGTCTTCCCTTCTAAGCCATTAAAAAAAAAACATTCCAAACAAGATAGTATTTAACGAATTTATGAAAAAAAAACATCGCTGCACACGCATGTGTAATAAAAACTGTAATACACGTTTATTATCGGGACCATCGCGTGTTGATTGCTACAATTTCCATGGTTCGGGCCTCGGGTCGGACGTGAAGTTGCTATCAGCTCATTAGTCGTATGCTGTTGGAACTGGTTATCATTAGGTGAATTTGAAAGAAAATGCTTTCCCTTGTGAAAACGACAAAAATTCATGCGTCCCATTACAAAAAGCTTTTTTTTTATTGCTTAGATGGGTGGACGAGCTCACAGCCCACTTGGTGTTAAATGGTTACTGGAGCCCATAGACCTCTACAACGTAAATGCGCCACCCACCGTGAGACATAAGTTCTAAGGTCTCAGGTATAGTTACAACGGCTGCCCCACCCTTCAAACCGAAACGCATTACTGCTTCACGGCAGAAATAGCAGGGCGGTGGTACCTACCCGCGCGGACTCTAGAGGTCCTGCCACCAGAAAACTAACGTTGTAGTTAGTGTTTCATGACTTAATATTTAAAAAAATTAAAAAATCCATTACTTTACAATAAAATTCCTGGTTTGTACCAACGGTATATTTTTTTTTCTTTTCCATTACCTTTGTAGACAAACGTGTACACGACTCAACTGATAATGAGTGGTCACCATCGCTCTTCGACGTGAGCAATGCCAGGGGTACCGACAAGCCGCTGTCCACCGAAGAATGCTTTCCGGAAAGCTCATCTCGGAAGAAACAAGCTCAAGCAACATCTTAACTCAAACAAGAACTTAATAAGTCTGAACGTCTAACTTTGAAAGCACCTCTTAGCATAAGACAAGATTATCAGAAATTTAACACCTTCCAAACTTTTGTTCTAAAGCACATTCCTTTCAACTGGAACTTAAATCAAAAGTCCGACTTTAGTTTTTAAAGCATCGAACGCCCGAAGCTTTCCCTAGCTAATTTATTGAACGACTTCCAACTGTAAGTAGGGTACTAAGTCGAAACTCAAGCCGGGCTGAGTAACAATCAACAAGCTCGGAGTTGTACTTAATAATGCTTGATTACAATTTAGGTGACGTCATTTGACAGTAATCTGAATAGTACTGGGACGTTTTCAATTTTGCGGCCAAAAAAGTAACGATTTCATGGATTTAAAATTTCTCTAATTTTCCATTTTTTTTGTATTTAGGCATGTTCAGAATAAAAAAATTTTTTCATCATTATCAACTCAATCACACATTTGTTGATAATATTATGCATATAATATTCATATATATTTTTAATTTTAAGCATTTTATAACGCCAACACGGATGACAATTTAACTAGGAACTTTTTTAAAAAGCTTACAAATCGTACTTCTTTTGTTTTTAATCATGGTCTAATATCCAGTTAGTTTTCCTTTATTATTGTATTATATATACTGATTAAATAAAATTGTCGAATTTCAACACGCATTACTGGAAAAATAGCAAACAAGTTAGAATACCTTGACGTATTTGTTGTCGCACTTTTTATTTTCAGGAACAAACTTATAAATTGTACTCTATCTTCCAATACCTACTTATTTTTAAATTGTGTTATTATTTTGTTTTACGTTTTACGAATTCATTTCATTGAATGCATGTTGACATTGCCTGTTATTAAAGTAATAATAATTAACTATATTAACAATGAGCATTTTTTTAAAGTTAAGTTATTCCAATAATAGAAGAAATTACGTCTAATAATAACCCAAATATTCGTATCTTATTGCTACGTTATTAACGATTGATGTTCCATCGGTGACCTATGAATTTTCACGCCATCCAAACTCTTAATCCCGGAGGCATAACAAAAAACTCTGTCGACTTTATTATGACAAATACCGTCTCGTTTTGAAGATAAGTAAATCGAGAGAAGCCTCCTTAAGGCAGGCATATTTTACGCGGCTAAAACTGAATATTTTATAAGGCTCCTTTGGCTAAATCTACGTGGTTTCAAAAGGATATATAGTGAGTTATGCTATAGGAGATAATATCGCAGTGTCTCAGGACGTATGTGCCACGCGAAACACTGACTTCAAGATCATCGTACGACTTTTCACTGATGAACTCAAGTTTCAAGATGCTGAAAAGCAACAAATAAAATTTTGCTAGTTATGATTAATTAAAACCGGTATTCCGGTTTAATAATTTTTATCATATACTAGCTGACCCGTCAGACTTCGTTACAAAATAAACACAATAAAAGGAAAAACAAAATTGTTATTTTTATTTAATTCCGATCTAATTTCATATTTATCTAACCTTTTAAACCTTCTCTGGACTTGCACAAATAATTCAAGACCAAAATTAGCCAAATCGATCCAGCCGTTCTCGAGTTTTAGCGAGACTAACTAACAGCAAGTCATTTTTATATATATAGATAAATAATAGATAAATAACTGGTAACAAATCACGCGCGGTCATCCGATCCTTATTTAGGATATCCTTTGTTATAGGTACCATAGACTGATGACCATACTTTTATTATGTGTTTAAATTTAAACATGTATAGATAATAAACACCTAGACAATGAGCAAACAAACCTCTTTATCACACGATTGTTTTGCCCGATGTGGCACTGGTGGTAGGACCTCTAGTGAGTCCACCACGCACGGGTAAGTCGGTACCTACCCGTGCGTGGTGGTCCGCCCTGCATATTTCTGCCGTGAAGCAGTAATGCGTTTCGGTTTGAAGGATGGGGCAGCCGTTGTAACTATACTAAGACCTTTTTTTTTTTTGGTCAGGAGGAAATCGCCGGACTTCCGCCCTCCCCTGGGGATGGAAGGCGGGGCATGTCGGAGTCGAACTGACTAAAACCTCCTGTCGCTCAACAACCCGCGTCCGAACCTCGCATGAGACAGAGCCCATGAAAAGGCAAAGGGGGGAAAGTGAAGCGTTTAGTGCGGAGCACATCTCTGCCATCACCCTCCCCCTCGGGACGCCGGACCAGCGGTCGTCGGCGCCACGACCACCAGCAGCCCTCTCGGTCGGCAGGCTATCCGGAGCCCGCATAGATGGCGCCGGTTAGAATGGATTATCCTACGGAATACTCCGCTGGGTCAGAACCAGCGTGGGTCGAGGATAGCCGGCCTTCCATCACCCAGATGCTCTTGCGTAAAACGCGTGCAGAGCAGCTTGCACGTCGTCTTCTTAGGCCCCCTTCGCCAGTCCCCAGACCGACATATGAAGGGGACCCGAAACACTTAGAGGGCCAGGGCTTGGGCGAGATCCGCCTCCCTGGCTCCCGCTCGACGGCGGTGGGCTTGCGCGTCTCTCACGCGCCCCGCCGCCTCCTTCTGCGAGATGGTGCACTCGCAGAAGTCGAGCATCGCCTTCCACGACTCGTCGTCGCCGAGCATCGATGCCACAACACTCGGCAACGACAAGTCGTTTCCTATTTTTGCGACGAGGACACGGCGCCACCCCTACCATGTGGGGCAGGCGACGAGCATGTGCTCCGCCGTGTCCAAGTCGCAACCACAATGGTGGCACTCTGCCGTCGGCTCGGCTCCGATCCGGTGCAGGAACTCACCGAAGCAACCATGGCCAGTGAGCACCTGCGTGAGCCGGAAAGTGAGGCGTCCTCTGTCACGATTCACCCAGTTCACAAGAACCGGGCGAATCGCCTCGACGGTCCTACGACCAGCCGAAGGATCGGCCAGCCGTCTGGACCATGACTCCAGCACGGACCGCCGAGATTGGGCCCTCTGCGCTCTGACCGCACTGGGGCTGGGACGTGCCACGCCCCGGATACGAAGGTCAGCCCGCCACTGATAGTCAGCAGCGAGCGCCTCCGCCGCCAAAACCCAAGGCGGCGTCCCAGCCAGTACACACGCCGCCTCGAAAGAGATGGTGCGATAACCAAGGATGACCCTGACCGCGATGGTGCGTTGCGGCCGTTGCAGCAGCTTCGCTACCCCCACGGCCAGGGACTGGCCCCACACGGGCGCCCCGTATAGGGCCATTGATCGCACCACCCCTGTATAGAGACGGCGCGTCACCTGGTCAGGCCCCCCGACATTGGGAAGGAGCCGGCTTAACGCGCCGGCCACCCCCAACAAACGAGGGACCAGATTCTGAAAGTGAGCACGGAAGGTCCAACGACTGTCCAGAATGAGGCCGAGGTACTTCAACTGCACCCCGACCCCGATACGGACGCCTCCAACCACGATATGGGCATCGACAGGTGGCACTCTCCGGGGCCTGTGGAACCACATGGCCTCGGATTTACTGAGCGCCACGTCGAGGCCCAGTCTCCTGATTTTACCGACGACATGCGCCACCCCTGCCGTAGCAAAACGGGCAGACTCAGCAAAACTCCCCCCCGGGCCACGACCAACGTGTCGTCTGCGTAACAGATTACACTCAGACCCGGGAAGAGGGCACCCCTCAGCCCCCAGTCATACCCGATATTCCACAAAAGAGGGCCGAGCACCGACCCCTGTGGAACACCGCGCACGACCGGGAACCGGTGCACGATCCCACCGTGTCCGGTACACGTGACCGATCTGTCCTCCAGGTAGGAATCCACCAGTCGGCGAAGGTAGGGGGGCACTCCGTGTCGTTCCAGCGCCCCCCCCTATCACGGACCAGGGCAGGGTGTTGAACGCATTGGCGATATCGAGTGACACCGCCAAAGCCACCCCACCCCCGGAGACGGCCTCATCCGAGAGGGCCTGCACGCGAAGGATCGCGTCTACCGTTGAGCGGCCCTCTCGGATATACTAAGACCTTAGAACTTATAATATCTCAAGGTTCGTGGCGCATTTACGTTGTAGTTGTCTATGGGCTCCAGTAACCACTTAACATCAGGTAGGCTGTGAGCTCGTCCACCGATCTAAGCAATAAAATTTAAAAAAAAGCCGTGAATCAGTAATGCGTTTCGGTTTGAAGTGCGGAGCAGACCTTGTACTGTAAAAACTGAGACCTTAATTCCGACATTTCAAATACTTTACAGTCGTCGTGGTCACGTAGGACTTGATCAAGGACCTAGAAGTAGCTTTAGTAGACTTCTAAACGATACCTTTAAACGAGCAATTATTGTATATAAATATATAAATAATCTGAATCTGGGAAACGGCTCCAACGATTTTCTTAAAATTTTGTATACAGGGGATTTCGGGGGCGATAAATCGATCTAGTTACGATTTATTTCCCGAAAATGTTGTTTTATTCGTGCTTTCAATAATCAACTTTATCGATAATCAACTTTATGACTCTTCCCGACATCTATTGGCGAATAATAATACTATTTTTCACAATTGAGAGCAACTAACTGCTTTAAAGACACAATAACACTAAAGCTATTCCAGCAGATGGCGTTGTTAAGCCACCCGAAGCCAATGAGTGTTTGCTTTAAGGTGAGACCAAGAAAATGAATTGTTTATTTATATTATACTAGCGACCCGCCCTCGCTTCGCTTCGGAAACATTAAAACACACATGAAACCAAAAAAATTTTTTTTTTTTTTTTTAAAAAGTGGCCTATGTTCATCAGGGACAATGTCGGCTTCTAATGGAAAAATAATTTTTCAAATCGGTCCAGTAGTTTCGGAGCCTATTCGAAACAAACAAACAAACAAATCTTTCCTCTTTATAATATTAGTATCTATAGATGTGTCTTTTTAACTCACATGTTCACTTAAAAATGCCTGAACTATATTGGAATATTTCATCATTTTATCAATATGTAATTCGTATTTAAGTATAATTTCTAAAAAACACAATTTATAAAAAAAAAAAAAATACCAAGCTAAGTTCGTTCTTCGTCTAGTAGACTTCTAAACGGTTAATCTACGAGAATTTATTTCTAAAAATGTTCGTCGTTCTTCTGTACCGTAGAACACAAGGCACAGAGACAAGTGCCTCATCAACATTCACAAAAAAAAAAAAAAACACTCCCGAGTAACTTTTTTCCTACCTTTAAATGAAAACCAGCTCGGTTCCATGCTTTCTTTTGCATGTAAATGTTCTTTTCTCGCGAACGAATGAAGTTAAAACGTATATAATATTAAGCCGTGGAATGCTTTTCCGGGGGGCAAAAGCTAAATTACATTCGAAATCGAATTTACGCTAACGTTTATCAACAGGTAGCTTTGTAAGAGGACTTTATCAAAGCTTGCTCGCGAGCTAAATTTGATTTATGAAGTGTTTTGATGTCTGTAATGCCTTTCGGATAAGATATGGCCCGGCGTTGTGACGATGAAATATAAAGAGTCGAGAAATGAATTTTAATATTTTCGATCCGATTAGCCTTGGTTTTTGAGTTTTGGTTTGAGTTTGAGTTTTTTTTTATTACTTAGATGGGTGGACGAGCTCAAAGCCCACCCGGTGTTAAGTGGTTACTGGAGCCCAAAGACATCTATAACGTAAATGCGTCACCCACCTTGAAATATAAGTTCTAAGGTCTCAGTATAGTTACAACGCCATCCCCACCCTTCAAACCGAAACGCATTACTGATTCACGGCAGAAATAGGCAGGGTGGTAGTACCTACCCGTGCGGACTCACAAGAGGTCCTACCACCAGTAATTACGCAAATTATAATTTTGCGGATTTGATTTTTATTACACGATCTTATTCCTTCACCGTGGAAGTCAATCGTGAACATTTGTTGGGTACGTATTTCATTAGAAAAATTGGTACCCGCCTGGGATTCGAACACCGGTGCATCGTTCAACACGAATGCACCGGACGTCTTATCCTTTAGGCCGGGACTACTTCGGTTTTCTGGCATTTGAGTTAAATCAAATAATTTTCCATTACTTCGTATCAATCTCAGGATGTGGGAATTCAACCCTCGGTAATGTCCCTAGTCGCCTATTATCAATCGATACTAGTGGTATCTTCAAACATTCCTGTGGTGGTAAGGCTACCTATTTCGGCCACGAAACAGTCATTCATACCGAATTAGATGTGGTACAGCCTTGATAAAATGTAATTGAAACTTCGACCTTATATACGTTATATTAAGGTTGTTTCCAGGAATCATTTAGCAACAAGTGTGACGTCAAAGGTGCAAGGATAAACACAATCTCCATACAAACACCTCAAGTGAAAAGAAAACGTCTAAAGCCCTGCCGGTAACTCTGACAAACGCTTACGCAATTCGTTTGTCGAAAAATATGAATGGTCATCAGGAAACTTTTCACGTTACCGATTCCCTGGAGGGCCGACCTTCTGAAGTAAACGGCGTTTTGATATTCGGACCTTTACCCACCCGCGCGCCGTGACCCTAAAATCGCGAACTATAATATGGTCAGGAACGACAGGCTCTCTGCTCGTGGTGGTGGTACCGTCATTTACTATAGAAGAGCCCTGCATTGCGTCCCGCTCGATCCTCCCGCGCTCGCTAATATCGAAGCATCAGTGTGCCGAATCTCACTGACGGGACACGCGCCGATCGTTATCGCGTCCGTTTATCTTCCACCGGATAAGATCGTTCTAAGCAGTGATATCGAGGCGCTGCTCGGCATGGGCAGCTCTGTCATCCTAGCGGGCGACCTAAATTGTAAACACATCAGGTGGAACTCTCATACCACAACCCCGAATGGCAGGCGGCTCGACGCGTTAGTCGATGATCTCGCCTTCGATATCGTGGCTCCGCTAACCCCGACTCACTACCCGCTAAATATCGCGCATCGCCCGGATATACTCGATATAGCGTTATTAAAAAACGTAACTCTGCGCTTACACTCGATCGAAGTAGTTTCAGAGTTAGATTCAGACCACCGTCCCGTCGTTATGAAGCTCGGTCGCGCTCCCGATTCCGTTCCCGTCATGAGGACTGTGGTGGATTGGCACACGCTGGGCATTAGCCTGGCTGAATCTGATCCACCATCGCTCCCGTTTAGCCCGGACTCTACCCCGTCTCCTCAGGATACCGCTGAAGCCATAGACATCCTAACGTCACACATCACCTCGACATTAGATAGGTCATCGAAGCAAGTTCTGGCGGAGGACTTCCTTCACCGCTTCAAATTGCCCGACGATATTAGGGAACTCCTTAGAGCTAAGAACGCCTCAATCCGCGCATACGATAGGTATCCTACCGTGGAAAATCGCACTCGAATGCGTGCCCTACAACGCGACGTAAAGTCTCGCATCACCGAAGTCCGAGATGCCAGATGGTCTGATTTCTTAGAAGGACTCGCGCCCTCTCAAAGATCTTACTACCGCTTAGCTCGTAGTCTCAAATCGGATACGGTAGTAGCTATGCCCCCCCTCGTAGGCCCCTCAGGCCGACTCGCGGCGTTCGATGATGATGAAAAAGCAGAGCTGCTGGCCGATACGTTGCAAACCCAGTGCACGCCCAGCACTCAATCCGTGGACCCTGTTCATGTAGAATTAGTAGACAGTGAGGTAGAACGCAGAGCCTCCTTGCCACCTTTGGATGCGTTACCACCCGTCACCCCGATGGAAGTTAAAGATTTGATCAAAGACCTACGTCCTCGCAAAGCTCCCGGTTCCGACGGTATATCTAACCGCGTTATTAAACTTCTACCCATCCAACTCATCGTGATGTTAGCATCTATCTTCAATGCCGCTATGGCTAACTGTATCTTTCCCGCGGTGTGGAAAGAAGCGAACGTTATCGGCATACACAAACCCGGTAAACCAAAAAATAATCCGACGAGTTACCGCCCGATTAGCCTCCTCATGTCTCTGGGCAAACTGTATGAGCGTCTGCTCTACAAACGCCTCAGAGACTTCGTCTCATCAAAGGGCATTCTCATCGATGAACAATTCGGATTCCGTGCAAATCACTCATGCGTACAACAGGTGCACCGCCTCACGGAGCACATTCTCGTGGGACTTAACCGACCAAAACCAATCTACACGGGAGCCCTCTTCTTCGACGTCGCAAAAGCGTTCGACAAAGTCTGGCACAATGGTTTGATTTTCAAACTTTTTAACATGGGCGTACCGGACAGTCTCGTGCTCATCATACGGGACTTCTTGTCTAACCGCTCTTTTCGATATCGAGTAGAGGGAACCCGCTCCTCCCCGCGACCACTCACGGCTGGAGTCCCGCAAGGCTCTGTTCTTTCTCCGCTCCTATTTAGTTTATTTGTCAATGATATTCCCCGGTCGCCGCCGACCCAGCTAGCCTTATTCGCTGACGACACAACCGTTTACTACTCAAGTAGAAACAAGTCCCTAATCGCGATTAAGCTCCAGAGTGCAGCGTTAGCCCTCGGACAGTGGTTCCGAAAATGGCGCATAGACATCAACCCAGCGAAAAGCACAGCAGTGTTATTTCAAAGGGGAAACTCTCCGCTTATTTCCTCCCGCATTAGGAGGAGAAATATCACACCCCCGATCACCCTCTTTGGCCAACCTATACCCTGGACCAGGAAGGTCAAGTACCTGGGAGTCACCCTGGATGCATCCATGACATTCCGCCCGCATATAAAAACAGTCCGTGACCGTGCCGCATTTATTCTCGGTAGACTCTATCCCATGATCTGTAAGCGGAGTAAAATGTCCCTTCGGAACAAGGTGACACTTTACAAAACTTGCATAAGGCCCGTCATGACTTACGCAAGTGTGGTGTTCGCTCACGCGGCCCGCACACACATAGACACCCTCCAATCCCTACAATCCCGCTTTTGCAGGTTAGCCGTCGGGGCTCCGTGGTTCGTGAGGAACGTCGACCTACACGACGACCTGGGCCTCGAATCGATCCGTAAACATATGAAGTCAGTGTCGGAACGTTACTTCGATAAGGCTATGCGTCATGATAATCGCCTTATCGTTGCCGCCGCTGATTACTCCCCGAATCCTGATCACGCAGGAGCAAGTCACCGTCGTCGCCCTAGACACGTCCTTACGGATCCATCAGATCCAATAACTCTTGCATTAGATACCTTCAGCTCTAACACTAGGAGCAGGCTAAGGAACCCCGGTAACCGTACTCGTCGAACTCGACAAAGAGGTCGACGTGCAACCTAACCCATGCATCAGCCCGCTGAGTTTCTCGCCGGATCTTCTCAGTGGGTCGCGATTCCGATCCGGCAGTAGATTCATTCGCGAAGCAATTGCTCTTGAGTTGTTAGGTCTCCTTCGGAGGCGCTCGGGCAGTTGTTAGCAAATCCCACCCCTCCTGGCTGAGCCTTTGCTCGCCCACCTGTCCTGGTGAAGCTGGAAAGGCCTCCGGGCCACCAGTAATCTTTCAATCACAAAAAAAAAAAAAAAAAAAAAACCTTTACCCAAACACAACTACTGACAAACATTTGCATATCATTGTGGCTCGTTCGAATAGGGGAACACGTTTGAATTTTCTTAATTTACTTTTTTAATAGCACTTTGCAATCGATGAGAAAATTTTAATCTTAATTTTGACGCTTCTTTTGGTGTTATGCAGCTCTTATCAAGGTAAGTATCGCCATAAACACAAAGGCGCACGGAATTGACTTTCTCTTACATTATAAGACGGATGTCCCATCAATCGAAGCAGAATCGATCCTTATGTTGCGTCAGTAGTAAACACAAAACTATATCACAAGTTTCCAAATCATAACTCTTTTGAAAGCGAGTCTTCTTTTTCTCCACCTTATCTCACTAGGTGGAATCGGCACAGCTAATTTTTCTCTTCCATTCTCTTCTATCAGCCGTCATCTCAACACTCACTCCTCTCTCTCTCATATCGTCATTCACACACTCCATCCATGTCTTCTTCGGTCGACCTCTTTCCCTCTACCTTGCACTACCATTTCCATACATTTCATTTGAAAGCGAATCATTGGTGGTATTCCGAGCGAATTATTTATTGTACCTACCAAAAAAACCTTACCTGACTTGTTTCCTAGCGTTATGGTACACCGTTGGTAAAGGCTTAAATTGCTGATAAATGATACTGTAAAATTAAATTCTCTTTTCTGAGTCATGACCTAAAGGATGTGGCTTAAAACAAAAACAAAAACGTGTACATTTGTTATCCGAATAAAGAAAGTTAAAGTAATTAAAACGGGCACGTGGTGAACCTAAAGAAGACCTCGTGAAAGACCTCACGTTTGCTAATTTCAAAGGGACAATCCTCCCACGCTGGAGCGCTGGTCCGCTAAAGCTACCTTCGTTCGCGTCCATTAAAAAGAGAACATTTCCAAGGAAACGTTGATTGTCGGATACGGGAACGGAATAAGCAAGAATCCGAAAATTAGCGATTCTCAGGACGGTGTATGCCGAGTGCTAATAAAGTTCTGCGGTAAGTGTCCTGACTCGCATATAAATCAGACGAAACTCGTGCAGGAGGAACCAATCTGAACGATGGTTAAGAACGGTATATAGTTCTGTGGGTGTTGTTGCCTTGTTTGTTATGTTGCGGAGATATTGCTGAGGTTCCAGGAATTCGCTTTGTATTGAACTTTACGCACGGCGTGAGGATATGAGTTCCAAAACTAAGTGGAAATAATTGTGATAAGTCTTGTTATTTTGTTTTGCGTGTATTTTTTGTCTATTTCCGGTTCTCAACCGATTTTAAAATGCTTTTTTACTTAAATATTGTGGTACATTTATTAATATCAAATGAGAACCAAGTAGAATTCATAGTATTTAATTCGTAATGTTCATGTCTTGGACACACCTTAAGGCTCTAATGTCAATCAACGCTTATTGTTATAGGAAGTTCAGGTTTCGTAAGTCAAAATATTTGTTACATTTTAATAATTCGTCCGCTTTGAAATCTAACGTCTGTTTGCTGGTCATTCACGCGAATTTTATATAGCTGAGAAAAAATTACTGTCAAGATTTTCTTAATAGCTCGATGGTATCAATGACTATATTAAATGTACCTTATCCGACGAACTAATCGTTTACGACGGAGAGTTCGACGAGCGAAATAACTCATAGACACAACCCACTGATTTTCTCGCCGGATCGTCTCAGTGAGTCGTGATTCCGATCCGGTGGTAGATTCTGCGAAGCGCTATTCTTGCTAGTCAAATCAAATCAAATCAAATCAAAAAAAAAATATTCAACATAAATGAAAGCACATACTTGTTGAACGTCAAAAAGAACTACCGCCAATTCACAAAAACTAGCCTCCGTCCTGAGAAGAACTGGCAAGAAACTCAGCGGGCATGTCTTTTTTTTTTTAAATATTAGACTATTATTTTTTTTTTTTTTTTGTTTTTTAAATATGCAGTTTTACAAGGAGTATTATAACGTAATAATTATTGCAATATTGAAATGCCCGGAGCGAGCAACTCATTCTCACTTTGTGCAATCTTCTAGTGCTAGTATTAGGTAATTCTCACAGGTGAGCTCACGTACCCGATGCGTGTAGCTGAAATAGCCTATTAGGCTACCAGCGAATAGGTAGGCAGAAAAAAGGGAAACATAGGAACGACTCTCGGCTACAGAATATGTACGTGGGGATTTTCCCATATTTATGTAATACCGAAATTCAAGTAATTTTATACTGTAGTTTATCTTGTAGGCAAATCGGTACTAAGTACCCGTGCCGTTCTAACAATTGTGTTCTGCCTTGAAATCTCGAACAATCGTCATACAACACAACATAAGCTTTGAAAGTCTTTAGCAGCATTCACGTTGGGATATGTATGGACTCCTTTTTGTCCTACCTAAACTGATAGCCTTGAGAGTCTATTTCAGCGTAACCTTAACTAGTAGGTGAACTCACGAGGCTCAAACCTGACGAACCCTAGCAAGAGCCGTGCTTCGCAGAATCTACCACTGGATCAGAAGCGCGACCCAATGAGAAGATCCGGCGAGAAACTCAATGGGCTGTATCTGTGGGTTAATTTACTCGTCGAGCCCTACGTCGTAAGCGACGGGTTCGACGGGAACGATCAGCGGTGCTTGAGGTATGGACTCCGACAGCCACATAACCAGATGGACCACGAGGTCGTTTATCCATCTATATGGATGCATAGTGCTTAGGCAATAAAGGAATGTAGGTCACAGTCATAAATCATTGACGAGCAAAATAAAAAGTGCTGTTAAAAATTAGGACAACGAATCAAGACCCTGAAAAATTCATAAAATTTTTCTCTTGGATAAAAAGATTTTACATATAAAACTACATTATCGTACTTTTAAAATAAATATATTTCTGTCTCTGTATTTATCTCTTGGAAAACATGATACTTATCCCTAGCCTCACCAGCCTTACATCTAGTTACAAAATAAAAACAATAGTAAAATAATAATTTAAGATCATTTTAATCAAAGCCCTGAAATAATATTTTAGTAAAAGTTCCCGACTGTTTCTGAGTTTTGATTAAAATCCCGAACAGTCTTAACTCAAACCTCTGATAAACTTTCGACTTCAATCACATGGCGGTGTCTTTTCTTCTTATGGATCCCTTCAAATTCGTTTTGTATGTCTTCTAAGCTTCTACCCTTAGTTTCTGGTACAAAGAAGTAAACGAACACTGTACCAACTACGCAGGAAACGGCAAAATGCCAAAACGCCCAGCCGGGCTTCACTAAATCTTCCAAATTCTGGTATAATTTTGTGACAGTGAAAGCCAGGAACCAATGAACACCAGCTGTTATGGCAGTCGCCCTTCGGATTGCATGTGGAGGAAATATCTCGCGAAGCATCAGCCAAGGTATAGAACCGGCTCCAGCGGCGTAAAATATCACGAAGAAACACAAAGTGAACAACGGCACCCACGTATTATTGGATGAAAAATTCGTAGCTTGCAAATGATAATAGATAGCCAACCCGCCCAAGTTTAAGGCCATCATTATAAATGACGTCATCAACAACACTCTGCGTCTGACTACCTTCAACAGCATTGTCGAGAAGTACGTTGAAGAAACCAGACCGAAACCTAGAATTATTGCAGCATTCGGCGGATTCAGTGAGACAGATAGATTCTTGAATATTTTTCTCGCATAGAAAAGAACAGCATAAATCCCGCTCATTTGCTGAAAAATCATTAGACAGAAAGAGACCAAGAGAGGTTTCAACATGCCTCTCGTAGTAAAGAGCTCTTTGAAAGTGACCCTGTTTTTGCCAGCGTTCATCAAGTAATCTCTCAATGTTCTGATTTCTCCGTCTATGTCATTATCGATCCCTCGATAGTACCTCAAAGCTGCTTTGGCTTCACTATATTTACCCTGGGACATCAGATAGGTCGGAGATTCTGGTAAGAAAATAAACGCAATGAAGAATGCGATGGGTATTAAAGAGCAAAGAACCGAAAGCCAAGACACATTTCCAACTATACCTGTAACCAAGAAAACTGAAATTAGTAATTTGGTCTATAATTATTTGGCAACGCACTAAAAGGCCTGTACGTATCCATATAAAGTTTTTTAATTATTTGAATTCGTATACTCAATATTTACTTTCAAACCTGTTTCAAGATACTAATACTGGATTTTGCTTTCCTTCTCCATTTCGAATGAAAGAAATTTGTGAAAAGATGGACTAGTTAGTCTATTATGTTATAAAGATACTTTATTGGTGGTAGGACTTATTTTGGTGTACCGCGCGGGTAGGTACCACCACCCTGCCTATTTTTGCCGTGAAGCAGTAATGCGTTTCGGTTTGAAGGGTGGGGCAGCCGTTGTGACTATACTGAGACCTTAGAACTTATATCTCAAGGTGTGTGGCGCATTTACGTAGTAGATGTCTATGGGCTCCAGTAACCACTTAACACCAGGTGGGCTGTGAGCTCGTCCACACGTCTAAGCAATAAAAAAAAATAAAAAAACACCAGGTGGGCCGTGAGTTCGTCCACCAACCTAAGCAAAAAAAAAGGTAAATGTTTGTTGACAAATCCTGGTTTAACATTCATAGCACTCACCTAAGAAGTACCCAAACAAAACGCCACAATTAAAATCGACGTGATAGAAATTGGCTAAGGTCTTGAGCAGATGTTTTTCGGCTATGTCTTCGACGTAAGGTGGTATGCTAACACTGAATGCGCCCACAGCTATTCCTCCCACAAATCTTCCGACGTATAAACCATAGACGTTTGGGCTGAAATATTCAAAAAATTACCTTACGACCTTAAAGATAAATATGTTTTAAAAAAAATTTACTTACGACCCTAAAGATAAATAAACTTTTCTTTATTTATATCAGTTGACAGTCTTAGTCGTAAAATGTTTTACAAGATCAATGCCAACACATTTGTATTTCATTACATGCACCAAAAATTTATTGAGCTTTTTCAAAACATATAAAACTATGAAGTTTCCTCTCCCTATACAATTAGTAAGAATCTCCATACAGATCTACTTAAGTTTGCTTGCTTAAATACACTGATTTAATAAAAAAATCCTCTCTTTAGTCTACTAAGATTTGTTTATCATTAATGAAAACAAATCCTCACCTCGAAGCGACTAGAATCCAAGAGACGAGCAGTGGTAAAGCCAAGTACAGTAATGTCTTTTTCCTACCGAAGTATTCGGAAATCAGGCCAGAGGGTACAGCACCAAACACCGCTCCCAAACACAAGAGTGACGCCACCCAGGATCCTTGGGTATCTGACAACTAAATGAAAAACGTTTCATCAGTAAAATCATCACTTGGAGTATCTATAAATCTGGTACTTCATGCAATATCGCTCCCACTAAAACTCATTTTACGTTAATGTAAACGTATGTAGTATTATTATTATTTTATTGCCTTTGTAGGCAGACGAGCATACGGCCCACCTGATGGTGAGTGGTTACCGTCGCTCACGATGTCAGCAATGACAGTGGTAGAGCCAAGCCGCTGCCTACCATTAAGTACTTTCCGCAAGCCTCGTTTGAAGAAGGACATGTCATAGCGCTCGGGATACACCGTGGAGATGAGCTAATTCCAAAGCGGGATGGTACGTGGCAAAAAAGATCTCTGGAAACGAACTGTGGATGGATAACCGCAGTAGCTCCAGGTAGTATGTATGAATCTACTCCGATGGCGGGTGGTGGGATGGTAAAAAAATCAAGTGATTTATTCATTTAAATTTTTGAAAAAGTTAACAAAAAGTAGAAATTCGAATTCAGTAATAAAACAAAAAAAAAAATAATGACTTAAAGTTCGTTCTTACCTAAAAATTAACAATAGGTATTCTTTTTTTTTTTAAATGCCTGCAATACATCAATTTTTCTAATCTGAACACTTTTAGGACCAAAAAAGCAGTAATCACATATGTAGGAAATAATAAAAAAACAGATTTAAAGTTATTTAGGCGCTTACCTCCAGACGAGTTTTAAAGTTTTCATCATAAGTCGAATTCTGCTCTGCCCAATCCGGTATCGGTGTAGTATAATCCTAAAATAAAAAAAAAATTGAAATGCACTCTTCTGATATTTTGAACCCTTTCGCTGCTATCAGTGAATATAGTCACCGGCTAAAAAACACCGCCTCTACACGATGGGTGATTTCAAGAGCAAAAGCTCAGTTGCCTGCGAAACCCTAAGCAGCGAGGTCTGCCGTGGCGAATGGATTAAACAAAAATACGTTATTTAATGTCCAGCTTAACGAGAACTCCTTAACGTAGTTTTACGGTTAAATATCTTATTTATTTTTGGTATTATTCTACTAGCCGGATCTTCTCAATGGGTCGCGATTTCGATCGGGCGGTTTAATCTGCGAATTCTGCTCCAAATAGGGCTAGTTAATACTAGCAAATGCAAATTCCCTGAGGTTGACCAACCCAGGCGAGAATAGCCCCTAAGACTACCAGCCAATAAGTAGAGAGAGACAAATAAAAGCTCTTCGACGACATGTAAAATAATTTGGCCTTGCATAATATTTATTCGTGTTGATGCGTTATTCCCACGATTGATTTGAAGCTTTGTTCATAGCTGAAAACCAGTTTCCAGGCAGGTTTTTTTAATTTTTTTTTATTGCTTAGATGGATGGACGAGCGCACGGCCCACCTGGTGTTAAGTGGTTACCGGAGCCCATAGACATCTACAGCGTAAATGCCACCACCCACCTTGAGATAAGAGTTTTAAGGTCTCAGTATAGTTACAACGGTTACCCCACCCTTCAAACGGAAACGCATTACTGCTTCACGGTAGAAATAGGCAGGGTGGTGATACCTATCCGTGCGGACTCACAAGAGGTCCTACCGCCAGTAATTACGCAAATAACAATTTTACGGGTTGGTTTTTATTACATGATGTTATTCCTTCACGGTGGAAGTCAATCGTGAACATTTGTTGAGTACGTATTTCATTAGAAAAATTGGTACCCGGCTGTGGGATTCGAACACCGTTGCATCGCTAGATACGAATGCACCGGACGTCTTATCCTTTAGGCCGCGACGACTTCGACACGAGGGTTCCGCAAAAATCCGATTAGAATATTAATTACATTTAATTCTTTTATCGGTTGTTACGCCCGAATGTTCATTGCACAAAGCTAATTTTCGCGTTACTCACAAACTTCACTCGCCTACGTAAAGTTAACCAATAAAGTTTAGCGTAAAGTACGATAAATTCCCAAGTCCGCGATACGGCTTGTAACCGCAATCGCGACTTGCCGCCTCCTGCTCTAGTAAACCTTGTACTTATAATCAATAGTAGGCTTCGTAACAAGGCCACAGTATACCATACTAATAACTGGCCCTCACTTTGCTTTGGGAGCTGTAATTTATTATTGGTCTTATTTAATTTTCTTTTATACAATTCTGGCCCTGACAGTAATCTATACTTCTATACCAATATTATAAAGAGGAAAGATTTTTTTTGTTTGTTTGTATTGAATAGGCCCCGAAACTACTGAACCGATTTGAAAAATTCATTCCCTGTTTGGAAGCTACACTATCCCCGAGTGACATAGGGTATATTCTTTTTTGAAAAAAATTAGGGATCTTCGAATCTCTCTTTCGTCTTCTCTCTCGTCTTTCGAAATGCTGTAATAGTATACTGTCCGAACTTTATTACGTTTATGACAGTAAGTAGCAATATCATAAATCGGTGTATCGCGTGCGGCGAACTGTCAGCCGACTGTTCCCGGAACTTCGGCAGAAAGCTCCAGTTGAAAGTTACAGTTTCGAAGTTCGCTCCGCCGTCGTCGGTTTTATCGGGTCAAATACCGTTTTATTACATTATTTATTGACGACTTTTTAAATTATTGATAGGCCTCTAGCGGCGTTGAGACCTCGCTTGTTCTAAACCAGTTTAAATTTAGGACTGGTAATAGGACGAAGTGTGAGTAGTCCTTATCCTGCATTAGGTAGGGAAGTACTCTTTTTTTCATTCAGGCGTATCATTCATCATCTCTACACTCACAACCTTCTCTCCTCTATCCTCTTTTACACACGTCAAAGAATTATCTTGGAATCTGGTGGATTTGATTTGACGTCGATTATAATTTCGCAATAAATAAATAATAAACATAATTGAAATAAATAAATAAACGATCTAATTTAATTTATGTAAAAATATATAACCTTTTTACTAAATGATTAGTTGAATGATTGGTTACAAAACGCCTTATAGAGGAAAAAATTCCATCCACTGGCCCTTTACGTTCGTTCGTGTTTCGTACGAGACACTTTAATTCTCTTTTAAGAATCATTTAAAATCAGCGATAATTATTAGGCATTGCAGGCGAAAGTTTTATTAAATTGAAACAGTGATTAATGTTTTCCATCATCTATTTATCTCTAATATTCTACTATTATTCTAACTAAGGTTTTTAAAAATTAGAGAACTAAAATTAGAGAATTTAAACATTTACGTAACAATGACATAAAAATAAGGGTTCTAAACGTTACGTAAATATATTAAATAGTTAATCCTTCGCAAAGACATACGTATATATATACATGTGTAAATATTAACTTAATGTTATACAGAAATATTTTTTAAGCATCTCAAAATCATTTTTTTTAGTCAAATCTTTTATATTAATTAACTAGCGACCTCCCTTCGCTTCGCTTCGGAAACTGTAATTTATTATTGATTTCTCCACTATTTAATGGATGTTATTATACATATAAACCTTCCTCTTCAATCACTCTATCTACTAAAAAAAACGCATCAAAATTCGTTGCGTAGTTTTAAAGATTTAAGCATACATAGGGATATAGGGACAGAGAAAGCGATTTTGTTTTATACTATGTAGTGTGATGTTTCGCTTCTAAAACGCTGCGTTAAATACGCCCGTGTATTTGTTAGGAATTGACGGCACGTGGAAGCCTCAAGTTAATTTATCAGTTGTCGTTAATGAAAACCTTATTTATAGTCACTCCATGATGCTAGGGCAGGGGTACATCGCACGGCTGAGTGTAAATTTAACCTTTAGCGCTTTATACTGTATAGACGAGCGGTTTTGGGTTCTTAACGACATGTTCGTGTGTAATTGGGTTTATGGTCCGTTATTTACTGTTATTTAAGCGAGTAGTTTAATTGCTTGATAATTAATATTGATTAGATCAAAGATTTTGAAAATGACTGCTTCCTTTAAAAAAAAAATGTGAACCGTCACGGGACGCCTGGCAGATGTGAAACATCGAGATTATTTTGTAAAAGTAATATGCAGAAAATAACAGATTGTGATAGCCGTGTGTGAGCCGATAACCGTTTCCAAGACTCGTTATTTTTGTTATCTTTTTATTTATTTTTTTTACTTAATTTGTGTTTGGAATAAATGTTTATTATTATAATTATTATGATAGGAACTAAATATGTCATAATGATAAAATAAAATATTACGAAAAAATCATTTGTTTTAAGTAAAACACAGGTTATGTGTACTGTAGTAAACAACACTGTATACACTACGGAGTATACACTATAGGTATCCGAGCTCAGTGTAGCGAGAGAGATGGCTTAACGCCGGATCGAGTGGAATCGCACAGTCGATTGCGCATGGCGACACGTCGCCACACCGTACACACTACTGCATATAGACTGTATATATATACCATCATATAGCGTGGCGACGCGTCGCCACGGCATGCGTCACCACGCCAGAAATCAGTTTTACATGCGGCTATAGATGTTTCACATCAAAAATCATATCGAAATACTACTGTTTTTGAACGATAAGCAAAGATACATTTAATATAATTTGCCTAATTACTGGCAATACGACGTCTTGTGAGTTTGCACGGGTAGGTAGCACCACGTTGCAAGTTTCTGCAGTGAAGCAGTAATGCATTTCGACTTAAAGGGCGAAGCAGCCAGCATAATATTAGGAAACATATTAACTCACTAACCTTTCCGTATTCAGTGATCAATAATGGTAACGCTGATGATGACCATGCTACACAGACTCCAGCGGCAAAAGCACCAAGGTTCACTAAAACAATCAATGAAAAAAATTTTTTGATTCACTCATCATTATAATAATCATTTCATTAAATCCTTAATATTCCAAAATACAGAAAATATATTTTTAATTAATTAAAGTAATTAAAGTAAGTAATTAAATTAATACATTCTTCTGAAGTAAATAAATAATTAGATTTACCCTAATTGTTTTTGTTTGTTTTTAGTTCGCAAATTCGTTACTGGCCAACCTGATGTTGTTGTTGGCGGAGCTCTAAGGTATCGTATTGTAAATTCCAGCTTAAGGCGTAAGGTTAAAGTCTTAATTGTATTGAAAAAAGTGCTCTCTGCTGGATGGAGATACTTATCCATAAGGATTCAGAATACTGCCAATTCCATTTAATTACACAGTATAAAAAAATACCAGTAGATGTTGTCTGGTAATTTAGAACAACCATAGAAATCTTCTGCTAACTGCATACTGTATTTCTTCTCTTGTGGGTACAACCCTCGCTATGTTAACAGCCTTAAAATCCGTAACCAAAAAGTTAAATCATTTTTTTTTCGAACTATTTCCAAGGAACCTAGTGTGCGTTTATTATAAGCCTTATTAACCTTAGAGAATGTAAGAATTTCATAGCAATGAATTAAACAAAATAAAAAACTATAGACTGAAGTGCTATGAACTAAAAAAAAAGTACACGTGAATGAAGTGAAACTTCTTTTTCGATATGTAGTATTGTGGTTTTCTTCATTTTTATTCTTTAAATCAGGTTGCTCTTGTAATAGGGAATGTTGTGTATTCTTTAAATCAGGTTGCTCTTGTAATAGGGAATGTTGTGTATCAGAGATGCGACATCTTCAACATTTACATTATATATGTTTTAAATTATAGATAGAGAAATAAATATATATTTTGTTTGAAATACTTCATTAAAATATTGGACGATACTCGTTGCTAACGCTCGCGCTGGCCTGTAACATGTATACTTAATGTAAATAACATGTCATATATATATATGACATGTCCTTCTTCAAACGAGGCTTGTGGAGAGTATTAAGTGGTAGGCAGCGGCTTGGCTCTGCCCCTGGCATTGCTGAAGTCCATGGGCGACGGTAACCACTCACCATCAGGTGGGCCATATGCTCGTCTGCCTACAAGGGCAATAAAAAAAATAAAAAAAAACTACGCGCATGCGCTCGAGTGACGCATTCACTCTCGATCTCTTTCTATTCCATGGTAGCGTTAAATGTTTAACGCAACCTTGTTGGAAGTCGCATTAGAAGTTTCACTTCAATATATTACTTCAAAATATCGAAACTAACCTATACCGGTGCCCACATATTGCGTGGTGATTCCGGATGTATCCCTTTTGATATCCGGAATTGTCTCCATGCGGACGAGGACTTTGGGGTGGCCATTTTGACTGTCCCGCTGTTCCACATCCCTCGACAGTGCTTCGGCTTCCAAAGTCGATGAACTTTGTTCTTCCACTAGAATTCACAATAACAACAATTCGTAATTTGAATATTCATATATAAACAACAAAAAAACATGGAGTCTTTCATTGTGTTCTCTACTTGAAAAAGAAACTTGAACAAAGATATATGTACTGGATTCGTTACAGGAGCTCGAGGAATTGGGGTTCAATTATTTATGTATCTTATCTTATCTTATACCTTGAAACGAGCAATTCTTGTATATATATAATATAATCTGATTCTCGGAAACGGCTCCAACGATTTTTATAAAATTTAGTATACAGGGGATTTTTTTTGGGGGTGATAAATCGATCCAGCTACGATTTATTTTCTTTTTTTTTTTTTTTATTGCTTAGATGGGTGGACGAGCTCACAGCCCACCTGGTGTTAAGTGGTTACTGGAGCCCATAGACATCCACAACGTAAATGCGCCACCCACCTCGAGATATAAGTTCTAAGATCTCAGTATAGTTACAACGGCTGCCCTACACTTCAGAACGAAACGCATTACTGTTTCACGGCAGAAATAGGCAGGGCGGTGGTACCTACCCGCGCGGACTCACAAGAGGTCCTACCACCAGTCCAAAAACTTTAAATGGCTCTGCTGTAATGTTGCCAATATGTCACCCGTAGATATTATAAACGGGCTTTTCTGTACGGTTCATAACACTAATCACTCTACACTTTCTGTTAATCCAAATTATGGGAATTAATTGATTACGAATTAGTTAACTTTCATGGTGACCCAAACGTTTGAGTACAGAAACTATTCGATACGTATACATACGTCAGTATGCTTTAGTACATCGTATTGGATCTAAGTTCGAAATCGTGTAAACTATTTGTAGCGTACACAAGCCACCGCAAATTGCAGACTCCGGCTTCTAGGAGACAACACAGAGCTTAAAAAATATAGACATGTCATGTTTCGAACCCGCAAAATTATAATTTGCGTAATCACTGGTGGTAGGACCTCTTGTGAGTCCGCGCGGTGGGTACCACCACACTGCCTATTTCTGCCGTGAAGCAGTAATTGCGTTTCGGTTTGAAGGGTGAGGCAGCCGTTGTAACTATACTTGAGACCTTAGAACTTATATCTTAAGGTGGGTGGCGCATTTACGTTGTGGATGTCTATGGGCTCCGGTGACCACTTAACACTAGGTGGGCTGTGCGCTCGTCCACCCATCTAAGCAATTAAAAAAACTTAACACTAGGTGGACTCACAAGACGACCTTCCGCGAGAAATTGCAAACATTATTAAACAACAAGAAAAAAATTATTTGAACTTCTAGTGAGATTGCAATGAAGTGTCGATATTTAAAAAAAAAAATTGTCCCTAGAAATTGGCAAAAATATATATAAAACATGATTGTGTAAAGCCATGTTATTGTTTCGGCGTACGCTTATCAATGCTCACGAGGGGGAAAAAACGCAAAAAAATTAACAGCCCAGATTTGTTTTCGGACGCTGTCGAAAGATAAAATATCTGCATTATATTTTAATGTTATTATTTTTTGATAAGGTAGCTTTGCCTTAAAATAGATGGCCTCTTGTTCGTCGAGAGAGCAATTCGCTTTTTCCTTTGCGAATTTTTTGTAATATTGTTTTATTTTTCTCTTAAACCAAATGCCCTCCTAGTGTTACTTGTTTACTAACTCGAACGAAAATTTCGATAATTCACAAAGGTTTGAAAGAGTCATGAATTCAAATTAAATTTATTTAAGGGACGTCCCAAGCTTAGAGCATAACGCACATCCCTGCTTTACCGAAGTAATTAGCAGAATGATAAAATCTACTTTAATTTTATTTAATTATTTTATTGCAAGTTTTTTTTTTGTATTTAATGGTTACGTCGTTTTAATTATTTCTTAATGGATCTTTCGTGAACATAAGGTATATTGACTACGTTTGTGCATAATCTATATATTAATACGTGAAGCAAAAACTTTGTATCCCTTTTTACGAAAATTGCGCGGACGGAGGAGTATGAAATTTTCCACACTTATAGAGAATATAGAGAAGAAGTGCACAATGCTAATATTTTTTTAAAATAATGCATAAAAGATACATTAAATCAATAAAGAAAACATTAAACACACTACATACCATGTATTTGACGCAGACACGCATGCATACTATTTATTGTCAAACTTTTGTTCTTGACGTCTTTTTTTTAAGGGATTTTATGACCTGGTAACTAAGACCTTTAGGTCAAGTCTTATTTTAATTTTAATGATAACTTTTTATATGAAACTAGCGACCCGCCCTCGCTTCGCTTCGGAAACATTAAAACACACATGAAACAAAAAAAAAAAATTAAAAAAAGTAGCCTATGTTCATCAGGGACAATGTCGGCTTCTAATGGAAAAATAATTTTTCAAATCGGTCCAGTAGTTTCGGAGCCTATTCGAAACAAACAAACAAACAAATATTTCCTCTTTATAATATTAGTATAGATATGATATTATGAAATGAAATGAATTTGATTATTATGAAAAATGGCATGAAATGAAATGAAAACGAAACAAAACGAAATGAGCTGAGATGATATGGGATGAAGTATAATTTCAGTAAAATGGTGGTCATTTACTGAGACTTTTTCAATGGACTTTTTGGAAGATCCCGAGAAGTTACGTTCAGCAACTTTGTTTCATTTTCCCACATTTGTGCACTTTCACAGATATTAAACGGTTAATAAACCACCGTTATTACCCATTTAAACCTGAAGAAACACTAATTAGACAAAATAAAACAAAATCACACAACTTCACTCCTCGCATTCCCGCCAAAAAGTCCTTCTTGACGTCTGTTGTCAAATTGAGAATAGATTAAATATTGTTTGTCTTTGTTAATATTTTTTATAGTGTAGCCTTGGCGAAATTCGTGATTATAGAAGTATAAAATACAATCAATAGTGTACAAACTTACAATTCCAATTAATTATAGTCGAATTTCGACTACTGCGGGACCTCTAGTAAACATAGATACCTGACTTTACGAATTGAACATTACGTGTCTACGTTATAATTTAGTCACACGGAGCGCCTTCATAAACGGTGAGCCAATTGTTATAGTACTGTTGATTTTATATCATCACTAGCTGACCCGGCAGACTTCGTAATGCCTCAATCAATAAATAAAAGACCTAAACTTTTGTATAAAATAAACTTAAAACAAACAAAAAGAATCTGTCTGACGGTGGACACATCAAAGGGAAAACAAAATTGTTATTTTCATTTAATTCCGAGCATTTTCATATTTATCTACCTTTTAAACCTTCTTTGGACTTCCACAAATAATTCAAGACCAAAATTAGCCAAATCGGTCTAGTCGTTCTCGAGTTTTAGCGAGACTAACGAACAGCAATTCATTTTTATATATATATAGATTATTTTCAATCAATTGAAACACCTTCTACATTATACTAAACGATGTAATAATCACATCCATTTACAATATGCTTATTTTTAACTAGCGACCCGCCCTCGGTTCGCTTCGGAAACATTAAAACACACATGAAACCAAAAAAAAAAAAAAAAAGTAGCCTATGTTCATCAGGGACAATGTCGGCTTCTAATGGAAAAAGAATTTTTCAAATCGGTCCAGTAGTTTCGGAGCCTATTCGAAACAAACAAACAAACAAATCTTTCCTCTTTATAATATTAGGATAGATAAACATTGAGTCGTCGTGGCCTAAAGGATAAGACGCCCGGTGCATTCATATCGAGCGATCTGAGTGTGCCGGTGTTCAAATCCCACTGGCTATTACCAATTTCTTCTAATAAAATACGTACTTAAGCGATGTTCGCGATTGACTTCCACAGCAAAGAATTAATACTGCCGCAATAAAAATCAAACTCGAAAAATTAAAATTTGCGCAATTACTGGAGGTAGGACAGGACGTCTTTAAAAAGGACTTTTTAAAAACTGAGAACTCATGTTTTAAGATGAGTAGCGGAATGTTTGTTGGAGATGTCTATGGGCTCCGGTGACTACTTAACACCAAGTGAGCCGAGAGCTCGTCCAGCCACCTAAGCAATAAAAAAAAAAAGAAATTCCAACATTCTGAAAAAGCATTTTTTTTTAATAAAATGTAGGAGAATAGCATATAAATTTTGAACTAACTAAGCAATATAATCGTAAAACAAATTTCTCCAATCATTCTCCAATCCGCGCATTGAAATGGAAAAGTATAAAATTCAAAATTTCCCGTCCGAATATTATGTGGTCTGTGGCAATCGATGTACCGTTTCCGGTTAACCGGAAGGAAACGTTCGAACGAACGGCATTTTTAGCTGACAACGCGAGTTTTATCCGACTACCCACTACGCCTGAATGAAACGTTACCCGATTAGTTTGAAAACTTCGCGGCAATTGCAGAGAAATCACAAATCTAGACCAAGTGTTTCTGTATAAGCCACAGTAGAATGTAAAAGCTTATTTTTACGTAGCATTGCACGGGAGCAGCGTTCGGGGAACTTTTTAATTATTATTTTTGTGTAAGTTGATATTACCCCATGGCGAAGAACAAAAAAAAAACGAAATCGCTTCTTTTTAGCATCTTTTATATTTATAGCCCCATTATAATTTAAAATCACAACGATTCTAAAGAAGTTTAACTTTTAACTCACAAAAGTTTCATTTTTACCCCCCAAAATTTCATTTTACCCCGTTTGAGGTAATTTACCCCGGTTCCCCGACCTCTGCACTGGAGTAAAGAATATTTTAACTCCGCGCGTAAGCTGGCTTAAAGAGCAGGACAACCGTCATCCAGTTAAGACTTCGTCTACATATCCCATGGATAGCAGTAGCAGCGTATCTATGAACTCTGGTAAACACTGAAGACCAGATGAAGCTTCAGGTCTTTTAACTATCAAAGCAAAAACCTAATTCGGATAGAATAAAGCAGTGTCTAATTATAATGGTTATTAGTATCGAATTCACCAAAAAATCATAAATTATAAGCCATTAAAAAATCATGAATTCCTGGCTCGAAAACACCTGAAGCTAATGAAACAGCTATTAGTGTAAAATGGCTTTACAATTACTTCTAAGAAAAATAGGTATGTTTATAACGTCCCAACAGATTTCGCAGACTCTCCCGTCAAACTTAATAAATATTTTAATAACATCAGAATTTTAAAAATCCTTAGAGCCCACAAGGTTCCTAAGCAAATCTTTAGTATAAAATTTGGGTCTTAACTTTTCACGCTTTTATAAAGATCAATCCTATAGAGCAAGGCTTCTCAACATTTTTCCGTTCTCGGACCTCTTTTTAAAACATTCCATTGATGAGTACCCTTCTCCAAATAGAAGTACACGCTCCAGAAATTTTGTCTTGTTTCTCTCAAGATCACTATTAAGTTCATAGTTTGTCATTAAGTAAGTTATTAGTTAAAAGTTTCTTGTTAAACTTCATATTCATAATACGTGTATCACAAATTGAGAATCTCTGCAGAACAAGCAATCAGAACCGCAATTTTAGTAATTGAATTTTGAGCTCTATTATAAATTAAAATAAGAATTAACAAATCTGATTATCCCCGCAAAAGAAACCTTACTGGAAATAAAACAGCACTTACTTTATCAGTCCCAAAACACAAGCGAAGCTGTCTTGATTTTTTTAATGAAATAAATAAATTACAATCAACACGAAACCCGTTGCATGACGATTGAGTGGCGCGACTCAATAGGACAATATTGATAAGGGCGGACAGACAGAGGAACACGACAAAAATAATAAGATAAAGAGTTGAAAACATTTGGCTCGATTTTATTCTATATTTACATTGAAAATTCTACAATTAATTTAGGGCATTTAGTGAGCGTCTTCTCTTATTGAACGAACCAATGTATTTTGTATTATGTGACCATCGAATCTCGGGACATGCAACGTGTGGCCGCCGTGTACTTTGAGACATGTCGAATCTCACCTTAAGAGAGTCCGTGTGGGTAGGTACCACCGCCCAGCCTATTTCTGCCGTGAAGCAGTAGTGCGTTTCGGTTTGAAGGGCGGGGCAGCCGTTGTAACTATACTTGAGACCTTAGAACTTATATCTCAAGGTGGGTGGCGCATTTACGTTGTAGATGTCCATGGGCTCCGGTAACCACTTAACACCAGGTGGACGTGAGCTCATCCACCCATCTAAGTAATAAATAAAAAAGAGATCTTTTGCCTTGTTTTTTCTAGAAAAACGGTTTTTTTTTTAAATTCCATATCATATTCGATTGGATCTTTTAAGTCACCACATTTCCGTTGATCGCTAATCCATAGAAAAAATAACTAGGTATAATAATAAAAACAAAAACAATCTATCTGTTGGCTTACTTCCTATAACACATCTTTATTCTATTTAAGCACAAAAGTCAAATGTGGCAACATTTATACCCTATAGACTCTGACAAGGCATGAACGATTTCGATAGAATTTTCATCAATTCTTCAGTTGGACTAGTGAAGTTTGGTGGCGACCGGATCAAAGTCAAATTAATTATTAACCACAGGAGTAATTGAATAGTATCGTCTACCGGATAAATTCTCTTTTAAACCTCTGGGTCTGCGGAGGGACTTCGGTTACCTCTGTATTTTGTACCGCATGTTCCATGGAGAGTGCTCTGAGGAATTGTTCGAGATGATACCAACGTCTCGTTTTTACCATCGCACCGCCCGCCACCGGAGTAGAGTTCATCCATACTACCTGGAACCACTGCGGTTATCCACAATGCGTTTCCAGAGGTTTTTTTGCCACGGACCATCCAGCTATGGAATGAGCTCCCCTCCACGGTGTTTCCCGAGCGCTATGACATGTTCTTCTTCAAACGTGGATTGTGGAGAGTATTAAGCGGTAGGCAGCGGCTTGGCTCTGCCCCTGGCATTGCTGAAGTCCATGGGCGACGATAACCATTCACCATCAGATGGGCCGTATGCTAGTCTGTCTGCTAGGGCAATAAAAAAAGGACAGTAAATAATATACTAACCTTTCTATTTTCCGAAAAAGGGAGCATATAGCTTCTTCATTTCGCATTACCTAACCAAATCTTACAATGAAAACCGAACCACTCCGCGGCACGTTGGCTAAATATTAACAGCCATTCTCCCATAAAATTGGATCTTCTCCTCGAAATACGCGTTTCCCGAAACCGTATATTTATTATACTCAAGCACGTATGCTTTGTTTCCGCAAAGAAACATATTTACATTCAGTGACTCGGCAAATATTTCGTGGTGTCTTCGAATATTAAGGCAATATGTGACTTATTGTTTCGCCTAAGAATAAATGTGATAATGTTAGGCTATTTTGGGAATGTGCGAATTTGAGATATGGAAATAATGATATTATCGTCGATTTTTGCGGATCACTGATATAATTGGGACAACTATTTCAAATATTTAGAATATTTTACAGTTTTTCTAAACGTCGTCGTAAAAAGAAATCTAATTAGTCTTGCAAATGGTTCAGCAATTCACAAATCCAAACGGCATCTGGTCTTAATATTGTTACTTAATATGATCTTATCTGAGCAAATTTAAGGTCTTTAATGAGTCGGAATAAAGTATATTTCATGGAACCTTTTTTTGGAAGTAAATTTTTATGACATGTTTTTTAATTATTTTTTTAATGTTTCCGTTGTTTTATAACGATTATTATGTGTTTTCTCTTTTACAATTCCTACATTTTTAATAATGGCTTTCTTAATAGAGTCACGATCAACTGTTGCACATACAATCCTGCGATATAAGTGCAATCCGATAGAAGTTTATCACATATTAAATAACTACTGGAAAATCAATCTATAGGAACCAAGTAACTTTGTCCTTATTGATACTGATCATTGATATTATACTTTGATATTAGTGTCGATGTGGAAATAAATTTCATTGAAAGATTTGATGTGAAATGTTTCACGTAAGAAAAGCCAAATCCAAAAACAGAGCCTCTCGATTCCGATAATTATGTTTATACTCTATCTCTGAGCTGCTCTCAGTATTTTCGATATTTTCTCCAAACACCCCGACAAGGAATCTTTAACTTTGTACAAAGTTATCTCGACCGGCCGAAATCTTTAATTATTTATTAATTGGCAAGAAAATTGAGATTAATATTATTTGAAGTCAGTGTTTTGTGTGCGTCATTATTAATTACTGGACTGGCCTTTCAAATAGGGATGATGAAGGAGGCTTCACTGTCACCCTATTGGTCAACATCGTGTCTTCTTCTTCTTTATTTCCTATTACCCCCTGCTGGGGTGTAGGGCTCGAATCAAATCCATCTATTTACATCGATCTTGGGCAGTCTGTTTTAACTTCTCCTGCATCATGCTTGTCGTGGCGTGCAACCTCTTCAACAGGATCTAAGACCTAAAACGACTAGACATAGACTAAGACAGAGACTTGACAAGAATTCGAAAGGAAACAAAAGCAACAAACAGAACAAAGGTGGACATGACTAGCGATAGGCAGTACTTTCAATGTCTTCCTAAAAGACGGACACGAACCAAGCAAGAGGGGGGGTCGTCGTAAACCCTTACGGGGGCACGGAGCGCCTCGGGGTGAACCCCACTGCCCGGGCAGAAGCTCCCTACCATGAAAGGCAGGGGTGAAGTAATGCAGGCAGGAATTGAGAAGGGGCAGCTCGCAGCGTGCTCAGCGCACCCACATCGACATATATACCTAGTCAGGTCATAAATTCTGTCACATGTTTAATGTAAAATAATTGAAACAAGTTTATTCATTATGTAACCATTCATATACCAAAATGAACTTAACAAAACATAGATTCTTATGACACTAAAGTTTATTCAAAATGACCTCCGTGATTTTGAATACAGGCCTTTAATCTGCGCGGCCAGTCGTCTATCGCAGCACGAACGAGGTCCATGTCAATATCGGCGGCTGCCTTAATCAAGAATGTCTTGAGTGACTCCAAATTGGGATGAGGCTTTGAGCACGCCTTTTCCTCCAAGTGTTGCCATATCTTGTAATCTAACGGATTCAAATCTGGACTGGAGGAGGGCCAGTCTTCGTGCCGGATGAAGTCGATTTCACGCGCCGCCAGCCAGTCTTGTGTGCTCTTCGCTCTATGAGCTGGCGCCGAATCTTGTTGGAATACCCAGTGCCTGTTATTGAACATGGTATGAGAAACAGGTTCCACAAGGTTCGTCAGGACTGTATTTTGATACACAGCTGCATTCGTTTTTACACCTTTCTCACAAAAATGTACCTCTGCTAAACCCCAATAAGAAACTCCCAACCATACCATGAGCGAGGATGGAAAATGACCTCGTTGGACACGCGGAATACGGTTGCTCGCTTCTTCACTACTGTGTGCGTACACCTTATCATTTTGTTTGTTGTAGCTCTCTTCTACGGTAAAAATGTTTTCATCCGAAAAAAGAATTTCCCGATATTTTTTTCCCGCGTACCGCTTCAACAAAGCGCGGCATCTCTTCAGTCTCAGGTCCATTAGACGAGCATTCAAACGATGTCCTGTTTTTCTTCGATATGCCCGAAGCCCTACGTCTTCATTTAACACCCTTTTCACCGTGGTTCTGCTTAACCCCATATGAAGGGCCAACAGTTTCTGCTTACGTTTGGGATTTCTTTGAATTCGCGCCTTCACAGCTTTTATCACTGCTGGAGTCCTAACAGACCGAGGGCGACCACTTCTTGACCAGTCATCTACACTAGAGTCTTCATTGTATCGTTTGATGGTACGATAAACGAATCTTTTGGTTATATTCAAATTTTTCAGTATGTTAAAAATTTGAATTGGCGCGTAACCGCAACGATGCAACGCAATAACTGCAACACGGTCTTCTTTAAGCGTCCACTCCATATTTAAAAATGAGTATAATTATAAAATTATACATTTTTATTTTCATGAACAATTCGAAATTCGAATTCAATAAACTTTTTTGTGGCCAGCATTCTAAAAGAAAAGTTTTTACTGTGTGACAATACTTATGACCTGACTAGGTACATAAATATAATACGATGGCTTGAATCCTGCCAGGAGTGACAAAGCTCCCACCAGCGCCGTGCTGTCGTCAGCTTGGTTTTTTCCTACAACTAACCTAATACTATCTAATACTATCTATAGACACGAACCAGACGACAAGGAATGTATTGACGGTTCTCATGTACATAAAATAGACGACAAAAGAACTAACCGACCGATCAATGCCCAAGAAGCCCAGCTCCTACTCCACCGAGCAACGCCAAGTTGTTCTGGGACGGCCTCTCTTTCAGACACTTTCCGGTCAGTGCTCTCTTGGACCCACCTAGAGTATCGCGCTTTCTTAATATGTGACCAATCCAATGCCACTTCCACTTCATCGTGTAGCTAAAATGAAAAACACAATGAGAATCCGTTTGTTTCAATCATTGAGAAACAACTCGATTGAGATCATAAATATCTGGTGTCGCTTCTACCACATCCACCGCTGCAACGTCTGCTATGATCCATAGCAGCGACCTTTTAGTGTGTTCTTTTCAAATGCAAGTGCAAATTTGTTCTTCGACTGATTAGACGTTTTGTCATTAGACCAACGCGATAGTTCTAGTTGTAAACTAAACGTGAGACCTTAGAACATATATCTCAAGGTGGGTGGCGCATTTACGTTGTGGATGTCTATGGGCTCCAGTAACCACTTAACATCAGGTGGGCTGTGAGCTCGTCCACCCATCTAAGCAATAAAAAAAAAAGTTCGAATGTTACTCTTAAAATTATAATACGAGAGGAAGAATTTTGTATGCAAAATATTCGGTAAATAATTATTGAATCAATTCAAATTTTTCTTAATTTCTCTAATCGTCCATAAATGTCACTAACTGGTGTAAACGCCTTGCTTAGTTATAACTTGCTTTCTCTCATTAAAAACCAACATTTTTCGATTCCATTATTTTATATATCAACTAGCGACCCGCCCTCGCTTCGCTTCGGAAACATTAAAACACACATGAAACAAAAAAAAAATAAAAAAATAAATAAAAAAGTAGCCTATGTTCATCAGGGACGGCTTCTAATGGAAAAATAATTTTTCAAATCGGTCCAGTAGTTTCGGAGCCTATTCAAAACAAACAAACAAATCTTTCCTCTTTATAATATTAGTATAGATATAGATAAGATACCGACCGCTTTTTGCTTCGTAAGACAAACAAATTTGATATAACGACGAAAACCATAAGACGATAATAAAAAAGATCAAATTGTTGGTAACATCTGCCACTGATAGCCCCTAGCTCGTGTTATAACCCCAGCCTATCTGCTTTAACGAAAAACGCCTACACATATCTATACTTAACATTAATATCCATATTTTACGATATTGTAATTCTGATTAAAGATTTTATTGTCTTTTTTTTAACACAAACAAAAATACAAGGAAAAGGTGTGTTTTGGATTATTGAAAAAAAAAACGTGTTCACTTTTTTTTTTATTGCATTGATGTATGGACGAGCTCACAGCCCACCTGGTGTTAAGTGGTTACTGGAGCCCATAGACATCTACAACGTAAATGCGCCACCCACCTCGAGATATAAGTTCTAAGGTCTCAGTATAGTTACAACGGCTACCCCCACCCTTCGAACCGAAACGCATTATTGCTTCACGGCGGAAATAGGCGGAGTGGTGGTACCTACCCGTGCGGACTCCCAAAAGGTCCTACCACCAGTGATTACGCAAATTATAATTTTTGCGGGTTTGATTTTTATTACACGATGTTATTCCTTCACCGTTGAAGTCAATCGTGAACATTTGTTGAGTACGTATTTCATTACAAAAATTGGTACCCGCCTGCGGGATTCGAACACCGGTGCGTCTCTTCATACGAATGCACCGGACGTCTTATCCTCTAGGCCACGACGACTTCAACTTTGGCTTTGCTACTGCAACTACTTTTTTGGATTCATTTTCATCTCCTGAAATGTATTTTATTTAAATTATTTTTAGCCTTTTATATGTGAAGAAGGATGAGATGACTAACCACTCGTATCAAGCCATGCCGACATTAGCATATAAAGCTGGTATTAAAATTTTGCAAGAATTGCATTGCATTGCATTTATAGAAAATACATAATAAAGCATATGTTTACGCCTTGCACAATAGGGTACTGAATACCGTGAAATAAGAATCAGACCCGCAAATTTTAGCATTTATATGTGAACTAGCGACCCGCCCTCGCTTCGCTTCGGAAACTGTAATTTATTATTGATTTCTCTACTATTTAATGGATGTTATTATACATATAAACCTTCCTCTTCAATCACTCTATCTATTAAAAACCGCATCAAAATCCGTTGCGTAGTTTTAAATATTTAAGCATACATAGGGACAGACAGATATAGGGACAGAGAAAGCGACTTTGTTTTATACTATGTAGTGATATAATAACCTGGGGAACCGAAGGAATCCAACCATAGTAATAATATTTAACCTGGCTTATAATGTTTATAGTAAAACACGAATTAATACGTTCGACTATTTATAACGGAAGCTACAAGTCACTTTACGGAATTATTCGCCTCTTTCCAGCCAACATTCTAACTCAATCTCTCCGTGACTTAAAATATAGAAAATATTTTTACCCCGAAAACCCGGGTCCGTATCCGCTGATCGCACATGAGCTATTAACACTTATCTAAGGCGCCCAGAGGGTTCTGTATTCCCAAATTATCTTCGCACAAAAACTTATCTCGCGCTGGGACAGATAATGACGGTCGAGATAATATACTGTGAAATTATGAACGGTAGGGCTTTGAGTGAGCCGGATTGATGTGTCTTCTGCGTGACTTTTAGTTTTGGAGCTACACATGTTACGTATTTTACTGAATGGTTTACTGGTGGTAGGACCTCTTGTGAGTCGGCACGGGTAGGTATCACCACCCTGCCTATTTCTGCCGTGAAGCAATAACGCGTTTCGGTTTGAAGGGTGGGGCAGCCGTTGTAACTATATTGAGACCTTAGAACTTATATCTCAAGGTAGGTTGCGGCATTTACGTTGTAGATGTCTATAAGTCCAACATGTCTCAAGAGATGCGCTTCGTAACAATCATTATTTCATTTTTATTATGATTGGTTTATTTTGCAATTTACTTTATATACTTGCAGAGTATACAATCCTTGTACATTAACAGGCAAATTGCTGAGATAGTTAATGCACTTTGCACTTCATTAAAGATAATTGATACTGATTCTCAATTTAACAGCTATTTCAATTGAATATACGACTAGGTATAGTAATTAGTGTGATATGAAATTTATTGGTATCTTAATTGAGTATAGAGACTTCAAACCAATATATCAATACATAATAATAAAACCATAAAATCTAGTGTGTGCTATACATACATATATACATATTATTATGTACTATATATTTATATATTTATATATATATATATATACTGTACATTAAAGAACAGTAATAAAAATAGAAGGGGCTTACTAAATAGGAGTAATGTAATTATTTTCTGTCTGGTTGTTTGTTTGTTCGCGCATATCTTCAGAACAAAAAGCCGGGTTCTATTTTGAAATTTTATATTATTAGTTGTTATATTTACAGATGTAGAGATTTTTTAAATTTACTTTCTTACTACTCAACGGTAGAATTTCACAGCATACTATAAAGCTTTTTTTAAATTAAACCACTGAGTCGATTTTGTGGAAATTATATAAGGAAATAGTTTGAACTGGGAAAAGCTATATGTTAGGCCACTTTTCATTTCATTGTTATTGTGTACTATTATAAATATTGTTACGCCGGTAAGAGTAACGCCATCTGTCGTCGAGTAGCAGAAACGAATATCAAAAGAACTAATAATAACGAGAACGCTCGAGAAGTACAACGCCATCTATTATCAAATTGCGGAAACACATATCGAAACTACTCCACATGTCAGGAATATTTTCGATAATTCTAGGGATGTCGTATCGACTACAAAAATGTAGCAGAGATGAAGCGAAGCAATTAGTAGTCGGATCTACTCGAAGCGAAACGGAAGAAGTGAATTACGAAGCTTAAAGTGTTCTGTGAGTGTTTAATACAGTTGTAATTTGTATTTCGGTAGAATTTTTATTTATCCCAAACCCCAGCGCGTAACGATATATAAGAAGTACTACTTCCGTTCACAATGCTTGAATGAATGATTTGACATTTTCGAACTGGCTAACCAAACAGATGATGCTTTGTTATAATTACAATTAATCTGTTTTTTATTCGTTCTTTGTTTCAATTTTCTTTTACGAGTTTTCTATCTCTTACCTAATTTGGATAAATTATTAAAAAAAATGCAAATCAGTCCAGCCTAGTGATGCACATATCAACGAACCACATTTAATTATTGTTTATCTCAATTTCTTATCTAGACTATTACCGCAAATACGTAATTAAAATCATACATTTACTTTCGCAAACATAACATAGTAAAAACAACAAATTAATTAACAAATGAACTGAGCTAAGCCTGTGGCTTCTCTCGTATCTTTTATATTAATAAATTATATATATATATATATATTTTTTATTGCTTAGATGGATGGACGAGCTCACAGCCCACCTGGGTTAAGTGGTTACTGGAGCCCATAGACATCTACAACGTAAATGCGCCACCCACCTCGAGATATAAGTTCTAAGGTCTCAGTATAGTTACAACGGCTACCCCACCCTTCGAACCGAAACGCGTTACTGCTTCACGGCAGAAATAGGCGGGGTGGTGGTACCTACCCGTGTGGACTCACAAGAGGTCCTACCACCCGTGATTACGCAAATTATAATTTTGCGGGTTTGGTTTTTATTACACGATGGAATCCTTCACCGTGGAAGTCAATCGTGAACATTTGTTGAGTACGTATTTCATTGGAAAAATTTGTACCCGCCTGCGGGATTCGAACACCGGTGCATTGCTACATACGAATGCACCGGACGTCTTATCCTTTAGGCCACGACGACTTCAAATCCTTATTAGGTTTATTACTTTATTAGTTTAGTAGGTATTAGTTTAATTAGGCTTATTAGTTTAGCAATTTATTTTTATCCGAACTCAAATTCAAAGATGATGGACCTTTTTTTTTACTGACGAAAAAAAAAAGTTTTTGAATGTTGTATATTTTAGGCCACTCTGTGTATTCTTTGTTCTATTGAGGCACCTTTTTAAATAAATATAAACACAGACATCACAAATGCAATATTTTACATATCTCGGTACTGTATTGATTCTTCTTCTCCTATTTCTTCTTCTTCTTTCCGGGGTTTTTATGAAGTCAATGATATCTGAACCTAAAATGATGGCCACATTGTTCTTATACATTAGGCACCTTTTTTATTGCATAGCTGTGGCCTATAGAACGTGCATACGGTCGACCCAGAGCTAAATGCTTAGTAGAAGCCGCAGATATTATCATGTGAAAACCGTCGCCCGCTTTGAGATATGCGGAGTAAGTATTATTCATGTAATATTATATCTCTCCTACCGATCAAAACTTGCATTGCGTTGTGCGGTAAGTTTGAAAAGTAATACTTACTTATAGTAGATTGAGAGCTAAGTTTGTCTCAAATGGCAGTTTTGTTACATAGCCTATTTCTGCCGTGAAGCAGTAATGCGTTTCGGTTTGAAGGGTGGGGCAGCCGTTGTAACTATACTTGAGACCTTAGAACTTATATCTCAAGGTGGGTGGCGCATTTACGTTGTAGATGTCTATGGGCTCCAGTTACCACTTAACACCAGGTGGGCTGTGAGCACGTCCACCCAGCTAGGAAAAAAAAATCTATTTCAATAGGCCTCAAACATTATATCGGCTCAGATTTTTCAAAGAATTAACAAACTTTCTTACGCCTTCACGTGTTAATTCCGATAGCTAAGCTGTTTTTAAAGTCAAGTGAAAGTCATCTAAATACGAAATTGTTGTTATTATAATAAACAAACTTAATATTAATTAACCTTCAATGATATATCATTGAAACGTTATTGCACTAATTGAATTTGCGTGATGCTTATTGAGAGCAAATTAATAATTACGAAAATCGGTCCAAGCATTTTTGGGGCCCCGTGCCAAATAAAAAGAAACCCTACAGAAACAAACTGATGTCTATCTATTTGTTCTGTTCTTTTAATCAGAAATGAGAAGTTTATCATTAAAATTAATATCTAAATACTGCATTTCGAAGGGATAGTTCGGTTCGCATCCATTAGACAATTTAATGGCGCAAAATATAAATTATACTTTTACAGTTTAATCTTGCGTCTTTAACTGTCATTTTATTAATTCGAACACTTCTCGGTTTTCGTGTTCACGGACGATGATATACATAACATCGTGTAAATATATAGTTTCAATTATGTACGTTTTTTATTGGGGGATTACAAATTTATATTTACAATTGGATCAACCAAAATATGAACTGATGAATGAATTTCACCGACTGCAAAGTTAAGTTTGTCATTCAATCCGACTTCTTTTGTCATTAGAGGAATTTCAGTGCTTACCTTACCTATTAAAAAATAGACAAGAACCGTCAGAACTCGATTCCCGGGACGCTTTAATATTTACATTATAAATTAAGTTTGTACGGAACCCCTCAAGACACACCGCACTCGTAAAAATCCATTATTTTTAATATTTAGACGTATGTCACAAAAGATGATAATTTAATTATGATTAACTCTCATCAGAATCTCTCAGATTGTATTGTATTTAGGACGCCTTGTGAGTCCGCACGGGTAGGTACCACCACCCTGCCTATTTCTGCCGTGAAGCAGTATTGCGTTTGGGTTTAAAGAGCGGGGCAGCAGTTGTAACTATACTAAGAACTTAGAACTTATATCTCGAGGTGGGTGGCGCATTTACGTTGTAGATGTCTATGGGCTCCGGTAACCACTTAACACCAGGTGGACCGTGAGCTCGTCCACCCATCTAAGCAAAAAAATATATACCTATATGATCATTTCCCTTTAGGGTTGTGCGGACTCATAATTCGCCCTACCACCGGCAAAGATGCTCAAGTAACATCAGCTGTTATTTTCCAATAGAATGCAATAATTCAAATGAGATCACCGTGTTTTTGTATGATAGATATCTGTCGGGAAGTTGGACTGTTTATGAGACTGATATGAGATATGCAGGGATGGAATCGCATCGTAAAATATCGAACCGGAAATTTTATAAAATTCCGTGATTATCTGTAGTAGAGCGTTAGGCCGTAAGCGCATCACTATCTTGCCCATTTCTTCGGCAAAGATAGTAATAATATAGCTCTTTATTTAACACCACATGTACAGAGTAAGCTTAAAAAACAAATAATAGACGGTGACATAAATTGGCGGCCTTACCGCTAAAAGCGATCTCTTCCAGGCAACCTTGCAGGTAGAGGAATAAGCAAACTGGACGGTGCTATATCTTAATAAACTTACCTAAAAATATAAACTTATATACACATGTGAAAAATAAATACAATATAAGATAGACTTACATACGATTAAATACAAATAAATACTAAAAATATGCTACTTGGAATACAAAAAAAAGTAGCAACTTGTACAGTCATATTGTAGGAGCCATATTATTGCGCAAGGCAAGTGCGATTTTAATCTGAACTTGAAAATTTAAAAAGATCTTCGTTACTAATTTGAAGGGTAGAACCTCCATTCGAAATTCGTTTGAACAAAAATACCCAACAAAATCCTTTCTATCGCTCTTAATATAACGAGCTAATCTGGTCTTAAATTGGGTAACATAACCTATGTTTTTTTTTATTGCTTACATGGTTGGACGAGCTCACAAGCCCACCTGGTGTTAAGTGGTTGCTGGAGCCCATAGACATCTACAACGTAAATGCGCCACCCACCTTGAGATATAAGTTCCAAGGTCTCAGTATAGTTACAACGGCTGCCCCACTCTTCAAACCCAAACGCAATACTGCTTCACGGCAGAAATAGGCAGGGTGGTGGTACCTACCCGCGCGGACTCGCAGGAGGTCCTACCACCAGTAATTACGCAAATTATAATTTTGCGGGTTTGATTTTTATTACACGATGTTATTCCTTCACCGTGGAAGTCAATCGTGAACATTTGTTGAGTACATATTTCATTAGAAAAATTGGTACTCGCCTGAGATTCGAACACCGGTGCATCGTTCAGCACGAATACATCGGACGTCTTATCCTTTAGGCCACGACGACTTCCGATGTACTTTGAGACATGGGGTCGTCTCAATTGTATCGTATAACGGCTATCCCATCCTTCAAACCGAAGGCTTTGCTTTCGAAGCCTTTTTGCGCCATAATTCGGAATTTATCCAACCATATTTACAAGATCTTCCAAGTGTTTCCCTGTTGTTTAGTCTGCACTCCGGGACCTTGATCTGCAACTGTCGCTTGCAACATACGATGTCTTATCAACGCCCGACCCGTTAATGAGTTGTGTAAACGCTAATTGATGCATGTCAATTAATAGCGGAAATCTTAATTAGTCGACATTATTCAGGCAAGCGATGGCGCCTTTGTTATACATATATATATATTTGTATAAAAAAATTAATAAGATGGTTCTGCTTGGATATTTTTAGTTTAAGACGCAGTTAGGATCAAGGAATTGGGTCACTTTTATTTTGCATTTTTCCTAGGAAAGCTTGTATTCTCCTCCATTCGTCACGCTTATCATGTCCAAGGATAGAACCACTTCTATCTTCGACTATTCGGAGAACATCATAGAAGGTGGAATCAAGTTGGTGCGAATCTGGTCAGACCAACGCATTTGTTTGTACAAGAATCTTTATTATCTTGTAAATTACGTAATCACTTAGTAGACGGTATAACTTTGGAACTTCTCAACCTTAATATTGTACACGACTTGTAACAAAACTACTTTAGCTACTAGAAGATCTACTGAATCATATAAGTCTACTGTTTCATTTTTAAACGCTTTTCCCGGAATCGAGTACTGTTCTCGTGATGAATTCTCCTTCATGTCTTCTACCGAATGAAAACGGCAGTCTCGAAGTGGTTATTTCAGTTTTTTTTTATTGCTTAGATGGGTGGACGAGCTCACATCTTACCTGGAGTTAAGTGGTTACTGATACCCATAGACATCCACAACGTAAATGCGCCACCTACCTTGAGATATAAGTTCTAAGGTCTCACGTATATTTACGACGGCTGCCCCACCCTTCAAACCGAAACGCATCACTGCTTCACGGCAGAAGCAGACAGGGCGGTGACACCCACCCGCGCGGACTCACAAGGGGTCCTACCACCAGTAATTACGCAAATTATAATTTTGCGGGTTTCATTTTTATTACACGATGTTATTCCTTCACCGCGGAAATCAATCGTGAACATTTGTTGAGTACGTATTACATTAGAAAAATTGGTACCCGCCTAAGATTCGAACACCGGTGCATCGCTCAACACGAATGCACCGGACGTCTTATCCGTTAAGGCATGACGACTTCTAAGGAAAAAGAAAGAAGTCAGCTGAAGTCATATCATATATGAGTGAATACAGTAGTTGCTGGATGGCATATGTTGCGTTTTTGGTCAAAATATTCGTTCGCAATTTTGGGTTAATGCGAATGCTTAATATCGTGCTACAAAATCTTTCCAGAAATCTGACCGTCGTCTTCGTTGAATTTGGTCAAATTTGCTCTCTTAAAAGGCGCATAACGCTTAAATAATATTATTTATTACCATTAGACCTTCCGGCAAGAATTCCAAGTGCAACACCGCAATATTCAAAGTAAACATTCAACTCACTTTGCCTTTGGTCATCTTTAGCGTGGTTTTTTCCGGTTTGGATTCAGTATGAAGACGCCACTCCAAAGATCAAACTCGTCCACAGGTTTCGTCAATTTTCGGTCGAAATAGCTTCGTTCTAGCACCAACTCGTATGCAATTGATTTCTTTAACAAAATTCAGATTTTTTTGGACTAGTCCAGCGGCAACATGTTTCATGCCCAAGTGATTATTTAAAATAGTACCGATCGACTCATTAGACACAGAAAGTTTCATCGTTCACTATAGCTATAATATCTTCAGCTGCAGACGTTTTTGGCCTACCAGAGAAAGAAAAATCTTCCATCACATCTCGAGCACTTTTGAACGCTTTTTGCGCTCTCATAAGTACATGTTTTTGATAAAGTCGATTCACAGTAAGCCTGCTCTAACATTTTCAGTAACTTCGAACATGAAATTCCATTAGCGATGCATACTTTAAAAAACATTATTTGATCGATGCTTTTATTCCCTATATGTATAATTCACAACCTCAAGGACCACCCGATGCTAGTAATTACCGGAGCACAAAGGCATCAACAACGAAAATTCCGCCACCTACCTTAAAACACTTACTGGTGGTAGGATCTCTTACTTACTGGTGGTAGGACCACTTATTTCTGGTGGTAGGACCTTGTGTGACTTGTGAGTCCGCACGGATAGGTACCACCACCTATTTCTGCCGTGAAGCAGTAATGCGCTTCGGTTTCAAGGGTAGGGCAGCCGTTGTAACTATACTGAGACCTCATATATCAAGGTGGGTGGCGGCATTTACGTTGTAGATATCTATGGGCTCCGGTAACCACTTAACATCAGGTGGGCGGTGAGCTCGTCCACCCAACTAAGCAATAAAATAAAAAAATCAATTATATAGTACAACATGCGTTATCCAGGAATGCATTACTGCTTCGGTAATAGCAGGTAGTAGAAGTAGGCTGTAGAAGATAGTAATGACCCATGCGGGCTCACAAAACGCCTTAAAGTCAGTAAGTTACGCTAATTACGATGAATTGCGAGTTTTTTTTAAGCTATAGCAAAGCCATTATCGCGGGCTTAGAGCGCGGCGACCGAATCAAGAAATTCCGTAACGAAAATAAAACCTAAAACTCCGCCTACTATGTAGCTCGCGTTCAACACATTCACACGTTGCGCTTGTGTAGTGTTTGTGAATAAGGGCGCGGCGTAACGTCGCACTGCATGCGCATCATGAAAAGTCTGCCCATCTCTCTCTCGCGTCGTCTAGCTTATGAGTGTGAAGAGGACAATTAAGGTTTTTCTTTTCTTAATTTTTATATATATACAGCGTTATATATAATACCGTGGGTTTATTTTAATATTATATTATTATTGTCTAATTATAATTGCAAAAGTTGATAAAAAATGCTATGCAATAGCTTTACCGTGGCAGTCCCCGAGTGCCACACGTGTTTTTTTTTTTCTTCCGGAAACGGAATTCTATAAATAAAATACGTTTCGAACCTTATTTCCTTTTTCCGGGAAAAAAAATCCCTTCAATTATATTTCACTTGCGACATCCTGTAATGAGGCTTTTAAAAAAAAATTACCTTCCGCAAAATGACTTCTTAACTCATTGAAGTTATACTTCTTTAGGCGCGTTATGAAAAATTGATGAGAGTGAAATTTTACGATGCGCGCGCACCGTGACACGAAATTAACAGAAATGAAGTTCCCCACTAAATCGCTCATTACAATACGACCGATGTAACTTGGCGAGTCTGAATATAGCCGCAGTGAACTTTCGCATGTACACTCGTAAAAAAAAGTGTTATTAGCATTGATGTTTTAGTAATATAAATGATAAAATTATTATTTAATATAATTAATACTAAATATTATTAAATTATTAACGTTAAATATTTATTATTAATTATTTCATATTTAAAAAGAAAAAAGAAAAAAGAAATAAATTTTATAAAAATAAAGTATAACTTCTTACGCACGTACATAAGTACACGCACCTTTTTTTTTTGTTCTTAAACATATACATATTATAATAATACTAAAATACGTAACATCAAAATTATAGCGCCGAAAATGTGCTTGTAACACGATTTTGTTACGAAAATTTTAAAATTCAATCTTTATAGTTGAACGGCTCAGCTCGAACTAAATTGCACCCGCTCAATATTCCAACTAGAGCTTTTAGCTTTAGGGTTCCAAACGAATATTTTTTCAGTCTTTTTTGGTCTTTTTTTTTTAATGACAAAGTCCTATAATGAATTCAGTAATTAAACATGTTTAGTGACGGTAGGCTATCTTCGATTTTCGATCGTAAAAAACAAACTCTATTCAACTCCGTTGTATTCGTCAACAATAAAATTACGTGTTCTTCTTTAACCGAGTCATTCACCACTTATCTTTAGAGGGCATTATTTGATAATTGACAAAAAACATATGTAAGTTTCAGCTTAACTTCAACAATCTTTACGGCAGGATTGAGAGATCTGTGAGTCCTCGTTTATGCTCTGCTATCAATAAAATGCCAGTTGGGATTAGAATTGTGCTGGTATGACACTCAGAGAACGCTGCTGCTGTGAGTTTGTTATTGAACCTCTTAGTCGCCTACACGACCTCCAACAAAGGATATGGAATACGTAGGTCTAGAATAATCCGGTGCATTCGTGTTGAGCGATGCACCGGTGTTCGAATCTCAGGCGGGTACCAATTTTTCTAATGAAATACGTACTCAAAAAATGTTCACGATTGGCTTCCACGGTGTAGGAATGGCATCGTGTAATAAAAATCAAACCCGCAAAATTATAATTTGAGTAATTACTGGTGGTAGGACCTCTTGTGAGTCCGCGCGGGTAGGTACCACCACCCTGCATATTTCTGCCGTGAAGCAATAATGCGTTTCGGCTTGAAGGGTGGGGCAGCCGTTGTAACTATATTGAGACCTTAGAACTTATATCTCAAGGTGGGTGGTACGTTGTGGATATCTATGGGCTCCAGTAACCACTTAGCACCACGTGGGCCGTGAGCTCGTCCACCCATCTAAGTAATAAATAAAAAAAAATAACAGCCGGATATCAACGACACCACAAATTTAAATTTATAATTTCAAAAACTTGATCTTATCTCTTACATCAACAGCAACACTGCCGATTATAGATTGTCAATCGCATCAAAATACAATTTACAAAACGACCAAAAAAGCTTAAAAAGAATTAAAAGCTAACATTTTTTTTTTAAATCCTGTTCATCCTTATCGGTTCTTAGTGCGCGAGCTAATTTTCAAGTCAATCGGACGTCTGGAAGTTAATGAAAATTACGTTGAATGGAATCTCCATTACATAAATAGATGCAGAACACGCTAATTAAAGCTTTTTAAAATTAAAGCTATCGTTGTGGTAGTGTTATTGCGTTAGCATCAACTACTTTGTAATGCTTAAGATGACCGATTTTTTTTTGGTCAGAAGGAAATCGCTGGACTCCCGCCCTCCACTGAGGATGGCGGGCGGAGCATGTCGGAGTCGAACCGGCTAAAACCTCCTGTCGCTCAACAACCAACGTCCAAGCCTCGCATGAGACAGAACTCATGAAAAGGCAAAGGGGGGAAAGTGAAGCGAAGATGACCGGTACCTAAATCTATTGATTCGAGAACTGATTCACGAATCTACTACATTAAACAGCCTCCTGTCGCTATTGCTGCCCTATACTGAGGCACTGGAATGAAGTCCATGTTGGCTCAAGACCAGCCACGGTCAATGTAAAATAAATAAAATGAACTGCTTTTTTTTAAAAAAGATTTTGTATTACTAACCCTTCATATGGAATTTAATTCTGAAATAAAAATTTATTATTATTATTATTAAAAGAAAACCTAAATGAACCTAGTCAATATTTCCTACAGAATCCGCATACATTTAGACTCGAGCATGCCTAAGAAGGAAATCACTTCCCCAGTGTGAAATATCAATTTAACTTATCTACTTTGGAAAGAAAAACTTCTGGAGTCTTCGGATAGAATTTCGATTACTGACTTAAATTTCTTATTCGTTATTGGACTGATTCTCGGTGCGACGGGGGGATTAACACCGTAATGTTGTTCCGTTGTATATTTGCAAATAATTAAACTTACTTTATAATTTGTTTCTGTGATTCATTTTAAATTATGTAAGCTTCAATTAACTTTTGATTTGTTTATTGCCGCAAATGTTTAGATTAGTGCACGGCCTTGTTTTCAAATAGTTTCCGAAACTGACAGACTTACTAATGTAGTTCTTTTATTAAGAAAGATTGTTAATAATAAATACAATGTTATCAATATGATACTTTTTTTTATTACAAGTCGTCCTAGTCGTGGTATTAAGATATATTGATAAAAGTAATAACTGTCATCGACCTTTGATGCACGTTCAAGTTTTCAAAGCAATCGAACGAATTGAAGTTGATGAAAATTACTTTGAATTATTCCGTTATTACAGACTAGCGACCCGCCCTCGCTTCGCTTCGGAAACATTAAAACACACATGAAACAAAAAAAAATAAATAAAAAAAGAATTAAAAAAAGTAGCCTATGTTCATCAGGGACAATGTCAGCTTCTAATGGAAAAAGAATTTTTCAAATCGGTCCAGTAGTTTCGGAGCCTATTCGAAACAAACAAACAAACAAATCTTTCCTCTTTATAATATTAGTATAGACAGATAGATACATATCAATAGAGTAAAAAAAATTGCGTCTCGGGACGCCCGACAGAAGTCATAGCTTAAATTAATCTAAGTTGAATTATTTAATTAAATTAAATTAAGTATTAAAACTTAGAACACTTAACGAATACTTTAAAACTCTCAATTCACTTCTTCCGCTTCGCTTCAGGTGATCCGTTCGCTGTTTCGCTTCGAGTAGTTCCGATTACTAACTAGCTTCGTGACATCCCTGCAACGCTTTTCTAGTCGATATGACAACCCTAGAACTATCGAGAACATTCCTCCTTTACTAGTTCTTTTGGTATTCGTTTCTACTATTCGACTATAGATGACGTTGCTCTTACCGGCGTAACAATAAATTGAAAAATATATATAAATAGTTAGGAGTTACATACTTTCTCAGCATCGCTGCCGTATGCGTGAGAGGAAGGGAAGCCTGACAGATTGGCGCCGCAATGTGTTAAGTAACGAAGCGGCTTACCCTCCCAAAAGAAGTTATCACTTCAGAAACATTTGTTAAGATGGCTGGTAATAAATGTGGTTTGAGTACATTACTCAACCTGGTTTTCACATCTCGTCCTTGCTAGGTCATCGTACTCGAAAAATACGCATTACTTTTTCTATCCATAAGTTAAACCATAAGCTAATTACGCGCTAAAGTAAACCCGTCCAAAAAATCCTTTCTACTTGATTTATACTAGTTTTCTTTAAAAACACTGTAGCGATAGTGAACGAGAAAACTAAATCGATAGTATACTTAGTCTGGCCTTAAATACTGTTACAATTGAAAATAAAAAAAAATCTATTGCAAATAACATTTATTACTTTTACAGTGTGTTAGTTTAATACATAAATATAAAACAGTTTAAAGTATAAAAAGTTTATTCGAAGTGGTCTCCATTGGCTGCAATACAGTCCTTTAAGCGTTGAGGCCAGTTATCAATAGAAGTATGCACTCTTTTCATGGGAAAATTTTTCACTGCCAATCGTACGGATTATTTTAGGGACTCCAAATTATCATGGCGTTTAGAGCAAGCCGTACTCTCTAAAACTGACCATAAATCATAATCCAGCGGATTAAGATCGGGACTAGACGATGGCCAGTCTTTACCTCTGATGAAGTCCGAAAAGTTCGTTTCCAACCAAGACCGCGTAGACCGAGCTTTATGACCTGGCGCCGAGTCTTGCTGGAAGGACCATTCTTGATTATTGAACATGGTGTTGTTAAGGGGCTTCACTACCTTCTCAAGAATGGTATCTTGATACACTTGTGCCGATGTTTTGATACCTTTTTCACAAAAGTATGGCTCAGTCACTCCTTCATAGCTAATACCCCACCAAACCATCACTGAAGTCGGATAGTGCCCACGTTGCACTCTGTCGATTAATTCAGAAGCTTCCTTAGTGCTTTGAGCATAAATACGGTCATTTTGTTTGTTAAAATGTTGCTCAATTGTAAAAATTTTCTCATCCCTAAACAAAAATTTTCTATGACCTCCCTTTGCGTACCGCTTCAGTAATTGTTTCGATTTTACCACCCTATTCTCTTTTTAATTATCAGTTAAGAAATGACCAGTACGTCTCTTATAGGCTGCAAATCCTAAGTCATCTTTTAAAATACGCGACATGGTTCTAGGTGCTATCTTCTTCTCCCGAGATAAAATCTTTTGCTTTCGGACAGGATTTCCTCGAATTCTTTCCCTTACTACTTTGACCACCTTTTTCGTACGAACACTACGTGGACGGCCAGATCTTTTTCTGTCACAAACAGAGGAGGTCTCATTGCACCTATTAATAGCCCGCTACACAAACATTTTACTAATACCAAGCGTATGGAGAGTTTTAAAACTTGGATTTGGCTCCATACCTACTTTGTATAATGCAATCACAGCGATTCGGTTCTCTTTATCACCCCACTCCATTTTAATATCACAAAATATTGTACAATGTATTGGCGCCAAAATGAGAAAACCCAATGAGCAATCATATAAAAATGACAGATTCCAAATTCGAATGTAATATTTTGTTTATTTTTAATTGTAACAGTATTTATGGCCAGACTAAGTATTTCCGTTACATATTTTATATTCGTACCTTAAGCGATAAAAACATCAAAGAAGTTCTTTATCGCTTGTCGGCGCTTTTGTCTCCGTAACTTTGGAACACCAAACACGCTGTCACATCGAACCCATTCGAGAATGTTCTAATTCGATCAATCAAACCAAGTATACACGAAAGGCGCCGGGACTGATATGGAAATCGAAATATAGTTACGATTTTTTTTTATTTTTATTTAGGCCTGCAATGTGATCACACCTGGGTAGCATTTATAAATTGAAATAAGTGTAATTTTTCACTCGGGTCAATTTTTTTTTTTGCTTTAGGTGGGTGGACGAGCTCATAGCCCACCTGGTGTTAAGTGGTTATTAGAACCCATAGACATCTACGACATAAATGCGCCACCCTCCTTGAGATATAAGTTCTAATGTCTCAAGTATAGTTACAACGGCTGCCGCACCCTTCAAACCGAAACGCAATTACTGCTTCACGGCAGAAATAGGCAGGGTAGTGGTACCTAACCACGTGGACTCACAAGAGATCCTACCACCAGTAATTACGCAAATTATAAAGGAGACGGAAAATCGTGGGCCAAAAATGTAATAACTTGGAATGTAGTCTAAAAAATTTGTCATATTTTTTTATATAAGAATATAAAAAATCACCTCAATCCTCTTTCTGGGACCGGAGAAAAATAAGAAAGTTAGTTTTTGTCGGTATAACGGTATGATCGATTTAATTAATCGATTACAGTATTATAAAAAGAAAAACATTGCACTAGGTAATTAATGCAAAGTAATTAAATGAGCAATTTATACTTGCTGTATACAAGTACGGTATACGCCGGATTTAATTGCGATTATATACATAAATGAAGAAAAAGTCTATTATTACTTAACAAAGTAATATGATTATCGATTTCAAATCGATTAAAATCGATTGTATTTTTGATGACAGCTTTGACAGTAGGTAAGCTGACATGACGTTTGTTCATAGATTATACAATTATTTTATGGCGCTTGTTAGTTTTTTCTGCTCTACTCGTTTTGTATCTTCGACGCATTTTGAGTGTGTATCTATCGGGCTGTTTTAATATTTTCAACGATCACTGCTTTATTATTACGGATTCCAACTCTGCCAGTCTTGTACGACAATTGCTTCTACACTGGACACCGAAGATCGCTCACACGTTTGACTTGAAATAGTTGCATTGGATACTGTTGAAATTATGGATCGCTGTGTGAATTGTGGGATAGCAATTCCATATTCCATACCTGATATATATCATTGATATTCATTCATAATATGACATTTAAAAGATTATCCAATGCATATAATAAACATTTACTTATGCTTAGATAAGTTATTATTCAGCTCTTTTAAAGAGATTGTAACATAACCTACTTTTACTAAATCTTTATTAACTCGGCTCTCAGATTGAGAAAACTTTTATAATTTTCAGCAAGGTACTGATAAATCTGAATCTATTAATTCATATTAGTTTCATCACGTTACATTCGGGCCCAAAAATGTATGTAATCGTTTCAGTCTCCTTTGCGCGTTTGATTTATATTACATTATGTTATTCCTTCACCGTGGAAGTCAATCGCGAACATTTGTTGAGTACGTATTTCATTAGAAAAATTGGTATCCACCTACGGGGTTCGAACACCGCTGCATCGCTCAACACGAATGCACCGGACGTCTTATCCTTTAGACCACGACGACTTAAGATTCAACGCAAATTGGATGGTTCTCTTGGTATTTCAATCAATCGGTCATTACGTCATATATCAAGCGCTGAGGGTTACATGCATAGTATATTCGGCCGTTTCGTGAATCAGAGATATAATTGAAAGTACTTTTACGATTTAATCTCGAAATCAATACACAAATTACTGGTGGTGGGACGAATTTTAGTACATTGGTGTTATTTATTCGCCGTGGAATTCAATCGTGAACATTTTTAGTACGTATTTTATTAGAAAAATTGGTACTCACCTGCGAGATTCGAACACCGGTACATCACTTGATACGAATGCCTTTATCCGGGCTTTTTATCCTTTAAGTCACGACGACTTCTCACTTATACCCATCTCTATCGAATTTGCACAAAACAACAATAGAGTATCATATACGTTAAATATTACATCGGATATTTTACCGCCTCATGCTTTTCTTATAATAGAGAAGTTGTACATATCTGGAAACAAATCTAAACTTTATCGTTTTGATATATCAGCTGTTGACTAGTCTAAGATATATAGCTTTACTTTGAAGCATAAATCTTTCATTGCACTCGAGCTATGACAAACAAAGTTCTATAGTCTATTTAACGTCCGTCTGGTGTAGTAGTAAGTGACATGGTCACTACACTAGGGGGTCGCGGGTTTGAATCCCGCCAAGGGTAGATATTTGTATGATAAATATAAATGTCTTTTCCAGGGTTATGGATGTATATTAAATATATGTATGTATGTATAGTAAATATCTTACATTTATTCCCGATATCTGGTACCTGTAACACAAGTTCTTTACGAACTTATCATGGGACCAGTTAACGTGGCGCGATTGTTAGTAAAATATTTATATTATTTATATTATAGTAAAATAAATCCGTATAACGTTTATCGAAAGTCAAAAAATGTATTAATTCTACCAAAAAATATTAAAAAATCAAAACTTTATAATGCAATGACTATTATCAACGTAAGAACTGAGATATTAGAACTTATGCCTCAAGGTATGTGGTGGTTTTTATGTGTAGATGGCCTTTGATGACCACTTAACGACAGGTAGGCCGGTGTTACTCATCCACCCATCTAAACAATAAAATAAAATTAATATGTTGTTGGTAAAACAAAAAAAAAATCTATTCTCTTCTTTTCATCCCGACTTTAGACGAAACCGCGAAAAATCGAGATAAACACAGAATAAAGTTCACAATAATTAATAAATACGGTTCTGATTTCTTTATGTGAAAAATATCCAATTACACTCGTAACTTAATGATTATTCTCAATAAGTTTCAAGTGTCTTAACACGAGATTTGGAAGTTAATTGCATAAATTATTTGTATTTTAAGTCCTCATTAAACTTTGAGAATTACTTTAACTAACTAAACAATGATCCAATTACTTTATTGGATGGAAATCAACGTTATTTGCTTCAATTTATTTATTTATTAGATGAAGCTGCAGTGTGTTTAGTTATAAACGATTAATTTACAGTTAAATAAATACTTAATTATAGGGTTTTTTTTTCCTACCTAAGCTGATAAACCTTGAGAGGCTATTTCAGCGTAACCTAACTAGTAGGTGAGCTCACGGGGCTCAAACCTGACGACGTTGCTAACACGAACCCTAGCAAGAGCCGTGCTTCGCAGAATCTACCACCGGATCGGAAACGCGATCCACTGAGAATATCCGGCAAGAAACTCAGTGGGCTGTGTCTGTGGGTTAATTTACTCGTCGAGCCCCTCGTCGTAAGCGACGGGTTCGACGAGAACGATGATCGGTTAATTATCATGAATATTATTGATTTACGGGTTTTTAAATTTTTTTAAGTGTGCTTAACAACACAACGCAAACGTAGAGAATGGTTTGCTCTCCCCATCGCTTTGCTGACGTCCATGAGCGACGGTAATCACTTACCATCAGTTGAGCCGTATGCTCGTCTGCTTACATGGGCAAGACAAAAACGTTATAATCATGAGTGGACAAACTGGTTATTTAAGTAAGATACTAAAATATCGTTTTTTATTATCTATCGTAATATTTTATCCGGGTCTATAGTATGCTATTTCTTTAGTAACTAAGATAGGAGCTAAGGGTTTGCGCATTAAGTAAGTAGCAACGAAAATAGAGGAGGCAAAAATAGGTACCTATTACAGCTACTACCAATTTACAATAAGGTCTACCATCAATAAGTCGGGGAAGCTACATACCGATTTGTATCCTATGTAGCATAAACATAACATAAAGGTGTTCACGAATGCTCACAGCAAGGGCGGATCCAGGGGGTGGGTCATGGGGGTCATGACCCCCCCCTGAGCTGGTTCCAGGACCTAGGTGGACCACATATTGAACATAATGATTTAAGAACACAATACTTAGACTGGCCATAAATACTCTTACAATTAAAAATAAACAAAATACATTTGTATTACATTTGAATTTGGAATCTGTCATTTTTATATGATTGCTCATTGAGTATTCTCATTTAGGCGCCAATACATTGTACAATATTTTGCGATATTAAAATGGAGTGGGGTGATAAAGAAAACCGAATCGCCGTGATTGCATTACGCAAAGTAGGTATGGAGCCAAATGCAATTTTTAAAACTCTCCATACGCTTGGTAATTATTATGTGGAAGGCATTGGGGAAGGCCTATGTCCAGCAGTGGGCAGATAAAGGCTGATGATGATGATGATGATGATACGCTTGGTATTAGTAAAATGTTTGTGTACCGGGCTATTAATAGGTGCAATGAGACCTCCTCTGTTTGTGGCAGAAAAATATCTGGCCGTCCACGTAGTGTTCGTACGAAAAAGGTGGTCAAAGCAGTAAGGGAATGAATTCGAAGAAATCCTGTCCGAAAGCAAAAGATTTTATCTCGGGAGATGAAGATAGGACCTAGAACCATGTCGCGTATTTTAAAAGATGACTTAAGACTTGCAGCCTATAAGAGACCTAGTGGTAATTTCTTAACTGATAATTTAAAAGAGAATGGGGGGTAAAATCGAAACAACTACTGAAGTGGTACGCAAAGGGAGGTCATAGAAAAATTTTGTTTACGGATGAGAATTTTTTTACAATTGAGCAACATTTTAAAAAACAAAATGACCGTATTTATGCTCAAAGCTCTAAGAAAGCTTCCCAATTAGTCGACAGAGTGCAACGTGGGCACTATCCGACTTCAGTGATGGTTTGGTGAGGTATTAGCTATGAAGGAGTGACTGAGCCATACTTTTGTGAAAAAGGTATCAAAACATCGGCACAAGTCTATCAAGATACGATTCTTGAAAAGGTAGTGAAGCCCCTTAAAAACACCATGTTCAATAATCAAGAATGGTCCTTCCAGCAAGACTCGGCGCCAGGTCATAAAGCTCGGTGTACGCAGTCTTGGTTGGAAATTAACGTTTCGGACTTCATCAGAGCTGAAGACTGACCGTCGTCTAGTCCCGATCTTAATCCGCTGGATTATGATTTATGGTCAGTTTTATAGAGTACGGCTTGCTCTAAACGCCATGATAATTTGGAGTCCTTAAAACAACCCGCACGATTAGCAGTGAAAAATTTTCCCATGGAAAGAGTGCGTGCTTCTATTGATAACTGGCCTCAACGTTTAAAGGACTGTATTGCAGCCAATGGAGACCACTTCGAATAAGCTTTTTATACTTTAAATTGTTTTATATTTATGTATTAAACTAACACACTGTAAAAGTAATAAATGTTATTTGCAATAGAATATTTTTTTCCTTTGTCTCAGTATTTATGGCAAGACTAGGTATATTGTTGCTCCTTATATTGCTCCTTAATTAATTTAATATAATATAATAACTTTGTATGATGGCAAATGTTTGGGAACGAACGCATCGAAAATTTGAATTTTACCGCGCCACACTCGCGCGCGCTTGTCGACTACGTAACGTCTAGCTAGGCCTAACCTCAAACTGAATCCTAACCTCAATCGGAATCGGAACGACTAAACTTCAACATATCTTAACATAGTTCTAAGTTAAAAAACTAAAATTTCTTTATACCTTTAATGTGCTTATACCTTTAATGTGCTTATAATAAAATACCTACTTTTTACTTGTATCTATTGTTATCAAAATTAAATTATAAGTTCTTGACTTGACCATGACTATGTGACCCCCTCCTGGCACCAAAGCTGGATCCGCCCTTGGCTCACAGTTCGAAAACCGTTTATAAGGACCTCTTGTGAGTCCGCACGGGTAGGTACCATCACGCCGCCTATTTCTGCCGTGAAGCAGTAATGCGTTTCGGTTTGAAGGATGGGGCAGCCGTTGTAACTATACTGAGTCCTTAGAACTATATACAGCTTGACTTTGACGCATAAATCTTTTATCGCACTCGAGCTATGAAAACAAAGTTCTATAGTAAAATAAATCCGTATAAAATTTCTCTCGAAAGTAAAAAAATATATTAATTCTACCAAAAATATAAAAACATCAGAACCTTATAATGCAATGACAATTATCAACGCAAGAACTTTACTTTTACGTTGTGAATGTCTATGGGCTTCAGTAACCACTTAACACCAGGTGGGCTGTGAGCTCGTCCACCCATCTAAACAATAAATTAAAAAAGTCGTGTGCTTATCTGCCGCATAGGTCGCGAAATTTTTCGAGAACATTTGCAAATCGGAACTGCTCCAGAAGATTTTCCGGGCGACTACACGAGTCCATCAGAACGGTTACATGGAATTGAATCGGTCCAACACATAAACCATTTTGCCCACATCCGGCCACCCTAGGGCAGCCAGAATCAATGGTTATTGGATATTGCCACAGTCACTTGTTCTACATAGAATATTTGGTTGATTTGTAGAAAGGGTTCGATTTTTTAAGTGAAACTTCTTTAGACGCGTTGAGAGTAAAATTTTACTCGCGACAGATTCGTTACGGCTAGAGAGAAAAGATACAATTTAGGAAGAGCGAGAGGGAGAAAATAGATAGAGCGTCTCGCGAACCACTCGACCGTAGAGAGAGGGAAAAGGACAAATCGAGCTAGGTCGTATTTTTTATACACAGCATTCCCTATTACATGAGAAGTTTGATTTAAGGATAAAAAATGAAGAAGACCACAATACTAGACAACGCAAAAGAAGTCATACGGATCGCTTGGAAACTCTGGGTCTGCGGAGGGACTTCGGTTCTGTATTCTATACCGTATGTTCCATGGGGAGTGCTCTAAGGAATTATTCGAGATGATACCGACATCTCTTTTTTACCATCGCACCGTCCACCACCGGAGTAGAGTTCATCTATACTACCTGGAACTACTACGCTCATCCACAGTGCGTATCCAGCGATCTTTTTTGCCACGTACCATCCGGATATGGAATGAACTCCCCTCCGCGACACGACCCACGACGGTAACCACTCACTATCAGGTGGGCCGTATGCTCGTCTGCCTATATGGCAATAATAATAAAAAAAGTTTCACTTCTTTTACGTACACCAAGTTGCCCGCGCATCATTTTTATTTATTTATTTATAACTTCATATACTAGAAAGTATAAAGGCGGACTTAATGCCATAGGCATTCTCTAACAGTCTACCTTAGAGGAGTTGAGAGATGAAGCTTGGTAGGTGTAGTGTCAAGGTGATATTACTTAAACATATCTTTATATATAACATACATAATATTTATAGATACAAGTACTCGTACTTAAATAAATACATATACATAATTATATACATATATATATCATAAATATATACACATATAAAAACATATATAAACAAATATTATCAATTAGATGACTCTGCTAACTCTCTGAGAACCAGTTCTCGAACCTTCGTCTTAATTTTTTGTTTCATGTTTCTAACCGATGAATTGACTGTTTCTTGGCTTTTCTGATGTCCATGAGCTACGACGCCATCTCACTATCAGATGGCGTATGTTGGTTAAGTTTTGAAAGGAATAAAACGTATTTTTTTCTTAATTTGCCTCAGGGAATACCTAAAGCGTCGTTTTCCTTTATTTGAATTTCTTGATCTTTCAAAATTTTGATCTACATTCACCGCTTAGAAAGCTAGCGATCGTTTAATATTAGTTAATTAGTTAAAAAATATTGGTTTTGTTCAAATTACTCTCGTCAATTATTATGTGTTATCTATCTATCTATGTATATAAAAATGAATTGCTGTTCGTTAGTCTCGCTAAAACTCGAGACTGATTTGGCTAATTTTGGTCTTGAATTATTTGTGGAAGTCCAGAGAAAGTTTAAAAGGTAGATAAATATGAAATTGGAATTAAATAAAAATAACAATTTTGTATTTCCTTTGATTTGTGCCCCGTCGGACGGATTCCTTTTGTTTGTTTTAAGTTTATTTTATTAAATACAAAAGTTTAGGTCTTTTATTTATCGATTGAGGCACTACGAAGTCTGCCAGGTCAGCTAGTATATAATAAAAACAACCAAACAAATACGAAAGCAATCATTAATTTTAAACAGTTTGTAATGTCGCTTCGATTGTTTAATACTTTTAAACGCATTTGACGCTTCTGCAAGCAAGTCCAACAAACTATTTTATGCTTTGACCGAAATGCCAGAACCCTTCACATATTTATGTCTCCACGAACATCGGCACGTTTGCCACTGATAATATAGAAAGAATGGTGGAATGTGAATCACTACTTGTTTTCGAGACGGATTCCATTTCTGTGGAACGCGCATATATATATATATATATAGATTTATATATATATACAAATTATTATTATTTTTGCTTATATGGGTGGACGAGCTCACAGCCCACCTGGTGTTAAGTGGTTACTGGAGCCCATGGACATCTACAACGTAAATGCGCCACCCATCTTGAGATATAAGTTCTAAGATCTCAGTATAGTTACAACGGCTGCCCCACCCTTCAAACCGAAACGCATTACTGCTTCACGGCAGAAATAGGCAGGGCGTTGGTACCTAACCGCGCGGACTCACAAGAGGTCCTACCACCAGTAAAAATATTATCTTATTTGTATGATTAAGGTTTCTCTGCGTACGCTTTTTGTTGTGCGAGAACACAATTCTTTATGATTCCAGGTTAATTTTTGCTGTTACATAATCACAATTCATTCACAAGAGCTCAACCTGACAGAATTGCTAGCACCGGCCTTAGCAAGAAAGTGCTTCGTGAATATACCACTGGATCAGGAATATATTGCTGTCTGTGATACTCTAGTCTTCTATACCTACCTAATTTCCTACCTAAGCTGGTAGCCTTGAGAGGCTATATCAGCGTAACCTTAACTAGTAGGTGAGCTCACGGGGCTCAAACCTAACAATGTTGCTAACACGAACCCTAGCAAGAACCGTGCTTCGCAAAATCTACCACCGGATCGGAAACGCGACCCACTGAGAAGATCCGGCGAGAAACTCAGTAGGCTGTGTCTGAGGGTTAATTTACTCGTCGAGCCCTTTGTCGCAAGCGACGGGTTCGACGAGAACGGTGACCGGTGCTTGAGGTACCTAAAAGCACCGTTAGTGGATCGGGAGGATCCGAGATGACGTGTTTTGGGCGACGTCGACTGTTTACCATTTGGTCCGCAAGATCAGCAATGTAGTTACCGGCAGCCACGATGAGAGGTTCTCGTGTCGTGCCGCTTTATCGAAATGGAGCCGTCTGCGTTACCCTTAAGTCTTCTATAACGACCAAGAAATGAGTATTCATCTTAAGGAGTTCCATGGGCATCATCGGTATATTTTCAACATTCTTTTTCCATTTTTTTCTAGTTACTTAAATGGGTGTATGAGCTCACGGCCCACCTGGTGCTAAGTGGTTATCGGAGTCCATAGACATCTACAACGTAAATGCCCCCCACCTTGAGATATGAGTTCTTAGGTTTCAGTTTTTACAGTCCAACGGCTGCCCCACTCTTCAAACCGAAACTGCTTACTGCTTCACGGCAGATATAGGCAGGATGGTGGTACCTACCCGTGCGGACTCAAAAGATATTCTACCACCAGTAATAATATATTAATTTTATAAACATTATTTTTTAATGATAATGATTTTTATATGGCCAGTGTAGACCCATTTACTTTACGCAGCATCTAAAATTGTGCGGAAAACATCTAAAATTACTACATGATACAAAAATACTTCGCAGTTAAAGTTCGCAAAGTGAAAAGGCAAATTCATTCAAAAAAACATTGAGAAAATAATAACTCCATTAACCTTCATTGTTCGATCATTATATCAAGAACGAATTTATTATACAAAATTGTACAAATTACACAGCAGAAATTTCTTACATTACCCCACAAAAGAGTCTTTAATTGCCGCACTGTTGCCAAGCTGCCTTCCCCCGTTGAATTATCTTTTGTATTTAATTCGTGAAGAGGGAAGATGAAAAATCGAAAGTTATTACGGTCTAAAGCAGCCTTTCTCAAAGTGGGCGATAACGCCCCCTTGTGGGCGCTCCAGGCTTAATGGGGGGCGGTAATAGACCCAGAAAAAAATGGGGGCGTTGTGTAGAGGCTTGGGAGGCGATTTTTAATTTCATCTAGGAGGACTCTTAGACACTGACTGAGCTGTCGCTATAGTGGTTTTTAAGTAGGTGAAAAAAGGGGGCGCTAAAAAATAATTTATTCTCAAAGTGGGCAGTAGACAAAGAAGTTTGAGAACCACTGGTCTAAAGTAATGTTATTAGAGTTGAAATGGTCTCCGGATATTCCTGGTGACGCTCGCTGTCTTAAATTACTAATTAGGAAATACGGCTTTGTCACAACGCTTCACAGTAGGGTTGAGTTGATATTTCGCCGCTGTTTGACGTTGAGTCGTGATTCATATTACAATTGAAATTAATAATCCATTATCGGTGACTGACTCCGTGGAGCAGTAGTTAGCGACCCTGACTGTGGTAACGAAGGTCGTGGGTTCGATTTCCGCATGGGCAAGCATTCGCGTGATGAACAGGTTTGTTTGCTCTTTGTATGGGTGTTGATTACCTATATATGTATGTCGGAGAAACCACATTATTAACACCATCGTCAGATATCATAGGGGCGAATAGGGTGATCGAGGTAAGAGAAATATTGAGTACACCAATCACGTTTGTTGTCTTAGAACAATTTAGAAATCTTCTCTTGACGTTAGCAAACGAAAACGAATGACAGTTCTTAGGACGGAGGCACCGCTCTTCAAGAAGGCTGGTTGATAAGTGTGATGGCGTCTATGCGCCTCCATTGGCTAGGCTCTGTCGTAGCACGAAGTTAGCCGAGTTCCGACGATACCATGATCGTGCTGCCATCACTCGGGAATCGTGCTGCGTTTCGTTTAGGTTTTTTTTATTGCCCTTGTAGGCAGACGAGATTATGGCACACCTGATGGTGAGTGGTTACCGTTGCCCATGGACTTCAGCAATGCCAGGGACAGAACCAAGCCGCTGCCTACCGAAAGCCAAACTAGGTACCAAACTAATGACCGTCTCCGACATGTATATATTTAAAAGCATGTATGTCAGTCTCTGGTACCAATAGCACAGGGAATCCCAATTTGAGGCCGGGTTTTTTTGTGATTGAGGGATTAATGTTCGACCAGGAATTTTTTTCGAAGAGTATGATAAAAATAGTATTGGTAGGGACATGTTTGAAGTACGGACCAGGTGGAGAGATGACTTCGCAGGGTAGCTGGTAACAAAGACCGGGTTGTAAATTGGGACAGGCATGTATGATGGGCTGAAGTTGATGCCAACCCTGCCAACACTGAGCCAACCTCGAACGCCTGAGGAGAATTAGTTAAAATTGTTTACCAGTCTCCGCGAGACAATCAACGAAACAATAATCTTTATTCACAGCTCGAGTCTATTCAAGTTAATCTCAAAACATACGAGAGAACATTCGAGAAACTTCTTCATGTAAAATTACGTTAAATATAAAGGTTTTTGTCCTTTTTTTCAGAAAGCAAGGATTAGTGGTCCCATAGTCTTTCCAGTTCCAGTAGGACCGGTGAGCCAGCATGGGCTCAGCCAGGAGGGGTGGGGTTTGCTAATAGCTGTCAGAGCACCTCCAAAGGAGATATAACAACTCAAGATCAGAATCGCGACTCAGCGCGCTGATGCATGGGTTCGGAGATTTTTGTTCTATTATATCTTATTTTATTTATTTATTTATTACACTTCATGTAAAATTTACATTGGCGGGCTTAATGCCTAAGGCATTCTCTACCAGTCAACCAAGGGTAGTGCAGAGTAAATAGTGGTAGGTGCAATGAAATTTATATTAAGTTACGAATACATTCAAAAAAGTATATAAACATATATACAAAATCACATATACATACATACATATATACACACATAAATACATATAATAGATTATACAGTATTAAGAGGAATGTATTAATAAATTTACTTAACAAATAACTTCATCTTAATAAGTTCATGACGATTCCGCTAAATTTTCCAACAACATTCCCCGAACCCTTAACTTATCTTATCATACATCATAAACAAATTCTTGTCTGTATGCCAGGATAAAACCTGATGTTTTGTATAAAAATAAAACAATAAGCAACGCTGTTATGTTTATTGTTGGGACATATACCTAAGCCACAATTGGTATTATAGAATTATATAGATACACAAAACTTATTGATCCAGCCTCACTCAGCTGTAAGTATCACTTAATGTTTGAAAAAACACATTGTTTTCATTTTTAATTTACTCACGCCGTTTCTAACTCTATAGTACTCTATGACAGGAATGTCACCAACAATAATTATAATTGCTAAGTCCATAACGAACAGATAACACACACATATGATTTAATTGGTTATATTATTATTGATAATACGGCGTATTATAAGCCGGTCCGAGTGGGCAGTACCATCCCGTGGATTTATGCCGCGAAGCTATTATGCGGCCCAGATTGAAGAGTGGGAAAGCATATAATACAATTTAGACTTACAAATCGTGTCAAAAGTTAATTGCGGCATTCAGGTTTGAAATAGAATCGGCTCCGTAACCACTTTACCCTGGATGGACCGTAAGCTTGTTCGGCAGATACCTACGCTATAAATAAAAATTAGATAATCATTTTCTGTACAATTTTGATTCGTTGAGATCGCTTAAAGCGATTTAATCTCTAATTTTTGACATTAGCTCGTTACAAGATGAAATAGTTTGAATAATATTTATCTAAAAAACGCTCAGGCACAATACTTATTATTTGAGTGAGAAAATAAAGTAAATTTATAATTTAACACTTTAATATCATTTCACAGTTATTACCATACATATTTTACGAGATATCTTAGCTGTTCTAGATTTCAAATTGAGAAAGTTCATTTTTATTTAAAACTTGACTTTCACTATTATAACTGTAATTATACAGAGATATATAACTAGTACAGTCCTTTTCTGATTCATTTAAATTAATATAAAATTATGAAGATTACATAATATGTAAACATAAGACATAGTATAACATATTTAATCTGAGCACAGTCAATAATAATTTGAAAATGCAAAATTTGCGTCAGTTCCTGAAGTCACATTGAACTGGAATTAAATTGGAATCGGAATACTTCTGGGCGTTTGATAATACTGCGGCGTGTCTATTAAAGTTGTAGCGCCGATCACTCCGCCCTCGGCAACCAGAAGCAGCCTCCGCCTACGGTGATGACGTAATAGCGACGCGACGCTCGTGAAACTTCGCTCGCCGCGCCGAGCAAAGCCGAGCGCGAGGCGGCCATCTTGACGACGCCGAACACCGACATTGTGCACTGCTCCAGTGCAAGACACACTTAATGTATACGCGTGGTTTGGCTGTAAAGGAAAACGTAACTTCTTAATAATAATTAAATAAAATACAGTTTTACAATAATTTTAAAATACGGCCCAGTAAAAATTGGTTTTCGTCACTCGGACCAAAAGAACACAAGGTGCACATGTATAAATTGTACTATACTAGTCCTCTTTTTTTCCTCCCTAAGATGATAGTCTTGAGAGGCTATGTCAGCGTAATCGGGCGAGAGGTGAGCTCACGGGGCTCAAACCGGAAGTGTTGTTAACACTGGCTCTAGCAAGAACAGTGCTTCGCAGAATCTACCACCGGATCGGAAACGCGACCCACTGAGAAGATCCCGCGAGGTACTCAGTGGGTTGTGTCTATGGGTTAATTCACTCGTTGAGTCCTTCGTCGCAAGCGACGGGTTCGACGAGGATGGTGACCGGTGCTTAAGGTACCTAAAAGCATCGTTAATGGATCGGGAGGATCCGTAATGACCCGGATAGTCCTCAGGCATCCCGCACGCAATAACTATTCTGCTTTGGCAAAATGTAGAAAAAATGTTTTGTTGTAAACATAAAATATTATAAAATTGTTTAATTACTTTAGTTAACATATATGTATTGCGCGCAGGAATATTTAGTTACAGTTTTACCTAAATATTCCTGCTAGAAATACATATTATGATAACTAACTATCTTACCTAGATATATAAAATGGTCGCATCCTAAAAGATAAGACGCCCGGTGCATTTATGGCAAGCGATGCAACTGTGCCGGTGTTCGAATCCCGCAGACAAATATCAAATGTTCCATTTCATTGGAACATTCATTTCATGTACTTAAAAAATGTTTAAGATTGACTTCGACGGTGAAGGAATAACATCGTGTAATAAAAATCAAACCCGCAAACTTATAATTAGCGTAATTATCGATAAATAAAAAAGAATTAAACTTTCCTTGCTTTAACTTAATCCTCTCATTATTTTAGCGAATAGTTGACCAGCACACATTAAGGAAGTCCCAAAGCATTGAAAAACAAAACCAAACAGCCTACCGTTGATTTCAAATCATCAAGCGCATTCCCAAATCAGTTTCCCTAACAGCCAATTAACATAATACACGTGAATATTCCCGCTGATATAATACGAAGTGAAGAGACAATCTCGTTAGCTCTGTTAGAGATTACGGTAATGAACCGTATAACTATTAATATGAGAGAGGCTTCCGCTAACTTACATGTCTTGAGTTATACGCCACAATTTTATTTTATTTATTTTTTTATTTTATTTTTATGTTATTTATCGGGTACCAACATGTTATACATCAGCACAGAACATTACAGGTATCATATACATTGATTTCACATTAAATGCTAACACAATTACAGGTGCCGACTGCATGCATCGAAAAAAAAGCGGTTTATTATATAAAAAAAAAACTATATATAACATTACAGGAAGACTTTACATAATTACACATTTACTACCGAATACGCTATTACTTAATTGAAAAAACTCATTGAGCAAGGCTGTAGACTTCTCGTCTAAAACTGTCAACAGTGCCAGCAAAAACGTCCAGAGAATATTTGTTATGAAAATAATTTAATTCCCCAACTAGTCTGCTGAATTTACAATTTATTCGCTAGTTTCGTATACACGTGAAGAGATTTCGTGCTTATATAGATTTTTTTTATTGCATAGATGGGTGGACGAGCTCACAACCCAGGTTCGGTTTCGGTAGGCAGCGGCTTGGCTCTGCCCCTGGCATTGCTGAAGTCCATGGGCGACGGTAACCACTCACCATCAGGTGGGCCGTATGCTCGTCAGCCTACAAGGGCAATAAAAAAAAATAAAAAAAAACCTGGTGTTCAATGGTTACACTTTGAAATATGGGTTCTAAGGTTTCAGTACAGTTACAACGGCTGCCCCACCCTTCAAACCGAAATGCATTACTGCTTAACGGCAGAAATAGGCAGGGTGGTGGTACCGACCCGTGCGGACTCACAAGAGGTCCTACTAGCATGTCGTTAATTTTCTTTTCGCACTGTAAGACAATAACGGTTCGATTAATTTAACAGTGAAACTATTTAAGGCCAGGTGGAAGGCAAGAGATCATGCGTCCGATCACCAATCCACTGGACTGAGCTAATAAAGAAAGCAACTGAATCCACCATGGTCCAGTGTATTTGAAGCGCTTCGAAACGCCAGATCTGGAAGCGAATCGCCAGAGACAATCCTCGATAATCCCTGACCTAATGGTTGCTTCTACATTAACATCATCAGCGAAACTCTGACAAGAGTATCCGACTAAGAAGAAGAAGTAGAAACTGTTTCTTTTATCAATCCAAACGAATGATTTTTGTTCATTTCGTACTAGGGTTTCAGTAGCCCAGAGGAACTACAACGCCTCTGTAATTCTGCTGTGGAAGGACGCGGGAAGCCACCACTAGCAATTTTCCCAAGAAAACCCTTACGTATGCGTATGTATTTCGTAAAGGTCACGACCCTCAGCACTGAGGAACACGACGCATGGAGGAGGAGTAAGTGTTATTGTGTCTATATGATAATCCAATTTAATTGAAACTCTAATCATTTGGTACGCTGCATGTTCGTAGGACTATTATGACCAGCGATACGTGAAACATGTCGCAAAATCGCGTTGGCCACAAAATCGCTGTAAATCCACGAAGAAGGTTACATCTCACGGCTTATACAATAATAAAATTATAATAAAAAAAATATGAACATTAATAAGAAGTCTTAATATTTTTCCTAAGGGCAGACCTGAATTCCTCAGCCCGCCCCGGCAAGGAAGCGTGTGACGAACGCGAAATGTAATCTCGGCATTTAATAAAAAAAATATTACGCATTCGTGACTGCGAAAATCTTTCGTTGGTACATAACATTTTCATTGTATTTCATTATTACAGCATCAATGTTAATCGCATTAGTGGAAATAAAAGTTTTTTTTGTTTTATTGCTTCAATCGGCAAATAAATTTGTGTAAAGCTACCGATTACTGGTGGTAGGACCTCTTCTGAGTCTGCGCGGGTGGGTACCACCGCCCTGCCCGTTTCTGCCGTGATACAGTAATGCGTTTCGGTTTGAAGGGTAGGGCAGCCGTTGTAACTATACTGAGATCTTAGAACTTATATCTCAAGGTGGGTAGCGCATTTACGTTGTAGATGTCTATGGGCTCCAGTAACCACTTAACACCAGGTGGGCTGTGAGCTCGTACACCCATCTAAGCAATTAAAAAAAAACCTGCGATAGTCTCCAGTCCACATCCCTCCCTTCGTGATTAATCCCTGTTTCATTGTTGCATTGGTGCTCAAATCCCGCGGGCAAATATGAATGCTCTGCTTAGAAATTCGGTATGCTCACGAATTATTTCCACCATGAAATAATAACATCGTGTAATAAAAATCAGAACACGCAAAATCAACAAATTTGCTTAGAAATTTGAGGACAACTTTGAGTAGATTAGTAAGGTGGCCGTAACGAAAAATAATCTTATTCCTTTCTTTGCCCTATATGTAAATGTTTTTCCTCTGAAGTGTGCGGCATTCGTTATTTTGAAACCTCGTGTATGAAGAATATATTCAGATTATTGTATTCACGAAATCCGCTTGCCGCTAGATCAGGCCTTTCTACTGACGACGACTAACACCGTCTTTCACTTGAATCAGAGTAAATATTGTATTTCCTTCGGCTTTCTTGAGTCGTACACACAATTAAAACTATCCACTTTAATCTTGCGTATTTCTTGTCATTATATTTGATGGATACGGCTGCTTCCATGGCGTTTTAAAATGATGACGTCATTGTCTTCCACAGTGACGGCAATTAAGACTCATTTTTCCAATGAGTTCAATTTATTACATTTTAAGTGTACAGCTATAACAATAGAGAGCTCCGCTCCGTTTTGATTGCTCGTGCATAGATAATACACATAAATTAGTTATAGATAAGTAACTCAAGCACAACAAAAATGTTTACGGGCGTCGGCCACTAGATGGCTTCGCTTCGATTAGTTTCTTATTGCTCCTGTAGACGGCAGTAACAAATTTACTATTCTATATTTTATTTTTAATGAAGGATTTTATAAATTCACAGAATTAAATTTTATGAATTTGTCAAATTGTATTGTATTTGTACCAAATAAAGACTTGTATGATTTTTTTTTTATTTTTATTTTCTGTGTTTTTAATTTTACAATAATTAAATAATGACCGAAAACGATGCATGAACGAATTTTGTATGAAACCATTTTTTACATACATACCTAACATCCTGTTTTATTAATTAGAATTATTTAATTGAAATATCAAATACAAATGTACTAAACTTACTTCCATCCCAACCATGCGAAAATCAATTACTCGCACCCATACCGTTACACAGGTAAAACAAAATCACTAAGCAGTTTCACTAAAGCCGGTTGCAGACGGACCCGAGGCCCAAAAGGGTAATTACCTATGAACAGATTGGGATCTCTGATCCTATTTACTATTATATTATTAATATATGTATATACGTGATTAGAGTCGTGTGTAATTTGCAACGTTTTCCGACAGGGAAAGGGGTGATTTTGTTGCAAGAAAATAATTAATGAGGCCACCATAATAACACACAATAGAAGACATGAGTGGATTTTACTGGTGGTAGGACCTCTTGTGAGTCCGCACGGGTAGGTACCACCACCCTGTCTATTTCAGCCGTGAAGCAGTAATGCGTTTCGGTTTGAAGGGTGGGGCAGCCGTTGTAACTATACTTGAGACCTTAGAACTTATATCTCGAGGTGGGTGGCGCATTTATCTTGTAGATGTCTATGGGCTCCAGTAACCACTTAATACAAGGTGGGCTGTGAGCTCGCCCACCCTTCTAAGCAATAAAAAAAATATGAAGGGGTTAAATGCCATTTTTAAAATTTTTAAGTTCTTACATTGAATGAAGGTGTTATGTGCCTATAAACCATATTAGACCTTAAAACTCCGGGTTTTAAGGCTTTTTTTTTTAGAAATTGCACGTGATGAAGGAGTGTACGAAGAAAAAGTACAAGTAACAAAATTTTGTTGCCCGTTTTCTCAAAATTAAAAAATTGTATCATATCCCCTTTATCCACTCATGTCTTCAACTATCTTATTGCTTAGACGGGTGAGTAACTTCATGTCTCAAGGTGAATGACAATATCATTGGTAACGTCTATGGACTAGGTTAATAGCTTAACACCAGGTCTATGCTATTAATCAAAATAAAAGAACCCTTTCAGCAACATATGAGTGTTTATACCTAAAACCACTCACTCACATTTCTTCTATATCTACACTGACCTCCATGTTAATGGATACAATTACATAGCGAATACAAGAACAACTCGTTTTGTATATCTTATACCATTAAACGAGCAATTCTTGTATATTAATATATATGTATATAATCTGAATCTCGGAAACGGCTCCAACGATTTTCATAAAATTTAGTATACAGGGGATTTCGGGAGCGATAAATCGATCTAGCTACGATTTATTTTCACAAAATGTTGTTTTATTCGTGTTTTCAATAATCAACTCTTCCCGACATCTATTGGCGAATAATAATACTATTTTTCTTAATTGAGGGCAACTAACCGCTTTAAAGACACAACAAGATGGCGTTATCAAAAAAAAACCGAACAAAGCTCGGTCATCGTCTAGCGATTTTTTAAGGTATAAGTATTTAAGTGCTTTTTGGAGTGTCGTCTAAGATTATGTTCACGAGAAAGATGAGATATTTTTTTTTATTACTTAGATGGGTAGACGAGCCCAAGGCCCACCTGGTTTCAAGTGGTTACCGGAGCCCATCGACATCTACAATGCAAATACCGCCACCCACCTTGAGATATGAGTTCAAATGTCTCAACTTTTTAAGTAAGTATCATGAAATATTCTACCTGGCTGGACGGCCTCAGGACAAACATCCCATCGGGCTGTCCCTTCAATAGGCTTTCGGCTTCGGTTCGGTCGATGTTCATATAAAAAGGTTCGTTCTCGATCGGTACCGGAAGAGGTCGATCGGCCATGTTCCGACTCTTACGGTCTTCCGGTTTTTGCGCATGCTGAGCGACGTCACCTTCGCTTCCATTATCTGAACCTTCCGATCGAGCGTCGTTTGTATCTGCAATAATATTACGGTATATAAGCAATCAGGCTAATTCAATTATGTACTAAATTTCAATTGTTTGCGTCAAGCGAAACGCTATTCACAATGCATGACGTCACATGTGGTTAAAAGCAATGAATATTCTAGAGTAATTCAATTTGACGTGTGTTCTTTTTTTTTCTTTTACCGCAGAGATAGATTACGATGAAGCATGGATCCATAACCCACCATGACACATGAGGTCGATATCTCGATATTGGACAGCCGTCCCCACCCTTCAAACTGGAACGCATGACTGCCTACACTAGACAGTAGACACTAACTAACACTGCGTTCTTCTTCTGGACTCTTAATCATTTCGAGGAGGCAACGCCTTAAAATGCAATACAAGCTTTAGTTTACCCCGACTCATATCGCCCCTGAACATTTTTGCAACTTTACAGTAAAGCTATTTCAAGTTTAAAATTTGGAAAAAATAACCACAAAAAAAAAAGCTTCGCCTATTTGAATGGAACAAACTTAATTGAAGTCCAATTCAAAACATCGAACCGTTGATGCTGGTACCAAATAAAACGGACCTTTACTTAATTACAAAGATAAAAGGTGGTTACAGGTTTTTGGTGGTAGGACCTCTTGTGAGTCCGTGCGGGTAAGTACCACCACCCGGCCTATTTCTGCCGTGAAGCAGTAATGCGTTTCGGTTTGAAGGGTGGGGCAGCCGCTGTAACTATACTGAAACCTTAGAACTTATATCTCAAGGTGGGTGGCGGCATTTACGTTGTAGTTACCTATGGGCTTCGGTATCTTGTTATATCTCTATATGATTCTTGATTAACTTGTCTTACCTACCTGTTAAATTGGTAACAGTAGCACAACGTACAGTCCTATAGAAGAAATCGGTTATGGCCTCACCCAGCCTCACTCCAAGATTATACGCTAGCGGTACAGTAACTTTCAGATACCAACACATTTTGTAGTTCAAATGAGAAGAAAAATTACGTGAACCGATTTTCGGTAAACACTTTTTTCACTCAAAGACATCTTAATCTATTTATCTTTCTAATGAAAATCGTACCTAAATATACAATGTAGCTATATGTGTATACATTTAAACGTATATAATTGTGTATATCAGGAATGAAAGAATCTTATCTCCCAGGAATCGCCACAAGGAATCCTAATTAGGGGACGGATGATAGTGCGTGGCTTGTTCCCGAATGTTTTAAGTAATAGTAATGTGTCTATTAAAATATAGTAATGTTCCCGCAGACAACGATCGCATACATGTATTTTTTTTAATTTAAGGCAAGCATCTATAATTTAAGTAATTTTAAACAAATGCGGGAGTACGCCTAATCTGTAATATCTCATCTCCATTGTAATACAAAAATGCAGAAAGTAATCCGGAATTTAAACAGACAGGGTCCTATGTGTTTGAAAACAAAAGGTATGAATTTGGAATTACCATGTGAATATTAACATGACCTTTTTCGCATTGTAGTTGGCACAATAACTACATACTAGTGGTCGCCCGATAGTCGTTTTTTTTTATTTATTGCTTAGTTGGGTGGACGAGCTCACAGCCCACCTGGTGTTAAGTGGTTGTACTGGTACTGGAGCCCATAGACATTCACAACGTAAATGCGCCACCCACCTTGAGATATAAGTTCTAAGGTCTCAAGTAAGTTACAACGGCTGCCCCACCCTTCAAACCGAAACGCATCACTGCTTCACGGCAGAAATAGGCAGGGTGGTGGTACCCACCTGCGCGGACTCACAAGAGTGTCCTACCACCAGTAATTACGCAAATTATAATTTTTGTGGGTTTTGATTTTTATTACACGATGTTATTCCTTCACCGCGGAAATCAATCGCGAACATTTGTCGAGTACGTATTTCATTAGAAAAATTGGTACCCGCCTGAGATTCGAACACCGCGCGGCGCATCGCTCAACACGAATGCACCGGACGTCTTATCCCTTCTTAGGCCACGACGACGAAATTCGACTATAATTAATTAAAATTATAAGTTTGGACATTATTATGGTTCTATTGTCAAAGACTATTATATTTCTATAGTCAAGATTTCGCCAAGACTACACTAAAGACAAATACTCGTAATGTTAAAATAAAGAATATTAACCTATTCTCAATTTGATTACAGACTTTAAGCAATAACAAAAGTTTGACAATAAACAAAGAGTATATGTGTGTGTGTCAAATACATGGTAGTGTGTGTAATGTTTTCTATATTGATTTAATGTATTGTAAAGCATAATTTAAAAAAAAAATTACGTTCTGCAATTCTTTATATTCTCTATCAGTATGGGAAATTTCATACTTCTCCGTCCGCGCAATTTTCGTAATAAGAGGTAGGAAGTTTTTGCTTCACGTATTAATATATAGATAAAAATTGATGTTTGTACGTTTCTTCCTTATAGACTCAGAAACAGTTGAACCGATCCCTATGAAATTTTCAGAAAACCTTCAGAGTGATGTGGCGGATGATTCTGCGAAGTTTGATAGCAATCTCATCGAAGTCAAATCCCAAATCGGCTAGTAAGGCGCGACAAATTTGCTAGTATTTCACATTAAGTGACAAATTAAATGCCACATTAATGTTTCGAACTAATTTTAAGCGGCTTGGCTCTGCCCTGGCATTGCTGACGTCCATGGGCGACGGTAACCACTTACCACCTGGTGGGCCGTATGCTCGTCTGCCTGCTCGGGCAGTAAAAAAATAAAAAAAAATAATAAAATAATAATAATGAATGAGATTGAAGACATTTACCGTTTGCCACACAACAAAAATATATTGGCCTTTAAATAAAACCTTTTTATTCTTTTTGTATTATAAAACTAATTGCCTTCTTAAATAAAGAACTGTTTCATTAACGAACGGAGAAAACAAAAAAGATTCATTAAAAAGAAAATGTATATAAATATATTAAACTAGTGGCCCGCTCGGCTTCGCTGAAGTCTTTAACAAAAAATTCAAAATAAAAAATTATAATACATTTGCGTCAGGTTTCTAAAAATAGAAAATTATAAAGGTAGTTTGAGTAATTATTATTATTTTAATGAACTATTAAATAATATTTGCTTTTATCTATTTTTTTTATTATTTTTACATTATTATTTTTCTAATTTTCGTAACATTATTGGAGTTTTAGTAAAGATACCTTTTTTAAAAAAAAAAAAAGAATGTAACCTATGTCACTCGGTGATAGTGTAGCTTCCAAACAGTGTAAGAATTTTTCAAATCGGTTCAGTAGTTTCGGAGCCTATTCAATACAAACAAACAAACAAATTTTTCCTCTTTATAATATTAGTATAGAAAACGAAAGTATCCGATTCCAAAAATAGTCGTTACTTAAATAGGAAACAGGTTAAAAAAAAAACGAATTTGATCAAAGAGACTTTGTACCGTAACTTATTAAATTTGAAAAACATTAATATTTTAGACGAGGTTGCCAAGTTTCAACATTAAATTCGGTGCGGTAATAATATTAAATCTAGTTTCTTTTACACTGATTTTATTTGTCTGTTTGTTATTTGTTTAAAGTAATCATTAGTTCTGTTTCGAATTAATTATAAGACACTAGCGACCCGCCCTCGCTTCGCTTCGGAAACTGTAATTTATTATTGATTTCTCCACTATTCAATGGATGTTATTATACATATAAATCTTCCTTTTCAATCACTCTATCTATTAAAAAAAACCGCATCAAAATCCGTTGCGTAGTTTTAAAGAATTAAGCATACATATGGATATAGGGACAGAGAAACCGACTTTGTTATATACTATGTAGTGAAGAAGGACTTAGACCCGTAGTGAACAGTGATACGTAAGCTAATCTATCCTTACGCTAACAATAAAAGCATCTATATTTTTTTATAATATATTGCATAATTTGAAATTTTGTACATGTTGTTACCGGAACCTATAGAAACTACAATACAGGTCGAGTTATAGAAATTCAAAGACCGTCCTAGCATTCAGGTCGGAACGCATGACGCGGCAGAAATAGGAGGGAAGGGGCGGTGTATAGTACCTACCAATACGAATTAAAGTACGCTCACAGAGTAACCACTCCTTAAATATTCGTCTAATAATTACTTTCTATACAAATTTATGTTTTAAAACGTTAAAAGAAAGTAAATTGTGTACTCATCTGGTGGTAGGACCTCTTGTGAGTCCGCACGGGTAGGTATCATCACCCCGCCTATTTCTGCAGTGAAGCAGTAATGCGTTTCGGTTTGAAGGTTGGGGCAACCGTTGTAACTATACTGAGACCTTAGAGCTCATATCTCAAGGTGAGTGGCGGCAATTACGTTGTAAATGTCTATGGGCTCTAGTAATCACTTAACACCAGGGGCTGTGAGCTCGTCCACTTATAAAAGCAATTAAAAAAACATAAGTTCGCCGAAATCATTCATATGAGAAATCCTTTAGACAAGTACGCGACTTTGAAACGATGCTTTAATTGACCTAATTAAAACCCTGTATGAATCATTTTAGCTGAGTCACTGTCGCAAAACAATTGTTCCGAATTAACGTTTGCCTGCAGTGAAAAGGACATTAAAATCCAGATACCAAAGCTTATAGAACGTAGATGAATGATAATAAATATTTTGTTACGTTCTTAGCGTTATACAATAAACTAGTGGGCCCCCGGTAGTAGAAATTCGACTATAATTAATTGAAATTATAAGTTTGTACACTATTATAGTTCTATTGTCAAAGACTATTATACTTCTTTAATCACAGATTTCGCCAAGGCTACACTTTAGACAAATATTAATAAAGACAAACAATATTGAATCTTTTTTTTTTAAGGGATTTTATGACCTCGTAACTGAGACCTTTAAGTCATGTCTTATTTTAATGTATATTCATATTTTTATGAAAAATGATATTATGGAGTGAAATGAAATGAAGATTATTAATTTGAGACATTAACCAATTTCCAATCCATTCAACTCCCAATCCATTCAACAACCAAACAACAACAACAATGAAATAAAATGAGATGATATGGGATGATATATAGTCTCAGTAAAATGGTGGTTATTTACTAAGATTTTTTCAATGGACTTTTTGGAGGATCCCGAGAAGTTACGTCCAGTGGCTTTGTTTCATTTTCCCACATTTGTGCACTTTCACAGATATTAAACAGTTAATAAACCACCATTATTACACATTTAAACCCGAAGAAACACTAAATAGACAAAATAAAACAAATCACGCAACTTCACTCCTCGCGTTCCCGCCAAAAAGTCCATATTGAATTTATTCTCAATTTGACCACAGACTATAAGCAATAAGAAAAGTTTGACAATAAACAAAGAGTACGAGTATATTATATATGTGGTGTGTGAAATACATGGTAGTGTTTGTAATGTTTTGTTTATTGATTTAATGTATTATTAACGCAGAATTTAAAAAAAATATTAACAATCCACACTCCTTCTCTATATCCTCTATAAGTGCGAGAAAGGTCATATTCCTCTGTCCGCGCAATTTTCTTAAAAAGGGGTACAAAGTTTCTGCTTCACGTATTAATATATAAATGCTATAACATTTAAAAATTCAACTTGAATTTAATCAATCTATTATACTTTAAATGATATCTTTACTAATATTAAAAAAAAAAACTAAACTGATTGATAAATGAAATAATGTGGCAATTTTTTTATTCTATTGTCAAACAATCTGACTTCTTTCCACTCTGTTTCACCTAATAATTCAATTTTACACTCATGACTATCAATCCACATTGCACAGACACTGAGTTTTGTGTTCACAAGATATTTTATTCGTGAATTTTCTGTAACACGCTCAACATTTTATGCTAAACATCGTGTAAACATACAAATCGAACTGAACCGTTGTCCTGAATATGTACCCAGTAAAAAATGTAAAAACGCAATCTCTATTAGTGCTGTAACGACTGTTATGTATCGATATCGATAATCTATATATATAAAAATGAATTGCTATTCGTTAGTCTCGCTGAAACTCGAGAACGGCTGGACCGATTTGGCTAATTTCGGTCTTGAATTATTTGTGGAAGTCCAGAGAAGGTTTAAAAGGTAGATAAATATGAAAATGCTCGGAACTAAATAAAAATAACAATTTTGTTTTTCCTTTGATGTGTCCCCCGTTGGACGGATTCCTTTTGTTTGTTTTAAGTTTATTTTATACAAAAGTTTAGGTATTTTATTTATCGATTGAGGCACTACGAATTCTGGCGGGTCAGCTAGTAATACATATTAATTGAATTCTTTAAAATCCGTTTATAGTTTCATTTATTCATCGCTCCGGTCGTGTTAGTTATTGAGAATAATTGGAAGACCGGTGGATATGATGAGTTTATAATTCAAATTATACCGCTCTCGTGGGAGCAGTTAACAAATTATTTACAAAATTATTTAAAAATAAATAATAGATAACTGGGAACCAATTAGGCACGGTCACCCGCCCCAATTTAGGGTTCTCTCTGTGTGTGTGAGTGTGTGTGTGTGTTTAAATGTATACATATATAGATAATAAACACCCAGACAAAGAGCAAATGAAAATGTTCATTAAACAATACTTGCTCGATGTGGGAATCGAACTCACGACCCTCGGCGCAACAATCAGGGCCACTAACTACCGAACCACCGAGTCAGTCATACTGTAACTGGACTGTCATAAGCAAAGCCAAATACAGATATCCTAAAGCAGCATAAACTTTTGTATAATAATATATCGACACTTGAAAGGCAAACGTGACTAAGCGACAATAACTGCTTTGTACATAAATGATAGGCAATAACGATATTCGATGCGCAAAAAAAATATATTTCTAGGTCTATTAAAATAATTTCAATTCTACAGCTAGATTCGTTAAAATAGATTTTTTTCAGGTATTTCAACTTTAAATTAGTCTACTGTAAAATTCACGCATTGTCGCTTAGTCATGTTTGCCTTTCAAGCGTCGATATGTATTTTATTTTCTTTATTATCGTTTCCTTCGCCGTTGCTTAGGGATAAGTAAGTTGTTGCTAAGAACTCTTTTCAGATCTCGTTTGGAGACAGTAATGTCGTAGCACACTGGCAACACCGAGATACTACACATCGTAAATATTACCTACATATTTTCTTATATTATTTGTGTCCGTGTATTTAATATTGGAATTACAAAATAAATTATTTGAAACACTAAAACAACTTATCGCTATTATTCACCACATCACTAAAGCACATGCTTTAACCATGTGACACATGTTTGAGAGAACAAAACAAAAAAGCTTTATGAGAAAGTGGAAGTAACAACTACTTGTTACTGGAGCTTTCGTGACCGTCCAGCTGCTATTGATTCATTCTTATTTCTTTATTAGCCTAGAAATAAAGACGAACCCATGACCAGCTTCGCGTTACCTAGATATTAGAGCCATTACACACCGCAGAGTCAAAGCCGATCCCTTTTAATACAATCTACCTGAGATAAAATTTCTATCTTATCTTATCTTATACCCTTAAACGAGCAATTCTTGTATATATAATTATATAATGTGAATCTCGGAAACGGCTCCAACGATTTTAATAAAATTTAGTACACAAGGGATTTCGGGGGCGATAAATCGATCTAACTACGATTTATTTTCAGACAATGTTGTTTTATTCGTGTTTTCAATACCTAATCAACTTTATTGATATCTTCCCGACATCTGTTGGCGAATAATAATACTATTTTTCATAATTTCATCTAACTGCTTTAAAGACACATTAACACTAAAGCTTAGCCCACTAAGTTTCTCGCCGGATCTTCTCAGTGGGTCGCGTTTCCGGTGGTAGATTCTGCGAAGCACTGCTCTTGCTAGGGTCAATGTTAGCAACTCTCCGGTTGAGCCTCGTGAGCTCACCTACAAACGTTAGAGCAAAGCTGAAATAGCCTCTCAAGGCTATCAGCATATGTAGGGGAAAAAAAAACTAAAGCTATTTCAGCAGTGCTCTGAGGAATTGTTCGAGATGATACCGGCATCTCGTTTTTACCATCGCAACGCACGCCACCGGAGTAGAGTTCATCCATACTACCTGGAGCCACTGCGGTCATCCACAGTGCGTTTCCAGAGATCTTTTTTGCCACGTACAATCCGGCTATGGAATGAGCTCCCCTCCGCGGTGTTTCCCGAGCGCTATGACATGTCCTTCTTCAAAGGAGGCTTGTGGGGAGTATTAAGCGGTAGGCAGCGGCTTGGCTCTGCCCCTGGCATTGCTGAAGTCCATGGGCGACGGTAACCACTCACCATCAGGTGGGCCGTATGCTCGTCTGCCTACAAGGACAATAAAAAAAATTAAAAAAGCAGATGGCGTTGTTAAGCCACTTATCAAAAAAAATCGTCTAGTTTAAATGATTTAAAAACACCTTTATCATTCCATCTCGCGCTTAACTTTTATGTTCATTAAATTAAAGACAGTCAAGGTGTGTTTACACGAAATGGAGACTAAATGCACGCGCAATAAGATATTACGAGACCAGTGCCCAAACGATATTTTAAAATCTAGAAATTTTAACAGACGAAATTACTTTAGCAATTTAATTTTATTTAATTTTAACGGTCGTCGGAAATTTTATTAATTCAAATAATAAATTCTAAATTGTTTTGTCTCTGAGAAGAACAAAAAAATGTACAAGGTCTTTAAGATGTCAAAAGTTTAAAATGCCAACCAAGTAGGGCGCGTCCCGGGGCGCGTTCGTTGAAGACTTATTGGATTTGCTAATTTCATTACAGCAGGACGAAAGCGTTCGGGATTCACGATCGACATTTACACCGTAGTGCAGCGGTCGGGGAAGTTTTTTAATTAGTACCCCAAAATATTTTTGTGTAAGCTGATATTACCCCATGCCGAAGAACAAAATTACACGAAATCGCTTCTTTTTAGCATCTTTCATATTATTATAGACCCCATGATAATTTTGAAAAGAAAACAATAACTAAAAATTTAATTTAAACATGATTTATACAATTTATCAATGTAATACCCTAGTAATACATAACGGTAATTTGGGGAGATATACGACAAAGGGAAGATCTTCCACCGAGCGGATGATATTGCTCGGTAGACCGACGGTCCGAATGTTGTTGTTCGGAACTTGTATATATGCGCTTTATCTTGAAAACGCAAGATTCAGGCATCTGTTAGTTATCTTGCGTTGTATGATGGCTACCCGCCACATCACTCCCCTCCGAGACCGGAGGTCGTGTCATTTAGTTAGCGTTGTCCGTGCTGAGATTAGCTTGCAAGTGGCAGTGGTGCTCGAAGTTTGCGGTGAGTCGAAACTGAGCTTGAAATACTGCGTGATTGTCGCCAGTGCTGCTCGAAGTCTGCGGTGAGTCGAGACTGAGCTTGAATGATGCGTGATGAGGCAGTGTAGATGCGTACCGTAGGACCAGGAAGCGCGGTGAGTCGGCTGCGATGGTCCTGTTGAGGCTGCGATGCTGGCTTGCTGTGGGACGACTATCGATGACTTGCTTTTATCTGCGAGAATGCGGGGATTGTGGTAGCCGAAGTTCTTGATGCGCTGATGATGAATCAGCAGGTTGCGTGTTCACATCACGTCGGAGGTCACCAGTTTGGGGAGATATACGACAAAGGGAAGATCTTCCATCGAGCGGATGATATTGCTCGGTAGACCGACGGTCCGAATGTTGTTGTTCGGAACTTGTATATATGCGCTTTATCTTGAAAACGCGAGATTCAGGCATCTGTTAGTTATCTTGCGTTGTATAATGGCTACCCGCCACAGTAATAATAGTAATATAGGTATGTAATATACAGTTGAGGAAAAAAAATCTCCCCCACAGAAAATATACTGAACTAGTCGGGGACGCGAGACCGTGTGGAGCGCTTCGTGATTTGTCGGCGTCGCTCGGAGCCGCTTCGGCAAACCAATCGCGGCATACTTATTTTTTCGTTACGTTCCATTTCGTTTCATCGAGTTTGAAATCACAACGATTCTAAAGAAGTTTCACTTCAATATATACTTTTTACTCACAAAAGTTTCATTTTTACCCCCCAAAACTTCATTTTACCCCATTTGGGGTAATTTACCCTGGTTCTCCGACCGCTGCCGTAGTGTCACCATCAACTTTGTAAACCGTAATCAAATGCGACACAAATGACGATACATTAACCCTAGGAACTCCTTGAGAGAGCTATGTAAATTTGATCCCACAAAACAATCAAATAGCCTTCACTCATAGATTTAAGGGAACTGCCTAAGAAAGAGCGATACGAATGAGCAATAAGCGTATGTTAAATTAAAAACTAATTGAAGCTAGAAGTGGGTCACCAGGTGGACGAATCCTTGAAAACATTCCGAACCTGATGAATGCTTCTGCGTACCATCAGCGCAACCACGACCATTCGGACAAGAGGACTCAACTAAGAAAATAAAATATTTTGGAACGATAATGTTCGAACGAAGTTCCTTATGGGACGATGTGGAGGGGCACCCTAACCGGGAAAAAACGTCCGTAACGTAAGATTCTTATTAGTAATGCACCAGTGTACGACTTAAATTTGTAATAACGTACAAAAAATTACATATTTTTATTAAAATTATATTTTTTATAAATCATTGTGAATAAAATAAAGTTGATAACTTTGTAAAGTAGTTTTTATTTTATTTTTATCAATAAAAAAATCATGATACAAAATGTATACCCGAATAGTTATTTTCTTTATACCTCGAATAGAGCTATCCGGTGTCCCACAACACCACACATTTTTTTTTTTACTGGATGGTACTGCTATTGGAATTACGCGGGAATGCGGCCCTTGCTTCAGGCCATTTTAGTCTACTTCGTTGAGTTTAAATTACTGTTACGTTAACAAACAATTAATTAGTACCTAAATATAAAAATAAATGACTTGCCCGCTGAGTTTGATCCGCCGGCTTTTCTCCGGATTGTGGCTTCTGGGAAGCGATATTTTGTTTTGACTTTCAATAAAAATATTCAATGACATCTAAATACTTAAATCAAATAATGATTTTGAAGTTTAGTAAATGTGAACTTTAATACTGTATTAAAGGTGCATAGTCCTGAGGAGAACTAATTCACGGGATTTCTATTGAAATTATTTAATGATCCAAAGAATTGAAATTCCACAAATTCAGCAAGTAAGTGAAACGCTACAAGTAATCTATACATAAAAATAAAATTGGAGTGTCTGTTTTTAATATTGAAATAGCCTCTTTTTACTACATGCATATGAAAATATATATATATATACGGTACATACACCAAAATAACATTTTTTACAATTTTTGTCTGTCTGTCTGTCTCTCTGTCTGCCTTTTTGTTCCGGCTAATCTCTGGAGCGGCTGGACCGATTTTGACGGGACTTTCATTGATAGGTAGCTGCTGATATAAGGAGTAACTTAGGCTACTTTTTTTAGATTAGCTCCGCCCCGTGGCTTCTCCCGCAATATAACAATAACCGCGGGTAACATCGCGGGACTCAGCTATCAATAATAAAATTTAATGTTTCCGAAGCGAAGCGAGGGCGGGCGCTTATATATTATAAATTAGATTACTTTAGAGGACGCCATTATCACTTTTTAGATAAGCCACGACGGGCAATTACTGTGCCTATGCACTGTTTGCTTTCAGATTTTGTTTCAATCAAGTACCGTATAGTTCTAGTACTAAAGTTTTAATCCCAATTAAAAAATCTAATAGAGAAATTGTTGCCTTGAATTTTGAATGTATTGTTTTGGTTGTAAATAGTCCTCAGAGTCATTGAAAAGTTACAACAACGAACACTAACGGTGTGAACGTCGGCAGATCTTCATTCGTGTCGGAAATTAGATTGAATAGGATTATTCGTCATTACCGCAGCCAAAATTATATGTACTTACCTCTTGTAAGCGCCTCGGATGTTATTCAACGAAGCGATGATTTGTTAAAAAAAAATCATTTTCAAAAACTAGGTATGTGTTACGCGCTATCACCGGCGCCATTGAATGTCGTAAGCGGCGATAATACATCGAAAACCTCCTCAGTTGGAGATTCGTCGAGTTATTCAGGAATGAAAAAGAAAGGACGGAAGAAAATGGACGCTGATAAAAAAATATATTATTAAAGGCTTTTTTTTTTAAACCACTTATAAAATTCAATTTCAAATTGTTCTACAATTCATTTCAAAATATTTTTAAATAAAAAGATTATTACACTATAGATTATTTATTCAACGTAGCTATGTTTTAATAATTACTTGAATATGCTATCGCTTCTCAAATTATTGACAACATCGGTGGCTTAGAGAAACCGGAGCCGTTGCCTCCAAAAAAATTAACCTGTAACATCGTACTGTATTCCTGCCTTCCTTCCATCCTATCAGGGACTTTTTGGCGGAAACGCGAAGAGTGAAGTTGTGTGATTTGCTAAACGTAACGTAGCCTATGGTTAATTAAATTAGAATTTTGAAGTTGACCGGTTGATGTGTTTGTTTCGAGTTTCTATTCGCTTATAGTGATGAAATGAAAAGCCATGCCGCGAGAAAACGATCAAATCTTTCCCGACGAAGCCGTAATGCAACTAGGATTCGAAACATTGCGAGTAAAAGGACTGAAGAAGAACAAGAAAATATAATAATAATAATAAAAACTAAAATAAATGGCCAGTAAAGAAGAATCATTCAAATAGTTGCTTTTGAAGTTATACTTCTTTAGGCGCGTTATGAAAAATTGATGGGAGTGAAATTTTACGATGTGCGCGCACCATGACACAAAATTAACAGAAATGAAGTTGCCCACTAAATCGCTCATTACAATATATATGACCGACGTAACTTGGCGAGTCTGAATATAGCCGCAGGTGAACTTTCCGAACCGTACCGAGAATTACCGAATTTATACGATGTCAAAAAAAGGGATGTCCAATATGCGTGTTTGAGGATGTTGTTTAATCGTTTTTTCTTTTAAATAAATTAAAATTTAAATTAAAAAAAAGAAATAAAATTAATAAAAATAAAGTATAACTTCTTACGCGCGTACATAAGTACACGCAACCTTTTTTTTTTAATTTACATTAATTATCCAAATAAAAAATTTACCTTGATAAAATCAATTATTGCCTCTAAGGCGGTACAAAGTTCGCTGGATCAGCTAGTATTATATTACACATACCTCGTTTCATTCCGAATCTGTTCTCGAATATACTCATAATATAACCGAGTATAGAGTCGTCCTTCTGTTTGTACTGAACGTCCAGATAATCCTTGTTAATTTGAACTGGATCTAAATAGTCTTCCACCGGTAATTTTGTCTGGAACATTTACATTAAGTATTGAGTGTGGCTTAAAAACAAAAACAACATACGCTTAAATGGTAAACCGATTTTTGGTTGCTTAAGCCGGTGGACGAGCTCACGGCCCACCTGGTGTTAAGGCCGCCATCTAACTTGAGATATGAGTTCTAAGATCTCACTATAGTTACAACGGCTGCCTCACTCTTCAAACCGAAACTCATTACTGCTTCACTGCAGAATTAGGCCTTGAAGTGGTGGTACTTACCCGTGCGGACTCACAAAAGGTCCTACCACGTTAAAATAATTCATACCTTCACGCTTTGATTTGCAATAACGTTTTCATTGTTCACATGCACCGAATCATACATATTTGCCATCGGATCATTGCTCTCATATATGTTTGTTTCTTTATCATCCACACCATTTTCCACCACGCAACCAACATCATTGACCGGATCAGTCTTTTTGCCACCAAAAAATGGCATCCTAAACGATTGGATAAGTTCTTGAATTTTAACCATACACGGCTTAGAAGTCTGATTTAAGTTGCAGCTGCTTATTCTGTCGTCTCTTACAAAGTTTTTAGTATTCTCAGGTATTTCATTGTAATTCAAGTCTTCGTAAAGATGATCCTCTGCATATTTATCCGTAAATTCTTCAGTTGTCGATATAGATTTGTACTTGGTTCCCCATTCGGGTCTTTTGTATAATTTGTTTATGTAAAATATACTAGTCCTTTTCATTGGATAGTATTTGTCCGTAGTTTCTTGCTTAAGCCGCGAACGTAAGTCAAACAATGGATATTCATATGAGTTTAGCCTAAAGAATTTTTTGGAGCGCTTTGGAGATACAGGCTTCATGGGAAGATAGGACGGTGCAGCCTTATTAATTTGCTTTGGTTGGTTCCTGTACAGAAAGCTTTTAACCGGTACCCATTTTTTCAATAAATCTTCGATGCTATTATTGACGTTACCGAGTTCTTCTGTACCCTTTTTTTTAACTGTTTGATACTGGCTTTCTATCAAAGCCATCTCAGCTTCAGACTTATCATCGATCGATTCATTTATATTCAAATATTTATCTGGGTCGCGTTTTAGGTCCTCGAGGAATGCAATGAATTTCTTAGCATTAGATTGCGGTCTCCATAGCTTTACTATTCCTTCTGTAACATCCTGCGAAAGGAAATTATCAAACACATATATAATCGGTATGTTCATCCATTAGCCTATTTATAATGCTTAAAAAGACGTGTTAACGATTATTCAATCGAAATATTCAATGCCTAAACCGGCGACTTAACATTTTCAAACCCCATTAATATTTGAGGTCATCTCACTTTATGAAATATACAATTCTAGTTATCTTATTACATATTATATAGAGCCACACGCAGAGGTCGTTTCTCCAGCGCTCTATAAACAACTGGAATTAACTCTATAATGGTATATGTGGGAAACATTGAGCCGCACAATCAGGCTATAGCCACAAACATCGGCGCGATATTCCGTCAGTGCTTTGAAGTTTCCTTATTTCTCTAACGTATCAAGAGAATTTACTGTAGAGAACACACATTGTTGAGAGAGTACGTATTCAAAAGCCACAGTTATCACTCATTATCAGTAAGGTCTATCTTTGACATTATGTACACAATAATCTATATATTAATACGTGAAGCAAAAACTTTGTACCCCTTTTTACGAAAATTGCGCGGACGGAGGAGTATGAAATTTTCCACACTTATAGAGAATATAGAGAAGGAGTGCACAATGCTAATTTTTTTTTTAAATAATGCATAAAAGATACATCAAATCAATAAATAAAACATTACACACACTGCCATGTATTTGACACACACACATATGTATATTATATACTCTTTGTTTATTGTCAAACTTTAGTTAATGCTTAAAATCTGTGGTCAAATTGAAAATGGGTTATTATTGTATATCTTTAATATTATTTGTCTATAGTGTAGTCTTGGCGAAATCTGTGATTATAGAAGTATAATAAATAGTCTGACAATATAACCATAACAATGTTCAAACTTATACTTTCAATTAATTATAGTCGAATTCCGACTACTGCGGGACCACTAGTATTTAAAAATCGCTGAAGAACAAAAACACGCTTAAAAAACTAAATAAAGAAAAAATAATGTAAAAGTTGAAAACATCAACTTTTAATATGAAACTTTCTAGAATTAATAGTTGTTACAACAATGTGTATGTCGACGGAGAGAAAATTTTGTTCCGAAAAGTTAGGCCCGCCTGCTCTGTAGTTATTAGTTGAATAGTTAAGGAATATTTTTATAAAATTTGTTTTAAAGAAATATAAGTTTTTATTATTACATTTTTTTAAGATTACGTTGCTCTGTAGGCTGTAGATGGAATTATTGAAAATTTCAAAGAATCTAATCATTAAAAATATATCTGCAACTCTCGTGTTTATTTTGGTATATTTAATTCGTTGAATTAGTGCTAATCTATGGTAGGCAGCGGCTTGGTTCTGCCCCTGGCATTGCTGACATCCGTGAGCGACGGTGACCACTTACCACCAGATGAGCCGTATGCTAGTCTGCCTACAAAGGCAATAAAAATAATAATAATAATCATTTATATATCAGGGTCCCACCTGCCTAATCTAATGGAGCTCACACGGCTCATCTTGAAATGGCTAACATCTGCCCTAGCATCATAGCTTAGCTGAATCTACCACCAGATCGGAATCGTGACCTACTAACAGAGAAGATCTAGAATGAAACTCTGTGGGTTAAGTTACAAGTCGAACTCTTCGTCGCGTTTGTCGAGAACTTGTTTTCTTTTTTATTTGTACCGCAAATCCGTATATATCCGTAATACCGATACTAATAATAACTTGGTGCTTTTTCGTGGTCACAGACATCTAATTTGTTATTAATCGACATTTGAATACTCTATTAAGCGATAAAGAAATTTAGACGGTAGTTGGAAAAATTTTAGAAACTCATGAAAACTAAAGAAAATATGTAGATCAAAGATCAGGGAATTTTGTTAAAATTACCATAAATTACATATGTTCAGTTCACAACGAAAGCATCGGATACTGCTAATTTAATTTTCTGACATCTCTGAGTGAAGGTAACCACTCACCATCACTATCAAGTGAACCCTGAGCTTGTCACCCTACAAAAGCAATAAACACTTTTTACTGGTAGTAGGACCTCTTGTGAGTCCGCACGGGTAGGTACCACCACCCTGCCTAACTCTACCGTGAAGCAGTCTAGCCGTTGTAACTATACTGAGACCTTAGAACTCATATCTCAAGGTGGGTGGCGGCATTTACGTTGTAGATGTCTATGGGCTCCGGCAACCACTTAACACCAGGTGGGCCGTGAGCTCGTTCACCCATATAAGCCATAAAAAAAACAGTCTTTGCTTTGCTAATTATGCTCATCACTAATTCTTTAAAGTAAAAATGAAAAAAAAAAACAAATGAAAAAATGAATGAAAAAAAATGAAAAAAAAATAAGCAAGCTCGTCCACTCAATTATCCAATAAAATAAAAACAGAAATTATCGACAGCGAAATCTGTTTGGATTAACGGTTTTGGTGAAAAAACTTTGTGCTTACCTAAATTTATTTGTAATTCCTGATGAGAATCCTCCTCCCGTTTCAAATAGAGTCGAGAATGTGTGCATATCACTTACGCGTCAAGAACGTGAGACCTGATTTAAAAGCTTCATAAATTTTAATGACTAGCGCCGTATTCAACATTCGCTGTCCGATGAAGGTTTTGATGGCGCTTACAGCGAAAACGATGGGAGTCTAGCAGATGCTGTGGTCGTGAGTTGTTGGATATGATGATGGCGTCATGTCATTGACTTAAATATAGCTGGTTTTGTCATGGCTTTACCATCATAGTACCTATTTCTGACACGAAGTAATCAGGGATTCTAGGTTGGTAGATGAGTTGACCGCAGTACACAATCATTGAGACTTCGACCAGATGTCAGTCTCGACCTGCCTATTTCTACCGTGAAGCAGTAATACGCTTCGGTTTCAAGGGTAGGGCAACCGTTGTAGTGTTAAAACTGAAACACATCTCTATATATAAAAATGAATTGCTGTTCGTTAGTCTCGCTAAAACTTGAGAACGGCTGGACCGATTTGGCTAATTTTGGTCTTGAATTATTTGTGGAAGTCCAGAGAAGGTTTAAAAGGTAGATAAATTAATGAAAATGTTCGGAATTAAATAAAAATAACAATTTTGTTTTCCCTTTGAAGTGTCTCCCTTTGATGTGTCCCCCGTCGGACGGATTCCTTTTGTTTGTTTTAAGTTTATTTTATACAAAAGTTAAGGTATTTTATTTATCGATTGAAGCACTACGAAGTCTGCCGGGTCAGCTAGTCTCTATATATAAAAATGAATTGCTGTTCGTTAGTTTCGTTAAAAGCCGAGAACGGCTGGACCGATTTGGCTAATTCTGGTCTTGAATTACTTGTGGAAGTCCAGAGAAGGTTCAAAAGGTAGATAAATATGAAAATGCACGGAATTAAATAAAAGTAACGATTTTGTTTTTCCTTTGATGTGTCCATGCGATGAAAAGCTTAGGTCTTTTATTTATCGATTGAGGCACTACGAAGTCTGCCGGGTCAGCTAGTAAGTAATAAAAAAGAATAAAAAACCCAACATGAATCCACATCGGTGCGCAAGCTCGTAAAAGGGTTTTACATTTTAATTTCGAAAAACATTTGACCCTTCTGGCTCTTTAAATCAACGGAAGCACCTCATTGATTTATGTAAGATAAATAGTGACTGCTTGGAAATACCGTGATGGGAAGATTAGAATTCAGTATAGTGGAAATGGACCCGCTCGTTGCGAAACTTTTAATTAAGAGTTAACACGAGTTTGCCTTTGAAATCGGACCGTATTTTGATAACGATTTTGTAGCCCGATCTCGTTTTTCGTGTGTTTAATTAGGTAATGATCTGATGGAGCCTTTTAGTTTAGCGGTTATAAATGTTAAATGAGAATGAACAGAATTTGCGCATTTATGTTGTAAATATCTATGGGCTCCAGTAACCACTTAACACCAGGTGGGCTGTGAGCTCGTTCACCCATCGAAGAAAAAACAAAGATGAACTTCTGAAAAATATCTATAAACGCGTCTGAATTCGACTGAAAATATTTTTTTATTTGTTTTATGTCTTGTGACGAGTACTGAACAGAGGGCAGCGGGTTGGCTCGGTCCCTGGCATTGCTGGCGTCCAGGGGCGATAGTAACCAATATGCAATATGTAATTTCGAGGTGGGTGGCGCATTTAGGTTGTAGATGTCTATGGGCTCCAGTAACCACTTAACACCAGGTGGGCTGTGAGCTCGTCCATCCATCTAAGCAATAAATAAATAAAAAAAACAAATATGCTAGTATGCCTACAAAGACATAAAAAATAATCTATACTAATATATAAATAAATCTACAGTGGCTTTTATGGAAGTTCCGTTATAACTACTGAACCATGCATCCGATTGACTTGAAACTTGGTATCCATGTAGAAAATACATGTACTTAATGGATAGGCTAATATTTATATGAGTGTTGGACTGCCTAATAATAATGACAATAAATAATAATGTTAATTTTAAATGCCCAACGAAGCAGGCGAGTACGGCTAGTATAATTATAGAAATATATAATAAATAAGATAAATTAGCTGTTAGAATATTTGACATAGAAAATAGTTAATATATTTTTGGAAATTCAATAGATCGTCATTGCATCAGAAATATTCATTTGGGGAACAATTTTAAATGTATAATTCAAGTGTTGATTTGTGATTTCAATGTTAAGACTTCTTTGAAAACTAAATAACATTTAAGATTATAATTTTTATAGACGTCATTAATGGCAAGGGCCAAGCCAAGCTGCTGCTTACATGGACGACATGGATTGAAGAATGACATGCCATGCCAGTCAGGAAACACCGTGGAGGGAAGTCAATCCAAAGCCGGACGGTACGTAACAAAAAGATCTCTGGAAACGCACTGTGAATTAATGCGGCGGCCAGCAGTGTGGTATCAAAAATGAAATGACGGTATCCTCTCAAACAATTATTATTTTATTACATTGTGTATTTGTATGTATATGTATATGAATGTATATATAATTATGTATGGTATTTGTGTATTTATATGTATGTGTATGTGTATATATATATTTATTTCATTGGATTGGACACCGCGCGTAATTCGTTGCCAAATGATTATTGTCAACTTAATGATAGTCTGGAAGAAATTGCTTTAGCGATAAGACCGCCAATTGTACTTTTTTGTAGTTAATGTTTTGCATTGTGTTTTTTTTTTAATGTACAATAAAAAATACTCTCTCTTTCTCTATCTCTCTCTCTCTCAATTCCTCACAGCACTCCCGCGTTTTAACTTACTGCGATTTTCCGTCCATCCAGTTGTTTTTCTTTAGCGAAGTCCACAAACTCAACCAAGTCCCATGTTTGCAATAACTTCACAACACCCTCTATATCCAAGCTATCCAGTTTTTTATTTCTGTCTTGTATACTCATTATGACTCAACCTATTGGGCTATAAGAAAAAAATATTACTGTACTAACTAAAGGAGCTCACTGTCCAGCGGTAGGCAGCGGCTTGGCTCTGCCCCTGGAATTGCTGAAGTCCATGGGCGACGGTAACTGCTCACCATCAGATGGGCCGTATGCTCGTCTGCCTACAAAGGCAATAAAAAAAACTGATTTCGGTTATTGCACCACGTGAATACCGACACCCACTTTAAGAGGTCGTAATTTTAACGCCATATAGGTTGAAAGACACTAAAGAGTTTTCAATGAAATTGAATCTTTAATTTTAATAATTGCTGAAAGCGAACCGCGAAGCAGCCTCCAATGCTAAGGTTATCTTAAATCCTGTCCATTACTATCACAAAACATTCATTCTGATTTCAGCTCGAAGGTCGCGACAGCCTTTGTAAGAGCCTCAATATGAATCACGGAATCTCCTACCATTAAGTCATATGGTAAAGCTTGAACTCATCTATCGATCTAATTCTTCACAATGATGAGCAAAGCTGTTTTTCTGACTTAGATGGTGGTAGGACCTCTTGTGACTGGTGGTAGAACCTCTTGTGAGTCCGCACGGATAGGTACCACCACCCCGCCTATTTCTGCCGTGAAGCAGTAATGCGTTTTGGCTTGAAGGGCGGGGCAGCCGTTGTAACTGTAACGTTGTAACTCAAGGTGGGTGGACATTTACGTTGTAGATATCTATGGACTCCAGTAACCGCTTAACACCAGGTAGGCTGCAAGCTCGTCCACCCATCTAACCAATATAAAATATTAAAAAAAAATAAAAAATCGTCTTTACTTTGCTGATTATGCTCATCACTAATTCTTTAAAGTAAAAATGAAAAAAAAACACCTGTATCTACAGCTAAATAGTATTAAAACATATACTTACTACTACAAATATATTTAAAAATCCTCACAAAACACAAAAAATATTCGAACCGCACTAACGAACCACGAACGCGCCGCGCAAGTCCTGTAACACCACTAAACGCTCTAATTGAAGCTTATTGAGTCGTGCTAATGGGGCATATGATATCATGATTTTGATTTCATTGTTAAGAATATAGAATATTTATTCTCTGTGTGATTCCTCACATCACATATGGATGAGTGGCTTCTTGTTTTCAACATGGTTGGTTATAAATTAAAAGTTTACACGCTTGTGACGCCGCCTCTTTGCGATAATTACGATAATTTATAATTTATAATTTGCGATATATTTTTTTTATTGCCCTTGTAGGCAGACGAGCATACGGTCCACCTGACGGTGAGTGGTTACCGTCGCCCATGGACTTCAGCAACACCAGGGGCAGAGCCAAGCCGCTGTCTACCGCTCAATACTCTCCACAAGCCTCGTTTGAAGAAGGACATGTCATAGCGCTCGGGAAACACCGTGGACCTTAGAACTTATATCTCAAGGTGGGTGGCGCATTTACGTCGTAGATGTCTATGGGCTCCAGTAACCACTTAACACCAGGTGGGCTGTGAGCTCGTCCACCCATCTAAGCAATAAATAAATAAAAAATAAATAAATTGAGTCCTCCTTGAAGGCGTAAGAATTTAAAAAATAATTGGGATGACGTAGTTTCAGTACTCTAAAATAAAATCAACTTATTGCCAAATGCTCACGGACGTCGTAAAAGACATGAAATAGGACGCAATGCGCACAATATATTATGTAAAAGGTCATGTATTACATACTCAACCACATCTTACCACACATTTCTTATTTTTTCCCTTTTTAAATCACTTCCGAAAGCGAAGACCGGCAGCAAATCCAAACAATCGGCAGTAAGTGCAATAAGACAAAAAATACCTTCAAATATTTACTTTCTTCCATTTTGTTTTATTTGCACGTAATGGAACACAACTAATCTACCATTGATGTGTGAGGTCAGTGGTTTCAAATTAACACGAACAGGGAACAACCTCATTATATACCCTGGACCCGGTCACTGTTCTCGTCGAACCCGTCGACGGGCTCGACGAGCCAATTAACCCATAGACACAGCCCACTGAGTTTCTCGCCGGATCTTCTCAGTGGGTCGCGTTCCCGATCATTCTGCGAAGCACTGCTCTTGCTAGGGTCAGTGTTAGCATCCCTCCGGCTTGAGCCCCATGAGCTCACCTACTAGTTAAGGTTACACTGAAATAGCCTCTCAAGGCTATCAGCTTAGGTAGGAGAAAAAAAAACCCCTAGTAAAATAATTTGTGTGAAAAACTAAACACAAAATCTAAGAAGTTTTTAAGCATTAAAGAACAAAACCGCGATTAAAAGCGGATTAATTTTAATTAGGGCGTGTATGAAATATCTGCCGTTACGCAGGATGTCGGCTCGATCAAAATAAATTGCTTCATTTGAAACCAATCAGCGATAGATTCCGACCGGGTATCGCGTTCCTAATTTATGCAATATTCGATGAATTTATTTTTCCTTTATTATCGAATTATATTATCTACCGGTATTTGGTTATTTGGCGGTATTTTGGCCTAAAATTGCACGACCCCTTCGCTTCACCGTTGCAGTCATCAACCGGCCTTTGATGGTGACAGTGCGTATCCATGCGTATTTTGTTACTGGTGATAAGATCACTTGTAAATCCGCACCAGTAAGTACCACCGTCCTGCCTATTTCTGTCATGAAGCGTTTCGGTTTGAAGGGTGGGGCAGCCGTTATAACTATACTGAGACCTTAGAGCTCATATGTGCCAGAGCTTAGAACTACTCAAGGTAGGTGGCGACATTTACGTAGTACATATCTATGGGCTCCGGCAACCACTTAACACCAGGTGGGCTGTGAGCTTGTCCACCCATCAATCTATGCAATAAATAAAAAAAAGAAAAGTACATCCAAGTCTAGATTACGAAATAGCTTCCACAGAGATGGTCAGGTACAGTTTTCGCCAACACCAATCAGCCTAATTCTCTTTGAAATATTGGACGGCCGTTGTATAATAACTTCATTTCGTAGTTAAAGATGAATCAACAAATAGAGAAGGTCATTGCTTTGTAGACCGACACTCCAAATGCTAATCGGAACTTGTATAAATGAAACTTATCTTACAGTATTTTGCAGAGATTTTCGCAACTCCACATAATTAAAAGTTATTTTACGGCTTAATCTCTTAGCCCTTAGAACGTGAACCATCGATAGATCGACTCTCCATTAATGTGTATAGAGTGCGGAGCGTCGCAATACCGACTATTGTGAAGTTTGATTATAATCGGCATTAGCAGCGACTTGTACGGACGTGTCTTAGCGCGCGCGTGTCTGACGTTTTTAATAAGATATTAACATTTATAAATAACCATTTAAAATAACTTTTCTGCGAGTTTACCAATGATTTCTGTTATTTTTTGAAGTGAAACTTCTTTAGGCGCATGAGGATAAAAATTTTACAGATGTAACGTCACGCTGCAACGGAAGTGTCGAAAAATTTTAATACAGCGCCATCTATGAGATTTTTTAATACTAACGTGCGTATGAAACCTCTTGTAGTGAATTTCAATTTAGGATTATACGTGACGTTAAAATATCGATTCACAGAGGGCGCCACCTCATACTATAAAAGATGATTTACAATTATTTACTAATGACAAAAATTTACATATACTTAGACATTTAGGATAATTGTATTTTAATTTTTGAAGGTTTCACTTCTAACACGTGTGAATTGCACACATGTTTTTTTTTTTTTTTACAGTTTAAGTAATTTTGGTACTGTGTTCAAAAATCCTTTGGTGGTTACCGCCAAAGTCCCGCAAATAAGCAAAACATTAAAGTTTAAGTATGTTGTAAACATCTTTAGGACGATTTTATAAAGTAGCTACCGCTATAATAACTGTTCACATTCCCGGTCTGAGTCAGAATGTTTGAGTTACCAAATTAAAATCTGCAAGTAAAGTCACTTGATCACTACAGCTTATAAGGTTTTTGTTTTATAATTAGTACGTACTAAACAGACCGTTCTGAACAGAATCGCGCGGGCGTAAGATAAATGAACTCCATGCTCTTTATTAATTAGTTTTGTGTGTGGTCGCACTGTTGGCGGATATAGTTATACGTGCAATGATTAACATACACCATGTTTAGCGATTATACCGTCTTATGGCTGTATCACCCCTCAAAATGAACACATTACTGCTTCACGGCAGAAATAAGCAAGGTGGTGCCTACCCATGCGGACTCACAAGACGTTCTACCACCAGTAATTAAGAAAATTATAATTTGGCAGGTTTGATTTTTATAACACGGTGCTACGGTGTACGGTGCCTTCATCGCGGAAGTCAATCGTGAACATTTGTTAAGTACGTATTTCATTATAAACATTGGTACCTGCCTGCGGAATTCGAATTCGAAAAGATAAGACCCCCGGTCTTATCCTTTAGGCTACGACAACTTATGTTTGACGGCAGAAACCGGCAATCTTTGGTACAGGCAGTGACTTAAAAATTAAACAAAAGAGCCAAAGCACGTTGTTTGGTATTGTGATTTATATTATTATATAATATATAAAGTCGATGTGTGGTTGGATCGATTTCGATGAAATTTCCAGGAAATCTGCTGATTCTTCTATCGGGTGATCACATCAAATTTGGTAGGGATCGGATCAAAGCATTAGAGATAGGCCTGCAAAGTGGAATGGTATAAAAAAAAAATAGTTGCATACGATCCGCCTCCTCGTCTCACTACTATACTGTATATAATCTATAGTATACTAAGCTAGAGTGTATATGATATCTCCTATGGTCTGCACCATAATCTTTTCCACCGGGACAATGTATCACGACGGGCGGTCATTTCGCCAATGCGTAGCAAATATCTGTGAAACAATTTTTGTTTTAATCACTCATTCTGAAACGTCTAAGATATACAGGTAAACATCACCATAACTATATCCAATTGAATAACGCTTACACAGACATTTGGCATTCTAAATTGAGGCCAATGGGGACAACCTTCTGTACTAGAAGTGGGAGCCATGAATGATGAACCACAGACCTTGACAGAAGTTTGTTTCTTAAGCTGTAAAAAGTCTATAGATTTCACTGCCACTCAAAACAATGCAGGCTTCGAGAATATTTTTATAAGTCCCAAGTCTATACTCTATCATCACCGAGATACTTAAAATTCAACGCAACCAAGAATGCATATATTTCTATTTCCTATATCCTTCTATTTGTTTTCTATATTCTTATCTTCTTCTATTTCTTTTCTATATTCTTATATTGTCCTATTTGTTTTCTATATTCTTCTATTCTATATATTTATTTCGTTTACGTCAAGTAAAGATCGTTTGAATTTAACATAGGCACTTAAAACTTACTAAAACTCGTAACACGATCACACTGTACCCCAATTTCGCTCGTACGTTGATGCTTAAGTTATAGGCTGCGGTTATTATATTACGTTCGGTATTAAGAGGTATTAGTGGGCAGAGAAAACGTTGCGATAAGACTACGTGGAGAACATATAACATTAATGAACATGTCGGAGAAGCCACAATTATTAACACCATCGACAGACATCGTAGCGAACAGGGTGATCGAGCTAAGAGATATATTGAGTACACCAATCACGTTTGTTTTCTTAGAACAATTTAGAAATCTTCTCTTGACGCTAGCAAACGAAAACGAATGACAGTTCTTAGGCACCTCTCTTCAAGAAGGCTTGTTGATCAGTGTGATGACGTCTACGCGCCTCTATCGACTAGGCTCTATCGTAGCAGAAAGTTAGCCGAGTTCCGAGGACACCGCAGTCGTGCTGCCACCTCTCGGGAATCGTGCTGCGTTTCGTTTAACTACCAAACTAGTGACCATCTCTGACAAACATATATAAAACTAGCGAACCGCCCTCGCTTCGCTTCGGAAACATTAAAACACACATGAAACCAAAAAAAATTAATAAAAAAATAAATAAATAAAGTAGCCTATGTTCATCAGGGACAACGTCGGCTTCTAATGGAAAAGAATTTTTCAAATCAGTCCAGTAGTTTCGGAGCCTATTCGAAACAAACAAACAAACAAATCTTTCCTCTTTATAATATTATTAGTATAGATGGCATCAAAAGCGAACAATCAAGGTGGCGTCACCGTAGCAAGTGATGTGATTTCAAAGATAGCGCCAAATATTATTATGTTAAATATTTCAACTCACTTCACAACGTTTAAGAACAACTGTTTACTTATTTTGTCATACTAATGATATTTTGGTGAGTTTTTTCATTGTACTTTGCTTGTCTCCCATATAAGATAGTTCTTATTAGCTCTGTCTCTCATAAATACATGTGGAATGGCAGAACGGAACCTGTATGTTCTGTGTTCTATTTCCTAAAAAATCCATTCGCAATATCGTCATTTCAATCGCTGACTGTCATTTACATTTTTCATATATTAAAAGAATGCTAATGTGCCAGTGTGAACCTAATTAAAAAATATCGATCTCTCTATATACACATAACTATTTATCTTTACTGACTGATTCGTGCAAGTTCTGTAATCCTTAGATCTGTGGGCTTATCCCACATTCCATGCACACACATTTACTCTTCACAACATAATACTTATATAATATATTTATTTAATATAATTATTAATACACACAGAGTATACATTCACACATATAACATATCTATTAATATATTATTACTACATTATATATTAAAGACTGACACACGACAATTTATCGTGCCGCGTCAATCAGCTGGTCGCCCGTTCGTTCGCGCTGTGGACACGCGCGCTTGGACGGAATGCCGCGGGTAGATCGAAAAGCACTCCTGCGCAGCTGATCGCGGCTAGCCACGCCCCCAGTCGAAACTTACCTCGTACTGAACGCACGTCGCTATCACTTATTGTATACTGTTTATTGTTTTCGAAGCTCTTGCCTCACTTGTGATAACGAGCTTTCTTTGTGTTTATCGTTACTGTATTGTCGTGTAAAGTGTCTTCTGTGTACTGTTTATAAACTGAATATCTGTCTGTGCTCGTAACCTTCAATTCTTCATAATTATAATAATATAGACTGTTTTGTATTCCGATGTGGACTAAGTGTAATTGGATAAACATTTAATTAGTGTGCAAGGTGTCGCATTTCATTTATTATTTATCCGAACACCGACGGCGCCTACTCAGGTATATGCCTTTATACCACATTACGCTACGCGTCCGGACGACGCATACATACTCATCCACATCCATACGGGAGACAACGATTCTCGTCTATAGATCAATATTCACATTATGATTGTATAGAATCCGATAAGGGATAAACACGAAAAAAGATATTTGCATTGTTAATGCGTAACAAAATTTTCTTCAGCTTATTTTAATGAAACACATGCCGAAACAGTCATTCGCATTGTCCCACCTTGACACGCTTCGCTATTTTGTACGTAACCCGCTCGTAATTTCGTCGTAGTCTGGTCACGAAGTGTATAAGTTTCACGAGACGTTTGTTCAGGACTTAGTCTGAGTTATTGAAATTGAATGCCCCTAGTACGGACGTTTTGATGACGTAGATTTAAAACAACTAAGGTTCCCAGATTAGTCGAAATTCGACCATAATTAATTTAAATTATATTCTAATTTTGAACATTATTAAGATTCTATTGTCAAAGACCGTCAAAGATGTCAAAGCATTAGCTTACACTATAGATAACCTATAGAAAAATAATATTAAAGACAAACAATAGTAATCTAATCTCAATTTGGCACAGACTTGACTACATAGTATAAAACAAAGTCGCTTTCTCTGTCCCTATATCTGTCCCTATGTATGCTTAAATCTTTGAAACTACGCAACGGATTTTGACGCGGTTTTTTAAATAGATAGAGTGATTAAAGAGGAAGGTTTATATGTATAATAACATCCATTAAATAGTGAAGAAATCAATAATAAATTTAAGTTTCCGAAGCGAAGCGAGGGCGGGTCGCTAGTTATATTATAATTTTGAACATTATTAAGGTTCTATTGTCAAAGACTATTAATCACAGATTTCGCCAAGGCTTAAACTATAGACAAATAATATTAAAGACAAACAATACTAATCTATTCTCAATTTGACACACACTTTAACAATAAACAAAAGAGTTTATATGCGTGTGTATGTCAAATACATGGTAGTATGTGTAATGTTTTTTTTGTTATTATATATGTTAATTTATTTTTATGCTTAGTAAATAAAAAATACTAACCTTCTGAACTCCTTCTCTATATTCTCTATAAGTGTGTGAAATTTCAAACTCCTTCGTCCGCGCAATTTTCATACAAACGGGTACAAAGTTTTTGCTTCACGTATTAATATATAGATTAAGCGAACAAACGAAAAGCCTTTTTATTCATTTATTTGCTAACGTTGATCAAAACTATATTTTATATATATTTTTGGTGTGAATTGCAAAATGAACTCATTACTTTAACAATGCTAATAGTATTTTCTTCGGTTTTCGAGAATCATAGATGTAATTAAAACTACTTGAATTCTTGGCACCACTGTCTAGAGCGTGATGATAAGCAACAACAAAATTAGTTCTTTTTTTGTACTAAAAAAAATTATTCACGAAAGCAATTAAGCCACTTGAATAATTTACATTATCAATAACCAACACTATAACCAAATTATACACATGCAGTAGAAATGTTTTCAAAAAGTTTGATAAATTTTATTTTTGGTTGGGTCTATCGCACGGGTAAATACCACCTTACCTATTTTTTCCGGGAAGCACTAAAGCATTTCGGTTCGAAGGGTGGGGCAGATGTGGTACTCTAAAAACTGAGACAAAGAACTCATGTCTCAAAGTTGATAGCGGCATTTAGGTTGTTCATGTCTATGGGGTCCGGTAACCACTTAACATCAGGTAGACCATGAGCTCATTCACCCGTCTAAGCAAATAGAAAGGCAAAAGAAGGTAGCTTACCTGATGCCTTCCGAAGTGGATGCATCAAACAACACTGATTTTCAGTCACTTCCCCTTTTGTGTTGTGCTAACTTTGTGTTTTTTCATAAAATCGCTATCACATGCAACACGCCTTTAACTCTGCACCCTTTGATGAGGTTAAACGATTCTATTAGTAAGTCCACACACCTGATGATAAATGCATTCTCTGCATTAGCTCTTAAATTAATACAGTTGAGTCTAAATTTCTATGCTCTGCTGATAACACTTAGGTCACTTATTTCAACATCAATATGGTGTTGAATGAACATTTCGACCTTTTGGAAAGTTTGGCTTGTTATTGTGATATTAATTTTAAATTTTGACCTAATGTTGAGACTTCGTCGTCGGCGCGGCCTAAAAGATAAGACGTCCGGTGCATTCGTATCTAGCAACGCAACGGTGTTCGAATCCCGCAGGTGGGTACCAATTTTTCTAATGAAATACGTACTTAACAAACGTTCACGATTGACTTCCATGGGGAAGGAATAGCATCGTGTTATAAAAATCAAACCCGCATAATTTGCGTAATTGCTGGTGGTAGGAACTCTTGTGAGTCCGCACGGGTAGGTACCACCACCCTGCCTATTTCTGCCGTGAAGCAGTAATGCGTTTCGGATTGAAGGGTGGAGCAGCCGTTGTAACTATACTGAGACCTTAGAACTTATATCTCAAGGTGGGTGGCGCATTTACGTTGTAGATGTCTATGGGCTCCAGTACCCACTTAACACCAAGTGGGCTGTGAGCTCATTCACCCATCTAAGCAATAAAAAAAAAACTTATTGTGAAGCCCGCAATGTATATATCAGCGTCCATTTCTGCCCGAATTCCGATTTCAAGGATGTAACAGCCGTTTTACCAAACAGTTGAGATTTCGACTTAATGTTCTTTGACATTGCGTGTGTGTGTGTGTTTTCCCCTACCTAATCACCGGTAAAGAAGGTAGCCAAGGAAGGTAGGTAGGAAGAGGAGTAATTCCAGTTTCACCGATTTGGCAGGCGATATCACGGAGCTGATCTTGAGAGATCTTGCCCTAGCAAGAGCAGATCGCGTTGTAATGGATATTACTTCCGGTAAAAATTTTTACATCAAACCGTCAATGAGTTCGTTCAGTCAATTCATGTTTAATAAAAAAACAAATAGGTATTTACTTTTGTAGAGTATTTATTATATTCTTATATTCAAATTCTTTATCTATACATTTTTATTTGTTTAAATAAAGTGACATAACAATAGTATCGTCAATAGTTTATTATCTAAAAATATTGTACATATTTTAATTGCAACTGTAAAAAAGTCCGGTCGTCTTCAAACATATACATAGACTAATTTTTTTTTTTAAATCTAAAACCAAGAGACTAATATCAAATAATTGTTCCTCATAAAATACCTCAATAGAAAAAGGGGACTATTTAAAAATATGATAAAATATTTGATAAGTTATCAATATGTTATCATATACAGATTAGATTGTGTTCAATTCAATGAACAAAGAACCAACTCATTAATCTAATATATTCCAGCAAATTCTTAAATTTTATATATACCTTTGTTCAAAATACGATACAGTTTTTGTGAAATAAAATTAAAAAGGTAAAAATTGAACAGCTCCAAAGAAAAATTACGGAAATTTGTTTGGAAAAATTATCCTTAATTCGAAGGCAATATGTACTAAAATTTAGTCCATTTTTTAAATCCAGCACGACTTTAACTGACTCTACACAAAACGTCGTACATTTTAAGCGCAACTTCTGTGCCGCCAAATCCGATGTAACACGTCTTGTGACTTGGGTGCACTTTACCGGGGGTCACGGATAGCTGGTACCTTGCCCTGCCAACGTACAAGGTCTCTCCTGACGCCGTTCTTCCTCCAAGCACTGCTCCAGGAGGTACGCTGCCGTTAGACGCTGACACCCACCGCAGGTCCTCCGGTCTGGCGCACAGAACCTCAATATTTTGAACGGGGATCTCTTTACCGTTGTACATAATTGAGGCCGCGTTGTGCCTCACGGACAGTTTTCCAGGTATCATGTCCCCCATGTGCCAAGCTCTGATGACCCATAAGGGACTTCCGTCCCAGCCTTCATGTCCACCAACAACGGCGCGACCAGTGAGCGAGGACGCGGTAGTGGCGGTGGTCGCGACCCAATCGTACTCTCCAGGATGGTCGACTACGCTAACTTGATCCACATTAGAAGATTCTCCGTGGTAAATGTAATTGGTTATATACGTTGGCTGACCTTGGTCCGGGGCTCCAGACATTGGTGGCATCGGCACTGGCACTGGGACCATAACAGTTCCGGGAACGTAGTAAGGGTACGGGTGGTGTGGATTAGGAGGAACGTAAGGTCCCGGTGGAGGAGGATGCGCCCCTGGGTGTGGAGGGGGGTGAGGCCAGTGAGGGGCAGGCGGGGGTGGGTAGTAAGGCGGAGGCCCTCCGGAATATTGACTCATTTTGCGCGAATTATCACAAAACACTGAGGACTTATCGAAATAGACCACTTTATATTTGCCATTTCATTTATCTTATCAGTATATTATCAGCCGTGAGTCAGGTGCAATAATACCAAGAATTGTTGATGTCAATACCATTTACTCGAAACAAATAGAATAATCTAAGAAACGTATACAACAAATAAGTAAATAATTAAAACATAACATGCAAATTTTTGTACAAATACCATAGTTATTATAACTGATAATTTATTAAATATTTAACTACCTAATCAAGGTGTATGAACAATAGACAACTTCTAAGTCATGTATGACTCGTGCAAAATGAAAATGCGCAACATATAAAAATATTATGAAATAGGTATACATGACAGATTATGAGTTAGAGACGGCACTATGTTCTTCTATGGCAATTTTAATGACATTAGATCGTCGTAACTTAGAATGAATAGCTTAAAAACATTCACAATTTCAATTTTGAGCACTCTAAGTGCACCGCTACAAATATGTAGTATATTTCACAAAATATCCTACCTTTAACTTTCACTTATTTTTATTTCAATTTAATTCCACAAAGTCATAATTGGAAAATTTAACTTCACAATGATGAATTACCAAAAATATTTGTAATCCGATATTAAAAACACGATAAAATATTTTGTTTTTCCTACCTACGCCGAAAGTTCAGTTTTCCTCCCGCTGTACAGGGAAGAAAGTGTAACTTTTCCTCCCTGGGTACTGACAGGTGCGCATGCGCGTTAGTGTCTACGTCTGCTCTCACGCACCTAAAATTCTGCACCATTGTTGTGCTCGGCTAATTTGTAATATTGTGTTTAGTGTAATGTACTATAAAATGAAATTGAATTATTATCCCACTTCTTTGTTAAATTATTGGTTATCATTAAAATCCTAATCGAATTTTGTCTGACTATGTCCATCCACAAGCTACTACTACCGCATCGTTAAAAATGGCACGGCACATTCCAGTATCCACAAACTTATGCAAGATTTCTGAAAACTTAGTCTCGAAATAAATTTATGTTATATGGTTGTTGTTGGAAACCTAACAAAATGGTATAAAACCTTTTTTATTGTTGTCGTTGTGGTTTTTGACATTACATTTGAATTCGAATTTTGGAATGTCTCAGTTTTGTCTCTCAAATATATTAAGTGTATAATCTATGGTTTTGTCATTCTCTTTTTTCCGTGCTATTGTACGCGATTTATAAAATTGTAAAAATATACAAATTTTATACGTGCAATCCTCGCGAGTTTATTTATCAAGTTCCTTGCCCATCCTAATCATACAGTCCACTACAGTTGTTATTATAATAACTGTGAACTTATAAGTTCACGTTGAAATTAGAGTTACCTCTATACATTTCTTTCTTGCCATAATATTTTTATTAGCGTTATCATCGATAATCTGCCTTTGCCTAATCTCAATCGAGCGATGCTTAAACAGAATGAGTCGGTATAGTGTATAAACAGTATAGTTACTAAAGTGCAACCTCGATATAACAAATCGGAAGGAAGCAAGTAAATAATCGTTATACTAAGTAATTCGGTAAACTGAGGTTTGTTATAAAGGTTAGGTTGGTCTACCATTTCTTATATTATTTCTTATATTATATTAACGAGGTAAAAAAAAAAAAAATTATTCACCTTAACATTACGTACTCATCTTGTTATAGCGAACAACTTCTACTAATAAACGATAACACATTTTTATCAAATTACTGTATATATTTTCTATTAAAAAACAATTAGATAGTTAACAATTTTTCTCAAACCTGTCGAGACTGATTCACACGGGTCATATTGGTGGGAACATTAAAGGCTTTGCGTTAACAAAATTCGTTAATTAGAGGTATTTACACTTTTTTGATTATTGAAAATTGGTTATAAAGGGGTTGTTCGCAAGAAATCTTCGCAATCTAAATGTACATTTTACATTAACTCTTATGGACAATTCGAGGGGATAAGGAAGAATTTGTTAAATCGACGTCGTTATATTGAGTTTCGTTATATTAAGGTTGCACTGTATTGATATTACTCGCATATGATGATGGGAATATACCGTAGACGCATCCATATTATGCCCCACGTGAATCAATTATAACTTCTTCAGAGTTTTACGTATTTTTATCCAAGCCTAAATCCGGAATAAACTGTACAACTTCTCTTGGAATATATCTTTGTTCAGGCCTACATCCAGAATAAACTGTGCAACTACCCTTGGACACATTTTCTCAGCTCCTCAGGGCAAATATTATGCTACACTAAGACTGATTCAGCAGTAACGGCTTTGTTTTATTTCTACCTAAGCTGATGGTCTTGAGAGACCATATCAGCGTCACCAGGCAGAGCAGACTTAGTAGTGGTTTATCCTAAGTCCAACAGACCGGTACAGCAATATCGTCTATATATAGGCTCGATTAAATACATAAATTATCTTTAGGAGTCGAGGTGTCAGACAAACATCAATAGAACCTATTATTGTTATTATAACAAACCCTTTTAATGCGAACACTTATCGAGTAAACAAATTAATTCATACATCAAACTTCATTTAAATATCGATAGATTATATACATCGTGTTGTATTTAAATCCTTATTCTAAATATTTAATTTGATAATTTATTGTAAAACTATGTAAGTACAACGGCTCTGAACACGCATCGGTTGCCATCCATTAACGCCGGCCACACGAAAGATTTGATGAGGTCAGAGCGTCTGTCCTTTAGCTCTCCCGCCGAAAACCTTACATGCTTCTCTGGGTTCATTAACACTGAAAATTGGAAAATTATAACATATTATGTGTTATTACATCTTTTGTAATTTTCATCTTTTGTCATGTGTCATTGAGTATTTTAATACAGTCAATACCATTTCTTTTTATCATTTGATCTGACATCATCAACATTCTCCTGCCCTGCTCCCAGTCACCTGGGGTAGGCGCAACATGTTTTCTCCTTCAATACTCCTCTATCATATACCATTTCTTCGCTCCCTACCCGCTTACACATATCATATTACACGCAATCCATCAAATTTTTCTTAGATCTACTTCTTCCTCTAAAGCCTTCCACATTCATAGTTAAAACTCTCTTAATAACCTCATTGTCATTTCGTCTTATCACTTGTCCATACCGTCCCAAACTGAGAGTGTTGCTAGCACTGGCCCTAGCAAGAACAGTGCTTCGCAGAATCTACCACCACATCGGAAACGCGATCCACTGAGAAGATCCGGCGAGAAAATCAGTGGGCTGTGTCTATGGTTTAATTTACTCGTCGGGCCCTTCGTCGCAAGCGACGAGATCGACGAGGACGCTGACCGGTACTTAAGGTACCTAAAAGCACCGTTAATGAATCGGGTGGATCCGTAATGACGTGCTTAGGGTAACGTCGACTGTTTACCATTCGGTCCAAAGGATCGGGAAAAGGGTGACAGCTGGTCTTACACTTGAGGTTCGACTGCGTGCCTCAAAGCGGGTGACAAAATTCAGCCTTTATAGTCTCCGGTGGATGTCACTTAGCATCAGACCGTGAACTGATTCCCCTATCTTTTTTTATTTATTGCGTTGTATACAAAATCCTTGTCCCGTCTGGTGTTAACTGACCAGAGTAAGTTACCGGACTTGAGTATAAGTTATTCGGCTGTTCCATCTTTCAAAGTAACGACTACTTCACGGCACAAATAGGCAAGGCGGTTTCATCAACCAGGAATGACTTATAAATACCCTACCCTACAAATAATAGGTAATTGATACCTCGATATGATTGCATACACGTATAGCAAAATAATAAATTATGTTCTGCAAAATCTAAAAAAACGCACCTAAGTAGCAATTAATTTCGTGTTTTTCATCCTGTTGATACTAGTCAGGCTATCGGGAGTGAAGTTATAAGATTATCTATTTGTTGCAGTGTCATTGGCCCTTGATGCGAGTGAAAAATTTCAAGTTAACCTAACGACTTGTAGCTGACAAACATGACGTTAAAAAAATCCGTTACCACAAACAAACCTTTGGTCAGGAGGAAATCACCGGACTTCCGCCCTTCACTGGGGATGGAGGGCGGGGAATGTCAGAGTCGAACTGACTAAAACCTCCTGTTGCTCAACAACCAACGTCCAAACCTCGCATGAGACAGAACTCATGAAAAGGCAAAGGGGGGAAGTGAAGCATTTAGTGCGGAGCACATCTCTCCCATCACCCTCAACAAACCTAGCTAATAAAAGAGTGTACATAATAAAAAAATTTTTTTACCAGGAGTGAAGTCGGTGTCGATTCTAAGTGGTGGTGAGTGCAAGCTGATGGTCCAAGCAGCGCGCGTGGCGGCCGCGACCAGAGCGTGTAGAGCCGCGCATGATGCCAGACAAGGGTATTCTCGGAGAGTATTCAGCACCTATAACATCGCAAAATACGTTCTTAGTTTATACAGGATGTACTAAATAAACCTTTTTTTTTATTGCTTAGATGGGTGGACGTGCTCACACTCCACCTGGTGTTAAGTGGTTACTGGAGCCCATAGACATCTACAACGTAAATGCGCCACCCACATATAAGTTCTAAGGTCTCAGTATAGATACCTAGTCAGGTCATAAGTATTGTCACACAGTAAAAACTTTTCTTTTAGAATGCTGGCCACAAAAAAGTTTATTGAATTCGAATTTCGAATTGTTCATGAAAATAAAAATGTATACTTTTAGAATTTTACTCATTTTTAAATATGGAGTGGACGCTTAAAGAAGACCGTGTTGCAGTTATTGCGTTGCATCGTTGCGGTTACGCGTCAGTTCAAATTTTTAACATACTGAAAAATTTGAATATAACCAAAAGATTCGTTTATCGTACCATCAAACGATACAATGAAGACTCTAGTGTAGATGACAGGTCAAGAAGTGGTCGCCCTCGGTCTGTTAGGACTCCAGCAGTGATAAAAGCTATGAAGGTGCGAATTCAAAGAAATCCCAAACGTAAGCAGAAACTGTTGGCCCTTCAGATGTGGTTAAGCAGAACCACGGTGAAAAGGGTGTTAAATGAAGACTTAGGGCTTCGGGCATATCGAAGAAAAACAGGACATCGTTTGAATGCTCGTCTAATGGACCTGAGACTGAAGAGATGCCGCGCTTTTTTGAAGCGGTACGCGGGAAAAAAAATCTCGGGAAATTCTTTTTTAGGATGAAAAAATGTTTACCGTAGAAGAGAGCTACAACAAACAAAATGATAAGGTGTACGCACACAGTAGTGAAGAAGCGAGCAACCGTATTCCGCATGTCCAACGAGGTCATTTTCCATCCTCGCTCATGGTATGGTTGGGAGTTTCTTATTGGGGCTTAACAGAGGTACATTTTTGTGAGAAAGGTGTAAAAATGAATGCAGTTGTGTATCAAAATACAGTCCTGACGAACCTTGTGGAACCTGTTTCTCATACCATGTTCAATAACAGGCACTGGGTATTCCAACAAGATTCGGCGCCAGCTCATAGAGCGAAGAGCACACAAGACTGGCTGGCGGCGCGTGAAATCGACTTCATCCGGCACGAAGACTGGCCCTCCTCCAGTCCAGATTTGAATCCGTTAGATTACAAGATATGGCAACACTTGGAGGAAAAGGCGTGCTCAAAGACTCATCCCAATTTGGAGTCACTCAAGACATTCTTGATTAAGGCAGCCGCCGATATTGACATGGACCTCGTTCGTGCTGCGATAGACGACTGGCCGCGCAGATTGAAGGCCTGTATTCAAAATCACGGAGGTCATTTTGAATAAACTTTAGTGTCATAAGAATCTATGTTTTGTTAAGTTCATTTTGGTATATGAATGGTTACATAATGAATAAACTTGTTTCAATTAGTTTACATTAAACATGTGACAGAATTTATGACCTGTCTAGGTATATATATTTTTTATGATTGAAAGATTAATGGTGGCCCGAAGGCCTTTCCAGTTTCACCAGGTCAGGTGGGCGAGCAAAGGCTCAGCCAGGAGGGGTGGGATTTGCTAACAACTGCCCGAGCACCTCCGAAGGAGACCTAACAACTCAAGAGCAATTGCTTCTCGAATGAATCTACTACCGGATCGGAATCGCGACCCGCTGAGAAGGTCCAACGAGAAACTGATGCATGGGTTAGGTTGTACGTCGACCTCTTTGTCGAGTTCGACGAGTACGGTTACCGGGGTCCCTAAGCCCGCTCCTAGTGCTAGGCGTAAGTAATAAATCTATTCTTCTGACCTGATTCACAACCGTTCTCTCGGCATCACCGAGAGGGAAGCTGTGAGCTGTTTCCTGTAGCATCCGTGTCGCTACCACAATAAGACGCGAGACCGTGGCTTCGTTGGCTTTAGTATCTTCGTTCACTCCGAGTAGAGCCTTCACTTCGGACAAGCGACGATCACGAAGACTTATTACTGCTCGGAAAGAGAGCTGAGGATTGAAATTATTTTGGTCACTATAATTATTTATTTATTTAGACACACCAACAGCAATACACACAAAACATTCAAGCTTAAAATTAGCATGTATAAAATTAAATACTGGTACGTAAGCCAGTTACAGGCATGTACAGCAATCTCTTATAACACACTATGACATGTTACAGCAATTTTACAAACAGCGGAAAAATAGACTAAATTTAAATGTTAACAGAACGACAAAAATAATAATTGAAAATAACACGAAAACAAGAGTTTACTTAAGATTCTCTCATCAATTATAAACAAAGGAACTTGGATACTAGTTTGTTTTTGTGACCAGGACACGTGTCGTTAAAAATGTCGGTGCCGTCAATTAATGCACGTGTTTGGTTATATTCACTACAAATCTTTGATAAAGGGGAATATCTAAGGAGGTTTGTCCTACTTGCGGTATTATTGGCACAAATAAAACATTTTGTTAGTTTCTGATAGACTAGTCGACTTAAGATAAGACAACCACGGATATGTTTATTATATTATAGAGACGGGTTAATGAGCTTACGGTCCATAGGCAGAAATAGGCGGAATGATAGTGCCCGTCTTCCAAGATTCACAATACAGGGCGTATTAGGTATTATCAGTAGTAGGAACGTGATTAAGTAAATTATAATTTATACGGATTTGATTTTTATTAAACTATGTAATTCCTTCATAATGGAAATCATTACAAAAAATTGTGTCTGCCAGTGGTATTCGAACACCGACACAGTCGAATCGCTCTAGATATATGAGGGGAAATCTTCCCTTAGGTCACGACGATTTCTCTGTAAAGTTCTCTCTCAATAATTACATTAAACTATTTCATATCATCATACCATGATCATTGCAATATCATAATTCTTTTTGCTTCTTGTTTTGGAAAGAATAAACCAAATAACAATTTTATTTGCCTTGACATTTTAATTTCAATTTTTATGTCGTAATTGGCTATGTTTTAGTTTTTACAAATTTAAATTGACTGTTTACACGCGTAATTTTAATCACGTTAATTTACTTGATAATTTGTCATTGATTAAGAACTTTTTCGTCGGTGATTAGCTCTAAAAGTCGGAAGCGAAGTTTGGGTGAAAAGAGTTCACGGATTCCAAATGTGAATATCGACCTTATTCTGAACAGATAAAATTGAGCTTACAACAACAACAGAGAAGACGATCTTGTACTTCAAGTGCGGCGTCGGTCGCAGTGGCTCCAGCGCCGCCAATGCCGGGAGCGCCTCAGCAGCAGCCCGCGCCCACACTGACGCATACTCAGAAACCAATTTGCTCCTGAAATGTTCATTTATATTGTTACGCCGGTAAGAGTAACGCCATCTATCGTCGAATAGGAGAAACAAATGTCAAAGGATCTAGAAACATCAAGAACGCTCGAAAAGTACGAGAAGAACGCTCGAGTTTTTTCTAAATTCCTCAAATATTATCACTGGTGGTAGGACCACCTGTGAGTCCCCACGGGTAGGTCCCACCGCCCTACCTATTTCGGCCGTGAAGCAGTAATGCGTTTCGGGTTGAAAAGTGGGGCAGCCGTTGTAACTATACTTGAGACCTTAGAACTTATATCTCAAGGTGAGTGGCGCATTTACGTTGTAGATGTCTATGGGCTCCAGTAACCACCACTTAACACCAAGTGGGCTGTGAGCTCGTCCACCCGTCTAAGCAATAAAAAAATATCTAAGTCGGAAAGTAATCGGGTTTAATTACCTATCCGGATGCTGATGTGAGTCGTCGCTGTCAGAATGATACCCATCGCTGGCAGAGTCCGTCGGTGACCGGGGCACGACCGACTGTCCTCCTGTAGCTTCTGCTTCGGACATTTGACTGAGGACGGCTGCACAACCCCGGGAATAGCTCATAAGCACACCCGCTACCGGTCTGAAAGTTAAATTATTGAAAGTTGGACTGTTAATATTTTCCGAATAGAAGATATTTATATTAGTCTAGTCAACAAGTCCAAAAACGTGAAAAATAGAGATAAGGATCCTAAGAATATGAACGATAACTCATTGCATTCGGAAACACCTCTAGGAAAATGTTTTTGAAGGATTTTGGAGCAGGTAAAAAATTGCAATTTTTTATTAACAAAATAAGGTTAAAAAAAATGAAATCTAATTTTTCGTTAATAGCTTGAAAAATATTAATATTTGAGGAATTTAGAAAAAGCTCGTTAAAGAGGAGGAAATTTTCGATACAAAAGTCCGTACCCCCGGAACTCTATCTCTATTATTTATAATTATAAATTGGACGTTGAAAATCGGACTCCGCGCGGCTGTTACGGAATACGCGCGCCACCACTAAAAAGAGTTCATCAGAAAAAACATAATATATCTTTACATAATTACTAGTGGTAGGACCTCTTGTTAGTCCGCACGGGTAGGTACCACCGCCCTGCCTATTTTGTTCAGTAATGCGTTTCGATTTGAAGGGTGAGGCAGACGTTGCAACTATACTGAGACCTTAGAACTCATATCACAAGGTGGGTGGTGGCATTTACGTTGTAGATATCTATGGGCTCCGGTAACCACTTAGCACCAGGTGGGCTGTAAGTTCGTCCACACATCTATGCATTAAAAAAATGAAAAAAAATACTATGATAGACACCACCTCCTGTAATGCTCTGACGCGGATTCGATCACAATCTAGGAAAAGGCCTTTTACATTCTTCGACCTATTCACATCGATTTTCCATTGGAGGCATTTTTGCACCTATTACTTAGGTATTGGACAAGTATTGTGTTGGCTTATCGGCCATCATATCGGCCACATATTTCGTGAGTGCAATTTCAAGAACTTTTTTTTAGATCATAAGATATTTTTTGCTTAGATGGGTGGACGAACTCACAGCTCACCTGGTGTTAAGTGGTACCTGGAGCTCAAAGACATCTACAACCTAAATGCACTAACCGCCTTGAGATATAAGTTCTAAGGTCTCAGTATAGTTACAACGGCTGCCCCACCCTTCAAACCGAAACGCATTACTGCTTCACGGCAAAAATAGGCGGGGTGGTGGTACCTACCCGTGCTGACTCACAAGAGGTCCTACCACCAGTAAACAAGACAGTAAATAAGACAGCAAAACAGTAAATAAGAGTATGAAAAGCCCCCGCGAACTGCAATAAACCCATTTATACCCAGCGTCCGATAGCCTTAATAAACCATCAATACTAAATACAAATTATTTTGTTCGTCACTCATAAACTAAATGATTGCACGTATTGAAATTATCAACGAATAATTAAAATTGAATGAAAAATTAATACAAATTCCAATTTAATTTACCAATTACTCTTCGCATCGTAAATTTTAATCTTGTTTATAATAAAACATAACAATGCAACGTGGAAAGCATGACAAATCGTTCGATGATAATTACACAATACGATAAATCGGATATTAAAATTATTTTATTGATACATTTTGTTTCCGAGTCTCTTTCAACGACTTGTTATTCGAATGGAGTCTTGTTTGTTAGTTTTCAACCTCTTACAATGTTGTATTTGCGTTGGATTCATTTCATGTTTACTTAGGCTTTTAATTTCTTACTGCTCTTAATATAAAGTTGAAAATCCCTAAATTTTTTTTCATTCTACACCTCAGATAATATTGATTTTTAGTTTTAACTGGATTAACATATACATAGCAGGAATTATTTTTTTAATAGAACTACTTAGATATATATATATTTTATCTCTTTCGTACACTAAATCAAATTAAAATTATACCCTCCACACGACATAGAAGTCTAGGTGTTTCATAGCAAGAGAGAAAAAGACTAGTCATATTAGAACTCCTTTTGCATTTGAGGTGTTAATTAAAATCTACAAATAAATGTAGCAAACTAGTGAGAACCTTTTCACATAAAACGGTCAACTTCAGGATCTCTAACATCACGAACTTTGGTCAAATAATAATATCCCTGAGCGCATAACTCTGACGCATACCAAACCAACGTCGAACCTGCAAACTACCAGCACCTCCAGAAAATCGGATAGTGAAGTCAAACAATTGTGGCCACGATCAAGCGTTTCTTTTTATTGCCCTTGTATGCAGACGATATGGTAGGCAGCGGCTTGGCTCTGCCCCTGGCATTGCTGACGTCCATGAGCGACGGTGACCACTTACCATCAGGTGGGCCGTATGCTCGTCTGCCTACAAAGGCAATAAAAAAAAACGAGCATACGGCCCATCTGATGATGAATCGTTACCGTCGCCCATGGACTACAGCAATGCCAGGGGCAGAGCCAAGCCGCTGCCTACCGTTGAGTACTCTTCACAAGCCTCGTTTGAAGAAGGACATGTCATAGCGCTCGGGAAACACCGCGGAGGGGAGTTCATTCTAAAGCCGGATGGATGGTACGTGGCAAAAAATATCTCTGGAAACGAACTGTGGATGAACGCAGTGGCTCCAGGTAGTAGATAGGTGCGATAGTAAAAACGAGATGATGGAAACATCTCAAATAATTCCTCAGAGCACTCCCCATGAAACGATTTTTCAGAACGATTAAAATAATTGATAACGTCCTCAGATTTTCATTTTTTTTTTATTAAGTTTGTTTACGTCACACGCCGCAATGTAAGTGAAAGCTCGATTTCCAGTCGCAGTCGATCGGTTGCACAACATATATTTGATATGCCGATACAAGACGCATCATAATTTCATCAGTCATAATACACGCATCGTTTATTTTAATTTGTGACAAGTTAAAAACCGCGTTCCATAATTTATTGATTTGTAGTCACGACCTGCCTGTCTTCTTTGTTGGATGCTTAAACTACTTTCTTTTTATTTTCTACCGGTGAGTCCTAACCTCGTTCATTGCGACCATCGATAAACTGTTAACCATTTCGATTGTCTAGTAATTAGTGTTGGCGACAACTGTACCTGACCATCTCTGTGGGAGATATTTCGTAATCTAGGTATGGATGTTCTTGCCTTTTGTTATTTATTGCATAGATGCGTGGACGAACTCACAGCCCACAGGTCCAAGTGGTTACCGGAGCCCATAGACTACTATAACGTAAATGCTGCCACCCACCACCTTGAGAGATGAGTTCTAAGGTCTCAGACAGTCTCAGTATAGCTACAGCGGCTGCCCCGCCCTTCAAACCGAAACGCATTACTGCTTCACGGCAGAAATAAGCAGAGCGGTGGTACCTACCCGTGCGGATTCACAAGAGGTCCTACCACCAGTAATTACGCAAATTATAATTTTACGGGTTTCATTTTTATTACACGATGTTATTCCTTCACCGTGGAAGTCAACAATATTCGTAACGTCATTACTGGTAAACTTACGTACACTGTTAACAATAAATTTGTAATTACTGATGAGAGTGTGAGTGTGTGAGACTTGTGAGTCCGCACTGGTAGGTGCCCTGCCTATTTCTGCCTTGAAACAGTAATGTGTTTCGGTTTCAAGGGTAGGGCAGCCGTTGTGCTATAAATACTGAGGCCTTAGAACTCACGTATCAAGGTGCCCACCTTGTAGCAGTCTACGGGCTCCGATAACCATTCAGCATCAGGCGGGCCGGGCGCTGGTCCTAACATCAAAGCATTTCTATATATATATATATATATATAAATGAATTGCTGTTCGTTAGTCTCGCTAAAACTCGAGAACGGCTGGACCGATTTGGCTAATTTTGGTCTTAAATTATTTGTGGAAGTCCAGAGGTCTAGAGGCTTAAAAATATATGATAATTCTTGAAATTAAAAAAAAGAACAATTTTGTTTGTCCTTTGATGTGTCCCCCATCGGACGGATTCCTTTTGTCTTTTTTTTTATCGATTGAAGCACTACGAAGTCTGCCGGGTCAGCTAGTAAAAAATAAAAAGTCGGTCCACCTAGTCTTTTGATTCGATCGGTGAAAGATCTTCCCTTTCTCGTCGCTCGCGTTCCAAAAAAGCCTTTTTTTAATATATAATTAGCGTGTCATCTATCGTTTAATTTTGTGAATGTGCAAAGAACCTAAAATGTTCATAACAATTGAAATTTTCAACTCAATGCAATAAAATGACTTAAATAATTTTTTTTTATATTCAAAAATTTTATGTATTCCGTTCGGCTCAAATGGTTATAATTGTAGCATTATCAAATTCGATTATTTCTTTACTTTTTTATTGGTGTAAACATTATAGTGCGCTCAAAAAATTACATGACTCAAGTACCTTTTTAATACGCTTTTATTAGCTTCAGACGTATGTAGGTATCTTAGTATGTTAGTATGTAACGGAATCTTTGAACATGATTTTGACCCCTTTCAAACTTTCCCAAACGTCGGTTTAACTCGAAATTTGGTATACTTATTAAAGACAGATGACAATTCAATATTAAAAAATTGATAATATTGAAGTTCCATTAAAAAATGAAAAATAAATATGAAAAAGAAAATGAATAACTAGAAAATAGAAAACAAATTTTAATAAATTTGAATTAAAAATAGTGTAAAAAAAAATGATTTTATTGTAAAAAAAAAGCGTAAACTATTATTTATTTTAAATTCAATTTGCGGGTAAATTCAAGTAACTGGCCATCACAAGCATTCCTAACTATTGAGATAAGAATAACAATAAAAACATTTAAACAGTGCCAGAAATCATTATGCTATACATTATTTCACACAACACATCACAGGGTTACATAGTTTCAAGCTAAAATGTTCATAAGAAAGTTCTTATTGCGCCTAGAAACAGGGATGTTTCTTCTTCGTCTAAACACAATAGTGTTCTGTACACGCAAATTGTGTGAACATAACTAAAGACTGCCACTTTTGCATCTCGTCCGCAACAATGACGCATCAACCGCGAAAATATTGTTGTGAAGCGCAGCATTAAAAATATAATTGTCACTTTCTTCGCCAACAATGTACGTACTGAGAAAATAATTTGTTTAATGCTAGTGCAGAACGTAAAATTTGACTTTCTGTTTTTTTAATTGCCATTAAATAATCATTAATTAGGGGTATTGTTTGGTAGTGAAGTCCAACGGTCACCGTTCTCGTCTAACTCGTCGAAAGCGATGACGAAGAGTTTCATGTGGGTTTTTTTTTGGGCCGGGGGGCGAACCTGCTACGAGGTCACTGCGCCTAGCGGGCGCGCGGGGTGTGTAGAACTTGACGATCTGCTGATGTTGAGAGCAGACCACAGCCCCAAGGAATTTTAGGGCCCTACCGCACTAAACGACTCCCCTGCACTCTTACACCCGACTTCCGTCCGGGGTCTCAACCCGTTCAGAGTAGGGTTCCCGCGCTCAACACTACAACCAGACACGCGGCGCCACCCCGAGGACGCCCGACCGACGGGTCGTCGAGGCGATAGTCGACAACCAACGACGCCGGTCCCGGTATGGCGTCCCTACCAGGCCACCCGGGCGATGCCGCTGGTGTTCCGGGATACCCTGCTGGGCCAGAACCAGCCGGCGGGTCGGAACGCGATACACCGCCGGCCGGGAGAGTTTCATGTACAACTCAACTCATACACATAGCCTACTGAGTTTCTCGCCGGATCTTCTCAATGGGTTGTGATTCCGACACGGTGGGAAGTTCAGCGAAGCACTGCCCTTGTTAGGGCTAGTGCTAGTAATTTTTTTTTTCTAGGCACGTAAACAAAAAAAAGAGAACTATAGTTATTTTATAGTTATTTTGCATATTTAAGAAATTAAAAGGCTTCTTTATACCGCAGTAATAACTAATTAATTTGATTAATTAATCCTTTAATATTCGCAGCTGTAAGCTAATTCAAACTTCTTTTACTGCTTAAATAATCGTGAACTGTTTATTTTTTTTATTATTTCCGACGTTTACGACGACATTTCCGACGACTACTACAGTTTTCTTGATTTTGGCCTATTTCTACCGTGAAGCAGTAATGCGTTTCGGTTTGAAGGGTGGGGTAGCCGTTGTAACTATACTGAGACCTTAGAACTTATATCTCAAGGTGGGTGGCGCATTTACGTTGTAGATATCTATGGGCTCCAGTAACCACTTAACGCCAGGTGGGCTGTGAGCTCGTCCCCCATCTAAGCAATAAAAAAATAATAAAAAAAACTAAAGTGTAATTCGTCGTAATATGAATATTAAGCTAACTACCGTCTATATTTATATAAAAAGTTTCTTGACTTTTTCGTTCTTCTTCTTCATATCACAAAAAAAAAACAAAGAAACTAATATTATCTTAACGGGAAGCAGTTTGTTTGTTATCTGTCACCTGGGATCCTCTTATAATTGAGACGGAAACCGAACTCGAATCCATTTTCATTGTGCAAAAATGTGGTGAATCACAATAAAACCTCGTCATTAGATAGTATTTTTAATGACTAAGTTTTTTTTGTTGTCACGATTAACAATTTATTTGATATAACATGTTTTTTTCTTCGCGTGGACGCCGCATTGAAATAATATTTATATGTAAACATATCACTTCCTATGTCATGTTATATGTCATTTCACAGCTCAGATAAGTCGACTCGCAACATAGGATTAAAATATAGATATACCACCAAACTGCGAACCATGCAAATAGAATGATTAAATGCTATGATAGCCATTAGCTGAAGAATGCTTTCGACATTAGTAAATTAAAAGTAATGCTTAAAAATTCCATCCAAATAACCCAAATGTACAACTCTAGTATAGTACCCACAGATCGAACTAACAACAAAAAAGCGAAACAAAAAATCATCTTGCATCTACATATTTCGTAATCATGAAAATTGTACAAACCTTAAAAAATTGCACCCACTGGTACACCCAAGCCAAGAATATATATTTAGTAGCCCCTCTACGAACCTTATAAAATCGCACCCACCGATACACCCAAGCCAAGAGTATATTTAGTATCCTCTCTAAAGTTCTTCACAATCTGAGAAACGAACAATCTAACAATACAAAATGACGTATTATTAAAATTCTTATGATGAAATGCTCCACACAATGCTTAATAAAACCATTCCCACGTACATTTCTCTGAACTGTATATTCTTTGCTCGCCCATGAAAATAATTGTGTAACTAAATAGCTATTGTTTTGTTAAAATACTAACACTAATTTCGGAACTCACAAAATTTTATTAAGTGAATGTTTTGTTTGATGCTCTATTGACTTTTGTCCGTGGTGCGTTCTTTTCTAAGTCAAGAAAGTGATTAAGTAGCTGTCATAGGAAGCATTGCTTTAATACGGAACAGCTTAAAGAGTAAGAAGATCTTAGTAACTTAGTAACTAGAGGTCTTACTGGTAGTAGGACCTCCAGAGTCCGCACGGGTAGATACCACCGCCCTGCCTATTTCTGCCGTGAAGCAGTAATGCGTTGCGGCTTGAAGGATGGGGCAGCCGTTGTAACTATACTGAGACCTTAGAACTTATGTCTCAAGGTGGGTGGCGCATTTACGCCGTAGATGTTTATGGGCTCCAGTAATCACTTAACACCAGGTGGGCTCTGAGCTCGTCCACCCATGTAAGCAATAAAAAATATATATTTGTTTGACTACTAATCACACTCCAAAAAAGGGAAAACCGACGCAGAGCCTATCCAAACGAATACACTGCTCTGTTGGTTAGTACTGGTAGTATCAATGTTCTTAATAAGACTCCCAAATTCCTATTCCTCTAATTTAGATCTCATCATAAGAGTATAGCGTAAATTTGACTTGAGAAAAAAAATTTTTTTTTAATTAATTTGAGTCAACTCTATTCATTTTATAGTCAGCCGGGCGCTTCGATTCAAATATTATTAGAATAACTTTTTTGAATTCAGTGAGGTGAAAGGTATAAGAAGTTTAGCGGTGAAATTATAGAGCTTGTTTTAAATTACTTGAAAATCGTTTCGTAATAAGCTTGAAGATTCCGATTTTTACTTATTACTCGCCAAACCCGGCTCGCTTTGCTGGCTGATCTTTGATTAAGCTTTGACCCGATCGCTACCAAGCTTCTCGGGATCACATGCTGGCCTTCTGGTACGCTTCTGAACATTCCTTCCTGAATATTTCACCGAAATCAATCCAGCCCTTTCGAATTTTATAGGAAACAAACATTTGTATCATCGCCTTTTTTGTATATGTATATATTCTAGAGAGGCATTCAATCATTTGCCATGTCACTGACTGTATTATTGACCTAATATGTCACGTACGACTTTCGCGTTGAAACAACAACAACATGTAATTAAAATCAAAACTGCAAAATTGGTTTAAGTAATTATTACTACTAGAGACCCGCAGTAGTCGAAATTCGACTATAATTAATTGGAATTGTAAGTTTATACACTATTATGATTGTATTCTATACTTCTATAATCACAAATTTCACCAAGACTACACTATAAAAAATATTAATAAAGACAAACCATATTTAATCTATTCTCAATTTGACAACAGACGTCAAGAACAAAAGTTTAACAATAAATAGTATATATGCGTGTGTGCGTCAAATACATGGTATGTAGTGTGTGTAATGTTTTCTTTATTGATTTAATGTATCTTTTATGCATTATTTTTAAAAAATATTAGCATTGTGCACTTCTTCTCTATATTCTCTATAAGTGTGGAAAATTTCATACTCCTCCGTCCGCCCAATTTTCGTAAAAAGGGATACAAAGTTTTTGCCTCACGTATTAATATATAGATTGGTAGGACGTATTGTGAGCCCGCTCGAGGTTGTAGCAACATTTCGCCTATTTCTGCTGTGAAGCAGTTATGCATTGCAATTCGAATATGTGGATAGTCACTATACAATTCGATTCAAATTTTAACCTTATCTAAAAATGAGTAGTGACATCGGGAGACCCTCTACCCAACATCTTTTTTTTTAATTGCTTAGGTGGGTGGACGATCTCACGGCCCACCTTGTGCTAAGTGGTTACCAGAGCCCATAGACATCTACAGCGTAAATGCCGCCACTTAACTTGAGATATAAGTTCTAAGGTCTCAGTATAGTTACAACGACTTCCCCGCCCCTAACCGAAACGCATTACTGCTTCACGGCAGAAATAGGCAGGGTGGTCGTACCTATCCGTGCGCGCTCACAAGAGGTCCTACCACCAGGAATAACGCAAATTATAATTTTGCGGGTTTGATTTTTGTTACGCGATGTTATTCCTTCACCGTGGAAGACAATCGTGAACATTTGTTAAGTACGTATTTCGTTAGAAAAATTGGTACCCGCCAGCGGGATTCGAACACCGGTGCATCGCTAGATATAAACGCACCGGACGTCTTATCCTTTAGGCCACGACGACTTAGTGAGCACATCCCTTACTAAGAACTATTGTGAGAGATTCATAACGTATATACTCCGAGTACATATAAATAAAACGTAATGAGTTCAAAATACGTTTGTTTTTGTAAGTCGCTCACGACCGTTGTAATGTTTACGGCCTAAAGCTAGCCGTATTGTCCTTAATGCGTCCCAGTAATGTTAGAAAGCTCTCGTTGACAAATGTACTGAAACCTCTGTTTAATGTTCTTATGTCGTCTGTACACTTGATGACGTGACTATATGTATCTTTCAGATGTCTTAGTAAAACATTAAAGCATGCGGCTAGCTTTAGTTTGGTACAGGCTACAAATAACATAGCGGTATACTACTGTAGGGTTTTTTTATTTTTATTTTTTATTTCCTACCTAAGCTGATAGCCTTGAGAGGCTATGTCAGCGTAACCTTAACTAATAGGTGAGCTCACGGGGCTCAAACCTGACGGCGTTGCTAACACGAACCCTAGCAAGAGCCGTGCTTCGCAGAATCTACCACCGGATCGGAAACGCGACCCACTGAGAAGATCCGGCAAGAAACTCAGTGGGCTAAATAAATAAATAAATAATAAATAAATATTTACTAACAATCACGCCACGTTAACTGGTCCCGTGATAAGTTCGTAAAGAACTTGTGTTACAGGTACCAGATAACGGATATAAATGTAAGATTTTTATTATACACATACATAAATTTAATATACATCCATAACCCTGGAAAAGACATTTATATTTATCGTACAAATATCTTCCCTTGGCGGGATTCGAACCCGCGACCCCCTTGTGTAGTGACCATGTCACTTACCACTACACCAGACGGCTGTGTCTGAGTAGGGTATTAAATCTGCCAAATCACAAAACGCTTTTCTAGTAAATCGAAGGGAAATCTGCAGATGCTCTTAAATCACAATTACGCGTTTAAATCGCCATAACAATGGCGCGTAATGTTCACATAAGGAAACGTAACAAACCTAACTTGTGTGTTGAACGTGTGAGAAGCGATTTCCCTTTCCCGTCTACAGATTATATCATCGCATCCTAGTTCTTAAGGAAATTCGTAATTTTACTATTATCTTTTTATTTATATACTCGCTGTTTCAATATTTCATAATAAATGTACTTGAATTTGATTTCGATCTTAAGCTACATCAATTTATGTATTATTAAATCAATGGAGTTATATTTTTAGAGCAGAGAATCTTGTGTCTCACCTAGGGCTAAAATGAGGAGTTTATTAAGATGGAAGGGCTTGATAATATTTTTGCGTAAATCGACTTTTTTTTATTACCCTTGTAGGCAGACTAGTATACGGCCCACCTGATGGTGAGTGGCTACCGTTGCCCATGGACTTCAGCAATGCCAGGGGCAGAGCCAAGCCGCTGCCTACCGCTTAATACTCTCCACAAACCTCGTTTGAAGAGGGGCATGTCATAGCGCTCGGGAAACACCGTGGATTGGTGTGTCACAATGACAAAACCACTGATTTTCCCGCCGGATCTCCTCAGTGGATCACGAGTCTGATCCGGTGGTAGCTTAAGCAAAGCACTGCACTAGCGAGAGGTAATGCTTTAACAAGTCCTCTCAGGTTGAGCACCGTGAGCTCACCTACCAAACTGACCATAGCTGGAATAGTCCTTTAAGATAACAGCGATTAGATGGGAGAGAGGGGGGGGGGAGTAATTACACTTCAAACAAGCTTCGATTGGATCTGTTAATTATTTTTTTTATTGCTTAGATAGGTAGACGAGCTCACAGCCCACCTGGTGTTAAGTGGTTACTGGAGCCCATAGACATCTACAACATAAATACGCCACCCACCTTGAGATGTAAGCTCTAAAGTCTCAGTATAGTTACAACAGCTGCCCCACCCTTCAAACCATTACTGCCTCACGGCAGAAATAGGCGAGGTGGTGGTACCTACCCGTGCGGACGCATAAGAGGTCCTACCACCAGTTACATGTACGCAACACTGACTTAGCTGCACTAAGCTTGTTCCGCTATCGCAGACAATATATAGAAGACGCCGACAAAAATAAAAAAAAAAAGTCTACAACAAAAACCATAACTCAATCTGTTAACGCCAAAACGTCTTTATTTAAATACTTATACGGTATACTAGAACTTATAGTGGACTACATTCCGAAAACTTGTAATGTCATGTTGTTCGTGATGTCAATTTTTTTATTACCAAAATGTGTGTTGATAAGATACAACAATAATTTTTTTTCGATTCACACTAATTGAATTTTTAATAAATCCCAATTCTTCGTCGGAGGCTAACGTATCAAACTGTATTCTAAAATTTTTATCATTTCTTAAATAACTCAAACTAACTCAAGAATCAAACAATAAAGACTAAATTTATTATTAACTATATATTATTTAGCGGGTTCTTAATACGATTTTCACCATTTATATATTCACGATATTTCGGCTCTGAAGTTTGAAACAAATCGTTTCTATCATTAACTTGCGAATTAAAGATCGAAACAAAGTCATCTAAGTCCACTGAGTTTCTCGCCGGATCTTCTTAGTGGGTCGCGATTCCGATCCGGTAGTAGATTCAGCAAAGCACTACTCTTGCTAGGGTTAGTGTTAGCAATTCTCTCGAGTTGAGCCCGTGAGCTCACCTACCGATCCGCGCGAAATTGGCATAGCCCCTTAAGCTTGGTAGGGCAAGAAAAAAAAGTCATTAGAAATTTTCGTAGTTTCAAATGGATGCTAACTTACCTCGTATCGCTCAAATCTAAAGTCGGATCAGTTCTCTTGATCTGTCCAATGCAGGCCAGCACTGCTTTGTCGCTCTCCACCCTTGCTGCTAAAGATGCGACCAATGTGGGTAACTGCCTTAAGGCTGGCTTATCAACAATGGTCAGCAAGGACTTGTTGTCAATCAGACGACGCTCTACGTCAGCGTGGGAGAGAGCGAGTAGACGCTGGTGGGACGACGAAGCTGGATCCTGGTTTACTGTCACCGGTGACTGGAAAGATTAATAATTTCTTGTTAAGCCACCGCCCTGCTTAATTCTGCCGTGAAGCAGTAATGCCTTTCGATTTGTAGGGAGGGGCAGCCGTTGTACCGTGAACTGACACCAACTCATATTTCAAGCTGGGTGGCAGCATTTACGTTGTAGATGTCTATGGGCTCCAGTAACCACTTAACTCCAGGTAGGGTGTGAGCTCGTCTACCCATATAAGAAAGCAATAAGTAAATAAACTTCCAAAAACTAGAACTTAATATATCATAAGATTTTATAAAATCATTGGGGATGTAACTATCATAAGTTTAAAACAGATTACCAGTTCCTCCAGCTTGTGTAATGCTTGTTTGTAGACCTCGACGTGCCTCTGCAGTTCATTCTTCATGGCAACGTGTAAGGATATCAGAGTACCTGACGAGTCTGCTGTGAGTCCGTGTGTTCCAAGACCTAGAACAAGTTTTACAGTCGCTTAGTGCTCATTGAAGTTGACATAAATTTCTTGTATGTTTAAATCAAATTTTCAAAATTTTGGAAAACCCCTCTTCCAACCTAAACGCCATAGCATTGTCTATATATATAAAAATGAATTGCTGTTCGTTAGTCTCGCGAAAACTCGATAACGGCTGGACCGATTTGGTTAATTTTGGTCTTGAATTATTTGTGGAATTGGAAATATGAAGGTGCTCGGAATTAAATAAAAAAAAACAATTTTGTTTTCCCTTTGATGTGTCCCCCGTCGGACGGATTCCTTTTGTTTGTTTTAAATTTATTTTATACAAAAGTTTAGGCCTTTTAATTCTCGATTAAGGCACTACGAAGTCTGCCGGGTCAGCTAGTCTATAATAAAAATCGAGTTTTACCCAAATACACTAAAACGAGAAAAACGGCAAGCGTCTCGATTTTTGAAAAACGTTCGAACAAAGAAACGTATTCTGAAAGCAGAAAAACCTCAAGCGTCTGTACCAATTCAAGGAATCGATTTTTGGAAATCGTTCAAAGAAGCATATTCAGAAAGCAGAATGAAGTTCTAAAAGAAAACATAAAAAAGAAGATAAAAGGCCCTTCATGTCCACTAGATGTAAAAAAGTGCGGAGCATTAAATCAAAATTGTAACCTATATAATTCGGACAAGGTAAATGGCAACAATAGCGTTCGAACAAAGAAACGTATTCAGAAAGGAGGATGAAGTCCTAAAAGAAAACATAAAGGAGTAGATAAAAGGCCCTTCATGTCCACTAGATGTATCCCAAACATAAAAACAAACAGACGTAAAAAATTTCGGAACGTTAAATCAAAATTGTATCCTACATAATTCGGACAGGTTAAATGGCGACAATAATGTTGATCACAAAAAAACATCAGAAATCCCGCTGGAGAGGAAATGAACGCAATTACTCTAATGCTTCCTCGGTGCCACCTGCTCGAATTATCTTATCCGTTCGCCGTAGGAAATCAGATATTAAACCTACTTACTTCCTTTCGCAAACAACGCTGTGCAATGGATAATCATTGACTGATCAAAATGGTTTCATTATTAGCTAATAGATAGAAGATTGAAATACAGTTTTAATATTGTCCACGCTCTTGTCAATGCAAATGGATAATTAATAGCCTGTGAATACTGAGCACTAAGCACTGATGAAAAGCTATATAAATTATGTATTAACATAAACGTTGATGGCCCGCACGCGACATTTGAACATTTTACATAAGCATAATGACCTAATAGGTCTTCGATCAATAATACTACTACTACTAGATTTCCGATTAGCGCTTCAAAAACGGCCCGAAAAATAAGATCACAAATTTATTTGTGGTCTTATTTCAAATTAGTATGATTCAATCAATCAATTCAATTGTTTCCTTTCATATTTTTTTTACTTTATTCAATTTTATTATTTATTACCTATTTGTTGTAATAGCGGCAATGTAAAATATTATCTACAACTTTTTTGAATCGGTCAAAAATAGTTGCGACCATACAAAACAAACCTAAAACAAATATATTCTGCAACTCTACGTCTTTCAATACTTACTGTGTTCTGAGCATTGAAATGTAATACCAAGAACTACATCTAGTTCCACAATACAATAAGCACGAAATTTTAAACAAATATTTTTAACCTTATAAATTACTCCTTATGTATCATTTTAGAATAAATATTTTTGTACTGATGACTATTTATGTTCAAGTGACATTTTAAATTTATGCCACAATATTCTTTCTCTGACGAAAGGACCTAAATAAATATATTTTGCAATGGTAATTACACTTTATGTTTAAGCATTAAGGTTTATAATAAACTGAAGTCGTTAACATTATTAACCTTTTTTCTAAGAAATGAAGATGTTTTCGTGTCTGAAAACGTGGCCACTCGAGCGTCTTATTTTTGTTCCTGATCCTTAATCTAGTACTATTATTGATCGAAGTAATAGGTATATAAATAGTAGTTTAAAAGTGCTGCTTTTTATTTTTAAATTAAAATCTTCCAGCAGACCCTTGAGAGGATTCTGAATCCGGAGTTTTCGATATGTCGAATGTGTACATACATAAGATTTTGCTTTAAAAATTAAAACCACTTCTCTACCAAAAACACATATTGCATTATCGTATCGCGTTAGAGATCAGAAATGATTTTTGATAAGCATTTTTTTTAAAACAGTACTTGATTTCCGGCTTTGTATTGAAGACGAAGATTTAGCTTGAAAACCCGGCTAGTAGCTTTGGAGAAGCTATTGCGTTAGGTAGTTGACTTTATTTATTATTCATCGACCAAAACTTAGTACAAAAAACGAAACTAATGGCTTAACTAAAATCAAACAGAACCTTCAAGTTAAATACTTATTTCTTTAGAACAATTCGTATTTGCGAGAGATTTGAATACCGGCATAGTAACACCTGACGTGATGACCACGACCGCTCTGCTAAGAGTGCATGCGACTGAGAAGAAGATTGAATTGTTACGAGTGAATGCGTATCTTAGCCTTTAAATCACAACGATTCCAAAGCTTAGTGCAGGCTAAAAACTGCACATCTAGTCTTACCTTGGACAGCAGCGTCGAGTTGCCTTCTCCTCGAATCAATAGCGTCTCTTGAATCTGGTGCATAGTGTACCAGCGCAGACGCGAGCCGCGAAGTCCTGGCACGAAGCCCTGAGCCTTGATCTCCGCCGAGAAGTCCGACCAGCCTCCAGGCTACCGACTCGCATTGTATCTCCGGTCGTGGAGACACATCCAATGAAATGAGCCTGTATGAAAATAATACCCGCTGTTATTGTTTGTAATTCGAATTTAACGCCCAAAGAGTTTCCATGTGTAACAAGAACCCAAATAATGTAACATATTATTTCCCTTCTTTTTTTATAGCTTATATGGGTGGACGAGCTCACAACCCACCTGGTGTTAAGTGGTTACTGAAGCCCATAGACATCCACAACGTAAATGCGCCACCCATCTTGAAATATAAATGCTAAGATATCAAGTATAGTTACAACGGCTGCCCCCCCCCCCCAAACGCATTACTGCTTCACGGCAGAAATAGGCAGGGTGGTGTTACCCACCCGCTCGGACTCACAAGAGGTCCTACCACCAGTAATTACGCAAATTATAATTTTGCGAGTTTCATTTTTATTACACGATGTTATTCCTTCACCGTGGAAGTCAATGGTGAACATTTCTTGAATACGTATTTCATTAGAAAAATTGGTACCCGCCTGAGATTCGAACACCGGTGCATCGCTCAATATGAATGCACCGGACGTGTTATCCGTTAGGTCACGACGACAAAATTTCATTAGTTTACATAGGATATAGAGTATGGATCAATACGAGCTGCTACCTTCTAAAAATATACTACTATATGTATATTAATAACTTTTACCCTAGAATGATTTGGTCATACTCTTATTCGGTAACTTTAAGAATAAATTTCAAATTTTGTGTCGTAATTGCAGTGTTTTATGGTCCTTTAAGCTCAACTCTTGTATGATAGCTCTTCATAACCTTATTTAAGGCTTAATATTAACGGTACTGCACATAACGGGAATTACAGATATCTCTAGACAGCATCAAATATAATACAACACTTCCCACAAGAATGTCGTGTGAATCGGAACAGTTCGCGAATATCATGTCATAGTCATATTATAATTTGCGCTCATTAACTTAGACTAACGCGGTGGTGCAGTAATTAGCGGCACTGACAGTTGCGCCGATGGTCTTGGGTTCGTTTCTCTCATCGGGCAAACATTGTCTGATGAACAGATTTGTTTGCTCTTTATCTGGCTATTTATTGTTACGTCGGTAAGAGCAATGCCATCTATCGTGGAATAGCAAAAACTAATATCAAAAGAAGTAGCAAAGTCGAGAACGCTCTAGAAGCGATGGCTCGAGCCATCTATTGTCAAATGGCGGAAACGCATATCGAAATTACTCGACTTGTGAGGAATGTTCTCGATAATTCTAGGGATGTCGTATCGACTATAAAAGCGATGCAGGGATGTCACGAAGGCAGTTAGTAATCCGAAACACTCGAAGGAAACTGCGAATGGATCTTGAAGCGAAGCGGAAGAAGTGGATTAGGAGTTGTAAAGTGTTCTGTCAGTGTTTTAAATGTTTTAAAGTTAAATAGAGTTTCAATTTGCAGTTCGGTAGAATTTTTATTTATCCCGGACCCCAGCGCGTAACATTATCTACATATGTATACTAGCAAACCCGGCGAACTCCGTTTCGCCACCATATGGCTTCGTTTTATGTAACATTTCGTTTGGTGATTAAAAGATGAGAAAAAATTTTTTTTTTGTTTTATATTTAAAAGGAAAATTTTCATTTCATTTCACAACAGTAATGAATTCATTTCGATTACAAAAATGAAGTGTTATTTAGTTGAACTTCTCAAAGTAAATAAAAGTGAATCCAAAGTAAATACTGAATCGAGGCGTTATACGTGTCCGCAAATTATCCGTTTCATTGAAGTGCTCTTTGGTAAACCAAATTTTTTCTTTTTTGGTCTGACGTTAACACAAACAAAGCGGATGGCTTCCCAACTCGTGAACACGCAACGTATAACTGCCCATGTGAAAAACAATGATTTTCTAAATTTATCACGCAAACACTAAACGATTGGCCTTGCGACTTGTTAATTGTCATTGCGAACGCAAGGCGATGTATATATTTAAACATATATAAGTTAGTTTAGCACTCTCTAGGACCCATAAAACAGGGAATCCTAAATTGGGGCTGGCCGTGCGTGATTTTTTCCCGGTTATTACTAAAACTATACATAGTTTTTTTATTTAAACTTGACATTCGTATACATTTTCCAGAGCACCCAGATTTTTGTAAATCAAAAAGTTTATTCTAGGCAGACACATTTCAAGTAGATTTATTCTTAAGTGTCAAGAACTTTCATATCGTTTCTTCACCATCGTCTTGGGCGTTAACCCTTAAATTTCTGGTCGTAACCGGTCAGGGCACTTTCACCGGACTCCCTAACTCAATTCGCCGAAAGCTCGTAAACTTATGTCTCCGTTTCTCAAACGTCATTTTTTTTTGTTACGCAATCGCCCAGTTCAAACACATTACGCAATGTCATATGATTGGTATTGACTGATTTCTATAGCTTCGAATATTGATGAACTTTGAAGTTATGTTGTTTTAGATTTATTTATTGACAGTCACCCGTTTATATGAGTATGTCCATACTATAAGACTGATAGACAGTTTCAAAAGGCACTATTCTGAAGTATTTTACGTACGTAATCTTTTATAGCGTACGAGGCCATCCCAACTACGATCGGTCGGGTAGACGAATTCACAGACTCAACCCGAGAGAATTAAATAACACTAACCATAATAAGCGTGGCTAAATCTACAACCGGATCAGAATCGCGACCAACTTTTTTATTGTTAAGATGAGTGGACGAGCTCACGGCCCTCTTAGTGTTAAGTAGTCACTGGAGCCCATTTACAATGCCGCCATCCATATTGAGACATGAGTTCTAACAGGCAACGGCTGCCCCACCCTTCAAACTGGAACGCATTACTGCTTCACGGCAGAAATAGGCTGGGTGGGCAACATCTACCTGTGCGAGGTGGCGTAATTTCGACCCACCACCATACACTTAACATATTCATGCCACGAAGCAATTGCCCTTGAGTTATTAGGTCTCCTTTGGAGGCGCTCAGGTATCTGTTAGCAAATCCTAACCCCTCCTGGCTGATATTTTAAACAGCAAAACATTTCGAAAATGATTGACAATTTTACTCTCATAGTCCGTTTTTTTTTTTTTGCAATAAATTCAATCTGTTCGTGAAAGCGGTCCAAAGTCTGGATTCTTCGTAAAGCACTTTCATCGTTTCCTATAAAACGAGCACGTACATATATCCTTGCGCGACCAACGAACCTTAACTCACAGGTGTAGAGGTCAGTTTCGCTTGCGAGCAATTAATATTTTAATTTGATTTATTGCATACAAGAATTGGGTCCAAGTTCTGTAATTAAAGTGGTATTTATTTCTTAAGTGCTACGGCTTAGTTTCCTTTACAGAGAAAGATGAAAAGTAAGATGCATGCGTAATCTTAGATCAGTGTCATTGACCCGTTTGTAGTGAAGTGGGTAAGCGGTGAATATTATCAATATATCTTTCTACTTGTTATTAAAATCAGCTAATGTTTAATCGAGAGAAATATTAATTGTAATACATTTTTATTAACCTATTTAAAATTCACTTCAAAAGTACATTGCTTAGTTTTATACATATATCCATTTTATGAATACGAAGGACACTCATGATTTAAAGAAAGCTTAAAAAATATCAAAACATGTCGAAATCGCCGGACTTCCGCCCTCCTCTGGGGTTGGTGGGCGGAGCATGTCGGAGTCGAACCGACTAAAACCTCTTGTCTCTCAACAAACAACTTCCAAACCTCACATGAGACAGAAATAGAACGCACGCACCAACACGCTGAAAATAGAATCCTCCCGATTCACCATCGGTGCTTTGGGCATTCCAAGCACCGGTCACCGTTCTCGTCGAACTTGTCCAACGAAGAGTTCGACAAACGAACTAATCCACAGACACAGCTCATTGAGTTTCTCGCCGGATCTTCTCAGTGGGTCGCGTTTCCGATCCTCTGGTATATTCTGCGAAGCACTGCTCTTGCTAGGGCTAGTGTTGGCAAAGTCGCCAGGTGAAGTAACGGCAAAGTGAGCGTCCTACACGTCCGTTGAAACTAGGATAACCCGTCAAGGTTACTCTAGCATTGGTAGAAAAAAAACTAAATATATAGTACCGGTATAACACTGTGATTATAACTCTTTATTCAAAGATCTAACGATGCTCTACACGCGCATACAGCGTACGGATTTTCCCATGCTATGGCCGATGCTCCGTGGTGAAAATATCTATCCGTCAATCAGGTCCCATGCTCGACATTGAACAATTGCAAATCACCAAAAAAAACAAAGTGTTCAATCAAGCGGGTGTTTTATAAAATGCTATGACTAGACTTCAAGAACCTCTACCATGAGTTCTCGAACCCAATTTCAGTGACGCTAACATCCTGCCGCGCGCAGTCGAGCACGAAGCCTCCGCCATAAGCAAACACCGGATCATTATTTAGCGGAAATCATGTTTAAGCGCACGGTGTAAATATTTGGAAGACATTTCAACATTAATTCAACAAAGAACATTTCCAAATCAGGTTGTGTACTTGAACCGAATTTTCATTAAAAATTAACTTTCCGTTAAAATAACTTTTATAAATTGAATATAATTTCAGTTTAACAATAATAATATTAAGAAGGTAATAACGCAAATTCAATAACTCGAAATCAATGGGAAATTGTTAAAAGAAGATAACAAACACAACTGTAAATTTGTTAATAATTAATTGATCAGAATCATTCGGGAAAAGAACATCACTTTGACAAAAGTTATTTCGATTAATCGACATCTTTGCAACTTTACAGGAAAGCCAAGCTTTAAAGCTTCAAATTTGAAAAAAAAAATATCATAACAAAAAAACTTCTTCAGCAATTTGAATGGGTTAAACTTAATTGAAGTTCAATTAGAAACATCGAACTCTTGATAGTGATAGTAGTTGAAAGTAATGTTATACATGCACAACGTACAAACTATTCGTCTGCCAACCCTTTTTTTTATTTTTTATTGCATAGCTGTGTGGACGAGCTTACAGCCCACCTGATGTTAAGTGGTTACTGGAGCCCATAGACATCTACAACGTAAATGCGCCACACACCTTGAGATAGTTCTAAGGTCTCAGTATAGTCACAACGGCTGCCCCACCCTTCAAACCGAAACGCATTACTGCTTCACGGCAGAAATAGGCGGGGCGGTGGTACCTACCCGTGCGGACTCACAAGAGGTCCTACCACCAGTAATTACGCAAATTATAATTTTGCGGGTTTCATTTTTATTACACGATGTTATTCCTTCACCGTGGAAGTCAATCGTGAACATTTGTTGAGTACGTATTTCATTAGAAAAATTGGTACCCGCCTGCGGGATTCGAACACCGGTGCATCGCTTCAACACGAATGCACCGGACGTCTTATCCGTTAGGCCACGACGACCACAGACCCTATAATAATTATTCCTATCTGCCGACCTACCTACATAGTACATTTTATGCAAGGTGCCGTAATATTATTCGTGGTAAAACATAAGTAATACTAAGAACTACTTAATTTACAATTCAAGAAGATATAAATTTATCTTTTGAAAATGTAATGCGTCATGTGGATTTCTAAGATTGACATCAGATACTTAGTAATTTAATTTTTGTTAGCGACTGAAATTAAATTTTTAATAAAACGTCCCGAATCACAAACGAATTATTCGACATGATTAAAAATTATAATACAGTTTCAACTATTTTCATTTCATAGATTTTCTTCTCCTCTTATTAGAATATCGATGTTCGATGAATATTCGATCGATCGAATATCAATATCTTTATTAAGCACTTCATTAGGAGATCGAGCTTATATACCATCTGGTGTTAGATGGATACCGGTACCCATGAGACAATATAACGCCACCACCTTTGACCCATAAGCTCGAAGTATCAGAGTCCTATCGAAAAGCTTAGGCCGCGGTAATAAGACACAAGATAATTCCCATGTGTAGTCTTGAATTAACTCTGCCATTGCCGGTCCCAAGCCCGGATGAGAAAAGAGGAGGGTTGGCGTCGGTATGCCACCTACCCAACCGTAAAAATATAACGCCGAGCAACGGGCGACGGTCAAGTAACCCGAACTAGGGCTTCAGTAGCTCAGAGGAACTAAATCGCCTATAAAATTCTGCTGTGGAAGGACGTGGGAATCCACCACTAGCAATTTTCCCAAGAAAACCTTGACTTATGTATTCCGTAAAGGCCACGATCCTCAGCACTGAGGAACACGACGCACGGAGGAGGAGTCTTGAATTTGACGTAAGCTAAATCGAATTCTTTCATTGCGTAAACAAATCAATCAAGGAAATAAAAGCATGCTAAAAAGATAAATGTTATTAATAAACTAACCTATTTAGCAGCGTCTCAATAAGGTGCGCCGAATGAGGTAAAGCTTCAATTAACAAGTCCAATGGCAAGTCAGAGACCACGCTCTGTAACACGCCCGGTCCGAGTCTTGATACAATAGCAGCCGCTTCCCGAAACTGTCTCCCTTCGGCCAGCAGGAGCACGCGGCGTAGAGCGAGACGGGGAGACGTGTACGTGTTCTTCTCTCGCTCCCTCTCGCGTCGAAAGCGTTCGCGACTTTCGTTCATTTTGCTTTCGTGTTCCCGTGATAACGCTAGCCCATTATTGATGATTCCGTTTATCTGTTAACAAAAAAGTTAGTTTTAACTCACATACTCACTCCTTTCATATTTATACCACGTTTTTAATTATGAGCATACAAACGACACATGGTCAAAAATAAATAGTTAAGCTTTTGCATAGCTTTTATCGCGGGCTTTGAGCGCGGCGACCGAATCAAGATATTCTGTAACGAAAATAAAACCTCACACCCCCCACTCCGCCTACCATGTAGCTCGCGTTCAACACTGCATGCGTATCATGAAAAGTCTGCCCATTTCTCTCTCGCGCGGTCTAGCTTATGAGTGTGAAGGGGACAGTTAATGTTTTGCTTTTGTTAATGTTTATAAATATAGCATGGTCTTATTTTATTATTGTTTGTTAATATTAAATTATTATTGTCTAATTATAGTTGCATAAATTGATAAAAAATGCTATGCAATAGCTTTACCGCGGCAGTCCCCAAGTGCCACACGTGTTTCTTTTAAAATGTATTCTATACATAACATATCTGATTTCTACGCGGCTGCAATAACATTTTTAACCACTCTTTAAATTGAATAAAATCAACTTTAAATTAAATTAATAATATTGTCACTATATAACTAATAATATTAGAAGTCTAACTTGGTGGCGCAGTAATTAACGATCCTGGGATTCGATTTTCACATCGGGCAAATAGTCATGTTATGAAGAGTATAGAAGAAGTAATTAAATCTACAACACACTTCTGAAAACACTATGGTCATGCTCGGCTTAAAGGTGGTATGATCAAATTAAAAACCCATAGAGACTATAATCGAGTTATAAAAATTGCTTTTGCCACTGACTAATTAGTTTTTGTTACTTGGACAATCATAGTTCAGACGTAAGGTCAGACTCGCTTAGGCTAATATCATAATAATACCATAACAAATGATAATAAGTGATAATAATAATAATAATAATGTTAATGTAAGTGTCAATAAAAAGTGGGTGGCGGCCCAGATGCAAAAAGCAGTCTTGCTGGACAATGCCGCTATAATTCGCAGGTTTGACTCCCAAAAGTCCCAACGCTCCAGCTGATTGTGCCCACCTCGCCGGAATGTGTCCTGCCGTCTTCCCAGGCGAGGCAGTGTGTGATACAAAATAATAATAGCAATAAATCATCTATACTAATATTATAAATCTATCTATACTAATATTATAAAGAGGAAAGATTTGTTTGTTTGTTTGTTTCGAATAGGCTCCGAAACTACTGGACCGATTTGAAAAATTATTTTTCCATTAGAAGCCGACATTGTCCCTGATGAACATAGGCTACTTTTTTTATTTTTTTTTGTTTTCATGTGTGTTTTAATGTTTCCGAAGCGAAGCGAGGGCGGGTCGCTAGTAAGTGATAAATATGATAATAAGATAATAAACCTTAATGCTTTGTGACAGAAGTGAAATAGCAGACGGGTCGGGCGATACCGTAACACCTCTAACACACCGTCCCAGTATATCCTACAAGCAGTTTTACTGTTTAAAAAACGCTGCTCTCAATAAATACAAGCAAGTCACCGCGTTAAATCGTATCGTAAGCGCAGCACATCATAGTCTGAGCCGTTAGGTATTAAGTCGAGATTCCGACCGGCCATTGTCGATTATTACCCTAATTTGTCAATACTGAGACGTAATGATTGTTGGCAGGTGGTACACTGATTGCGTTGACCACAATTTATAAGATTTAGCGGTTAATATAATCCTCGCCCGGACTTTTTTAATAGGATTTCGTCTAAATGTTTTCGTACTTGAATAACTCTTGTCCTTTCTCGAATAACTCTTGTCTTGTTAAACTCGTGTCCAGTTCGGGTTTGTTTCCGAAAATATTAACGAAAATATCTCTAGATAACTCGTTCAAATAATATTCTAATATTCAAATAATATTCTATCAAATAATATTCTAATATTATTTGAACGAGTTATCTAGAGATATTCTCGTAAACAATTCCGGAAGCAAACGCGAACTGGACACGAGGTTAATAATTTTGAATTCATTATTCAGTTAACCAAATCGCTGTCCGGTTTAAGATTTTTGTTGTTTATTTTACAAATCTTTTTAAATTTTATAGCTTAATTGTTCTTGATTTTAGTCCAAACCGCGAGCGATTGGATGATTTGTAAAATAATTATATTAATACACTTTATTTTTTTGCCGCTATCGCTTATAAATTAAACAATATTTAAGAGCTACAGAATGGTAACTGGACAATAACTGTAGCCGGCATCATACTGTTCAATCCGTATTCAGTTTCTTTTGGATTGAGTTAGATGAAAAAAAAAGCAATCGAAATAATTTGGTGCATTGAACTTTTAAAATTACTGTTATTACAGAGACAGATACACGAGCTCCCGGCCTACCGTGACCACTATCGTCACCACTTTGTAATGTAATTACCAGGGCTTAAAGTTGTCCTCATAACAACCACCTAAACATATATCAAATCTAGATTATAAAGTAATATCGCAGTCTCACTCTTCAAACGGCTTCGCGGCACATATACACACGATGGTTGTACCTCACCGCCGATTACGATCTTCGGCCAACTTGTTCCCTGGGTCAGGAAGGTCAAGTACCTGGGTGTCAACCTGGATGCATCCATGACATTCCGCCCGCATACAAAATGAGTCTGCGACCGTGTCGCGTTTATTCTCAGCAGACTTCCATCCCGTGATATGTAAGCGGAGTAAAATGTCCCTTCGGAACAAGGTGACACTTTACAAAACTTGCATAAGGAACATCATGACTTACGCGAGTGTGGTGTTCGCTCACGCGCCCCGCACACGCATAGACACTCTCCAATCCCTACAATCCTGTTTTATTTTTATTTATTTTTTATTTTATTGCTTAGATGGGTGGACGAGCTCACAGCCCACCTGGTGTTAAGTGGTTACTGGAGCCCATAGACATCTACAACGTAAATGCGCAACCCACCTTGAGATATAAGTTCTAAGATCTCAGTATACTCGTAGTTACAACGGCAGCCTCACCTTTCAAACCGAAACTGAATTCGGCTTCATGGCAGAAATAGGCGGGGTGGTGGTACCTACCCGTGCAGACTCATAAGACGCCTGACTCGCCAAGGCGGCCAAGACTCGCCCACCTGACCAAGTGATACTGGAAAGGCTTCCGGCTCATCAGTAATCCCTTATACATAATTTAAAAAAAAAAGTTCGTGTCTACCCGTACGGACTTACTATACATACTATCGAAAAAACTTAATTACGCAAAATAAATGTTACTCGTTTAATTTTTATCCGATAAACGATTAAATGATTTTATTCTTACGCATGTAATTCAAACTTATGTTAATTTAGGACCCATTATCTTCTGACAATTATTAGATTATATATTTTGCATTATTTCATTTAAATCGTAACTACACCTAATCTGAGAAACGTATAGATCAAAAAAGTAATAAACTATTTAATCATCTCAATTACAATTGAGTGATATGTGAAACATGGAAGTCCGACTTTCGTTAGTAATTTGCAAATTATTTATGAAATCTATCTATATATATAAAAATGAATTGCTGTTCGTTAGTCTCCATAATCTCGAGAATGGCTGGACCGATTTGGCTAAATTTGGTCTTGAATGATCAGTGGAAGTCCAGAGAAGGTTTAAAAGGTAAATAAATATGAAATTGCTCGGAATTAAATAAAAATAACAATTTTGTTTTTCCTTTGATGTCCCCCCCGTCAGACGGATTCCTTTTGTTTGTCTTAAATTTATTTTATACAAAAGCTTAGGTCTTTTATTTATCGATTGAGGCACTACGAAGTCTGCCGGGTCAGCTAGTTAGCAAATAAATACTACAAATTATATTATTATAATCTAACTAGATTATATAATTTGCACTATTCATTTAAATCTTAGCTACACCTAATCTGAGAAACGTATAGATTAAAAAACTAATAAGCTATTTAATAAACTCAATTACAATTGAGTGATATGTGAAACCGTGGAGGTCCGGACTTTCGTTAGTAATTTGCGAATGATATGTGAAATATAAAATAAAAAACCTTTAATATAATAAATTAATTCATATTATATTAATATATTAATAGTTTAACTATGTTTTCTAATATAATTATAAGCAAAAGTGATTCATGAACATAGAGTAATTTCAAACAAACTTTCTATTTGTCCGTGAGAAACATTGTCTTTTCATTTGATCTTATTGATCAATGAAGCAAGATATATCACAAAATAAACAGAGCAATGCAAGAATCAGCGTTATTTTATTTTGTTAAAAGGAGAGGATAATGAGCTTATCTGTTTATAGTTCAATCTCTTGGCTTTAAGACTAACAGACGCTTTTGTTATATTTTTTTAATAAGGAAAAAAAGTCGTCGTGGCCTAAAGGATAGGACGTCCGGTGCATTCGTTGTTGCGATGCACCGGTGTTCGAATCCCGCAGGTGGATACCAATTTTTCTAATGAAATACGTACTTAACAAATGTTCACGATTCACTTCCACGGTGAAGGAATAACATTGTGTAATAAAAGTCAAACCCGAAAAATTATAATTTGCGTAATCACTGGTGCTGCATACGATACATGAGAACGACACATGAGCGACGATACATGAGAATCCTCCACTGTATCTCATCCCATCTATGTCATTCTCATTTATGACTCTGGCAAACTGATATCCAGGAATGACAAGTCACGATGTCACTTAAGTCGGTTCTGAGTTACTTTACTAGTGGTAGGGTTCACCTCTTGTGAGTCCGCACGGGCAGGTACCACCACCCCGCTTATTTCCGCCGTGAAGTAGTAATGCGTTTCGGTTCGAAGGGTGGGGTAGCCGTTGTAACTATACTGAGACCTTAGAACTTATATCTGAAGGTGGGTGGCGCATTTACGTTGTAGATGTCTATGGGCTCCAGTAACCACTTAACACCAGGTGGGCTGTGAGCTCGTCCACAAATTTAAGCAATAAAAAAAATAAAATAAAAAATGTGCGGGAACATATTTTGTACAACGTAAATAATTAATAAGACCTATTTTCTCTGTGGAGGAAGTGACCGTACCCTAGAATATTCAAAGGGCTTAGCACTAATTTAACATCATCATCACTATCCTGCCCTTCTCCCAGTTACCTGGGGTCGGCGCAACATGTTTTCTCCTTCCATACTCTTCTATCATATACAATTTCTTCGCTCACTCCCCTCTTACCCATATCGTCTTTCACGCAATCCATCCATTTCTTCTTAGGTCTTCCTCTTCCCCTATATCCTTCCACATTCATAGTTAACACTCTCTTACCAACCTCATTTTCATTTCGTCTCATCACATGTCCATACCATCCCAAACGCGCACTTCTCAGCTTCTCTGTCACAGGTGCCACTTTCAGACTTCCTCTAACATATTCGTTCTGTATTCTATGCATTCTCGTTACTCCACACATCCATCGCAACATTCGCATCTCTGCTGCATGCAATCGCCTTTCATCCGCCACTTTAGTGGTCCAACACTAATTTAACATATATGTACATATAGTAAGACGAGCTCACGACCCACCTGGTGTTAAGGAGTTATCGGAGTCTATGTGTATCAAATTTCACCCACTCACCTTGAAACATGAACTGTAAATATTGTCGAATAACACCTAAGAAATCAGTGACGACGAAAACAATGAATGATATGGTTTTAAAAAAATCTGCAGAGGTCGAGAAGCCAAGAGAACTCGTGTAAAGATATATTTGGGAAAACGCATGACATTCTTGTTATCTGCCCAAATTTGTTTATTTATTTAGAAGTCACACAATAAACATTGTAAGCTTCAAAAAAAGGTACACATAGAAACAACGAGTAAAAGATCTAGCTTGTAACAAAATCCATGTGCGCGAATAAATAACCAAATAACCAAATCGTATTATCATCCAAAAAAATACAGGGCAAGCCTAATAAACTGGTGTACTGGTGGTAGGACCTCTTGTGAGTCCGCACGGGTAGGTACCACCACCCTGCCTATTTCTGCCGTGAAGCAGTAATGCGTTTCGGTTTGAAGGGTGGGGCAGCCGTTGTAACTATACTTGAGACCTTAGAATTTATATCTCAAGGTGGGAGGCGCTATTACGTCTTAGATGTCTATGGGCTCCAGTAACTTAACACCAGGTGGGCTGTGAGCTCGTTCACCCATCTAAGCATTAAAAAAAACCAGTGGTCCCATACTAAACTAGACCAAGCACTTGACCCAATAATTGTATTAAAACAATGCCAATAACATAAACAATTCTAAACATAACCGGTTCGTAAATAGTGTCGCGTATCATTAAATTCATTATTCAACAGAAAAGAAACTGAGCTTTATTTATCAGTACTCTAGGTTCGTTTTCGTGTGAATAAATACTGCGAAAACATTAGAAATAAATGTTAATGGCTATTTAAGGAAAGTCCGTGATATCCGTGTTTTTTAGTTTTAAATATTATCACAACCCAACTTAGTGGTCACCGAAGTAAATGGGCATTACAATGTGTGACGCCGCCAGGATAATTTCCATTGTTTTTTAAAACGACTGTCCTACTAGTCAAGCCGGCATCCATAACTGTTTAACGACAAAAATAGACAATTCTACTACTAATCCGTGTGATGCACTACTAATAGTCAAACAAATATTTGATTAGCGCGATATTATTTTTCCTTCACTAAATTCTTTTTTTTTTTTTTTTTTTATTGCTTAGATGTGTGGACGAGCTCACAGCCCACCTGGTGTTAAGTGGTTACTGGAGCCCATATACATCTACAACGTAAATGCGCCACACACCTTGAGATATACTTCTAAGGTCTCAGTATAGTCACAACGGCTGCCCCACCCTTCAAACCGAAACGCATTACTGCTTCACGGCAGAAATAGGCGGGGCGGTGGTACCTACCCGTGCGGACTCACAAGAGGTCCTACCACCATTCGTTAGTGGACAGTGTTTTTAAGTAAGAGATAGCTTGATAGCTGCCGACACAATGAGTTTTGTGGGCGTTTGTATGCTTAATGTAAGTATTTTAACGTTCTCTATAGCGTAAAAGTTAACTCAAATTTGTATGGAGTTGGAACGTTTGTCTACGTTTGCCCCTAATTTGCGTTAACTTTTACGCTATCGAGAACCTTAAAAAACTCGCACTAAATACATAGCAGTGGGCAGCAGTTTGACTGTGTCAACAGCATTGTTGGCATCCATGAGCGATGCTGACTCCGTATCATCAGGTATGCTCATCTGTCTATTAAGGCAATAAAAAATTATTGACAAAAATATACGAGACGAGACTACCCATTAGGTCACGGACATTGAAGCTATTCATAAAAGTGTGCTTTCTATTAATTAATTTAGAAATTTTGAAAATTAATAAAGTTTATTTCCGCTTCTTGTAGGTATGTCGGTAGTGAGAAGTGAATTTTTATTTTATTTTCATACCTAATCGTCATATCTTAATTTATGCATATGCCTCATAATTTTCTTAATCACAAGAAATTTTTAGTTTGATGCTTAGTCAGGCAATTTCGTATTAAAATATAAAATTACATTTGCAATTCTTTAATTTTTGAAAACCATCTAAAGATGTTCTGTCCGCAATCTTCTTTTTTTTTTTTAAGTGATTTTATGACCTGGTAACTAAGACCTTTAAGTCATGTCTTATTTTAATTTATATTCTTGTTTTTTATGAAAAATGATAATATGGAGTGAAATGAAATTAAAATGATTAATTTGAGACGTTAATCAACTGGGATGAAATTAAATGAAATGAGATGATATGGAATGAAATATAATCTTAGTAAAATGGTGGTCATTTACTAAGATTTTTTCAGTGGACTTTTTGGAGGATCCCGAGAAGTTGCGTCCAGCGCCTTTGTTTCATTTTCCCACATTTGTGCACTTTCACAGATATTAAACAGTTAATAAACCACCGTTATTACACATTTAAACCTGAAGAAACACTAAATAGACAAAATAAAACAAATCACACAACTTCACTCCTCGCGTTCCCGCCAAAAAGTCCTCCGCAATCTTCTGTTAGCATGATTAACCTTAAAACCCTGAATAATATTATTGTTAAATATTTCTAACAACCAAAAAACATGTATCATTCAAAATAAAACATTGCCCTCTTAAGCCAGTACCACAGTTTTACTTAACGGTATTCATGTGTTTATGTTTTATTAAAGTCATCATGCTGTAGTGCGCTGTGTATATTTGTGAGTAATGTTAAGCGTCCACTAATGAACACGACACAGTGCTTATCAATATTTGGTATATTCGCGTTATGTGCGGCTGCTGATTTTTTAATTATAAATTCACTACTTGTTACAACATTTAAAAAGATTAATAAATGGAATTCGCAGGGGCGACCAATCCGGATTAGTCGGCGAAAATTTTTGGGTCAAAAGAAAATGGCCCATCTTCCGCCCACGAGTTGGGGACAGAAAGTGTGACATGTCATAGTTGAATTTACTAAAACCCTGTGTCATTCAATAACCTTAGACGAGACAGAATTCATCCAAAGCAGGCTAAGCGCAAAGTGACGCGCTAAGCGCTGAGCGAACGTCTTCTCATCACACTGGATGACGAACCGATGCCACATTAACTAGGCCTCTCAGTCTGTAGACTATTCGAATCCCACCTAGACAGCGATGCCAACTCATTGTGCTCTGCACTTCACCTCACTCATCCTAGTTTTGAAACAGCGTGGGTCGGAGAGTGGTGCCAACCGTCACGCGGTTATTCTTTGCTAAAGAAGAATACACGTGTAAATCATCATAGATGTTTTCTTGTATGGCCTCGGTTGCCCGTTCCCAAAACCTACATGCGAAGGAAACCCGAAACACCTCGTTAAACCAGGATTCGAACGGAAGCTCTATCCTCTATATTTATTTCCTAATAGTTCACCAGAAACAAAAGGTCTTAAGCCTTCACGTGAATAACAAAAGGGGAAACTCCTCAACAAAAATTGTGTAATCTACCCTGCCATTAGGATATATGTGATTCCGACATTTAAAGTAACTTACACTTAAAGTTTTTGAACACTTAAAGTTTTTTTGGGCTGATTTACTCAAATAAAATTTCTCAATTTTTTAATATCGAAGGGATGGTAATTAATAAAAAAATCATCTGACGTAAACTCTGTACGGCACTAAATCGCTTAGTGGGTGTAAAATGTATTTATACCAAATCACTTTGGCTTCAACACATAGTCAATAATAGCCCAGTCGGTCAACTTTTTTGTCGTTTACTAGTTACTCTCTTTCAATTACTCCTAACACTCGAGATTTAAATTTTACCGATTTGAATTACAGGACAAATGTTGAACTTAGTACGTAGAAAAAATTGTATAGTATTTAATAATAATAAAAATGGCACAAAAAACAGACTTAAATAAGTGTCATATTCCCACGTAAAGACACCAACAAAATGATTCTTTCACTTGATATAATTCGTAATGTTCTATTTTTTTCACTAAGTATCTGTGTCAGTGAACAAATTGTAACTGTTTCCGGGGCTTGTGGTCAAAGCATCCAAGTTCAAATTTCAGGTAAACAATGAGTACAATTTCTCAGAACCGTTAATTTCGTTAAATTACTATATTGCTGTTTATCATTTAACACTTTTGATAAGCCTAAATTTAATTGAGGAATTTACTAACTTTACTGATTTACAGTATACTAATATACTAACTTTTAAAGGGGACGCGTAAAGTAATCGTTTTAAGGCTAACTGGCGGTACCAACTCACGCAGACACACCCTGCTACGATTGGAACTCGAAATCGGGATGAAGGGTAGAGTTACATAAAAATATTACCTAATATTATTAGTAGTATTAGTATTAACAGTAAACCAAACGCTATCTGTTATCAGTGTATTCTCAAGTACTTCGGTCACATCGCTCGTAGAAACCCTGATAATCTAGAAAAGCTGATGGTAATTGGTCAGGTTGACGGGAGAAGATCACGAGGACGCTCACCTATTCGCTGGGCTGATCTGGTATAGATGCTCACCGACCTGCCAACAACACAGGCTATCAAGACTGCCGATGACAGGAAGATGTGGAGAAACATAGTGCATCGAGCTATCAACACTTAAAGCTAGATACAACCTTCAGCAATGAAAAGACCGACTCAGAAGAAGAAGTAACCAAACTTTTTGTCGCGCAAAATCCCTGACTTGAAAGTCAAGTCGAAAAAGCCGACGGTCAAGTTAACCACCAACACTGGTCTTGCTTGCGTCAAAGTTTCTCGATGCCAATCGGAAGTTGCGGTGAACGATTAGTGGATTCAACTCTCAAATATCCCACAGCCCCAACCTGTGGGGTGAGGTTGCCGCAATTCAAACCCCATCACAAGAAGTATGTGTACGTAAAATAAAAAGATCTTAACAACGACAAAAATAAGTCAGCTATTAATTTAGATTAATTATGAAAAATAAAATAGAACCGTGTGATCTATTGGCCTTCAGAACACAATATATTTTCGAAACACCTTATTTAGTTAGTAATTCACATGCTCACCTAAATACTTAGGCTAATGTCGACACATACATTTGGCGTACTTTGAATCAACGATGTCTTCATTATGAAACTCTTTTAAACTGAAGGTGACAATTATTTTTGTGTTCAAAAATATAAATAAATAAATGTGAATGGAATTTAATCAGTCACAGCGACTGGACTGACTGGTCTTTAAAAGTTTCACTACACCGACCGTGTGTAGGGAGAGTTCACCGTTTAAGGCAAAAGAAAACGCGTCTTTAAAGTAGAAAGTGATTTAAAAGTACCATTAATAAAGTCAGTCATCGTGGCCTAAAGGATAAGAAGCCCGGTCTACCCTTATCGGGCGATGCGACTATACTAGCGTTCGAATCCCGCAGGCGGGTAAAAATTTTTCGAATGGAATACCTAATTGACACATGTTCAAGAAAGAAGTAGGTATAAAAAAAATTGTAAAACCCGCTTAAATTATAATTTGCGTAATTACTAGTGGTGGTTGGAGCCCACACCGGTATGTACCACCCGGCCTATTTCTTCCGCGAAACAGTAATCCATTCTAGGTGTGAGACAGTCTTTGTACTATAAAATTGAGATTTAGACCTCAAAGGGCTCAGGAGCCTTGGTGTTAAGTGGTTACTGGAGCCGATTGTCACCATAATGCGAACACCACAACCCACCACCCACCACGCTGCATTAAGTTGAGTTAGACAAAAATAGGACTGGGATTGGAATTTTTTTTTTTGGGATCTTATAATTGAAGAATCAACCAACTATGAATTTTTCAATCCCGTTACATGAAGACTCTCATAATATATATTTTAAGTAACATTGAATATATTAATAATAAATTTTGACATTTTTCTTAGAAAGAATTTAAATAATTCCGAAAAAAAGATATATTATGAATAAGACCGTTAATCTTAAATGAGAATAGATTTAAGTTATTCCCGAAAAATAATCCGTATCAACGGGTAAAAGGTTATTTGGTTTAAGCAACTTTTTTTCAACTACACAGGAAAGTAAGTAATTTAAAGTTTAAAATCTGGAGAAATAGCACGTAACAAAAGAACTTAATCAGCTATTTGAATGGGATAAATTTAATAGAAGTTCAATTAAAAACATCGAACTCTTGATGATAATACCAAATAAAACGCACCATTAATTACAAAGATAAATAAATGTCGCGTATTGAGCTAAATGTCGTTTAAACCGAATATCCCTTCACCTCTCGGTATATATTCCAAACACAACTTACTGAAATAAAAAGTTACAATTAAATAATCCTTGTTTACTAAGCACAGGCACTATCACAACACGGCACGATCTAGCGTTTTGAAACACGCTGTACGCGGACGGTGGTAAACGAGAGCGCGTGCGGTAGCCCTGTCTCGCAGACGTGAAATGCAGCGAGCTTCGTTGTGCCGGCGGCCGTGCGTGAAAGCTTGGACGGTATCTCCGTGAAGTGAACAAGTACATTTTAAGTTAATGTAATTGCGATTTAAGATGGATTAGTTACAACTTTAAATGAGTGGCTCTATTTTTTTATTTTTTTTATTGCTTAGGTGGGTGGTGGGTGGATGAGCTCACAGCCCACCTGTTGTTAAGTGGTTACTGGAGCCCATGGACATCTACAACGTAAATGCGTCACACACCTTGAGATATAAGTTCTAAGATCTCAGTATAGCTACAACGGCTGCTCCACCCTTCAAACCGAAACGCATTACTGCTTCACGGCAGAAATAGGCAGGGCGGTGGTACCTATCCGCGCGGACTCACGTATTACTGGTGTCCTGGATTCCTTTCCAGTTACTCCAGGACAGGCGGGCGAGCAAAGGCTCAGCCAGGAGGCGTGGGATTTGCTAATAGCTACCCGAGCGCCTCCGAAGGAGATCTAGCAGCTCATGAGTAGTTGCTTCGCGAATGAATCTACTACCGGATCGGAATCGCGACCCGCTGAGAAGAACCGGCGAGAAACTCAGCGAGCTGATGCATGGGTTAGGTTGCACGTCGAAGTCTTTATCGAGTTCGACGAGTACGGTTACCGGGGACTGGGTTAAAATTTGGAAAAAATATCATAGCAAAAAACTTCTTCAGCTATTTGTATGGGATAAATTTAATTGAAGTTCAATTTAAAACATCGAACTGTTTATGCCAATACCATATAAAATGCAACTTTTATTACAAAGATAAATGTCGCGTATTAAACGAAATGGCGCTTAAACCAAATACTGGTGGTAGGGACCTTTTGTGAGTCCGCACGGGTAGGTACCACCACCCTGCCTATTTCTGCCGTGAAGCAGTAATGTGTTTCGGTCTCAAGGGTGGGGTAGTCGTTGTAACTACATTGAGACCTTAGAACTTATATCTCAAGGTGAGTGGCACATTTACGTTGTAGATGTCTATGGGCTCCAGTGACCAGTTAACACCAGTTGGGCTGTGAGTTCGTTCACCCAACTAAGAAATAAAAAAATAAAAAAAGAGTATCCTTTCACTCGTCGATACATTAATGGGTAAGTTATCAAATATTTCAAATTTAGTAATAAACACGTGTTTTTCACTTCCAGTTTGCGATATTCGATTGCTCAAAAACTTCATAGGTTTCGCGGCAAGAAATTTTATTTGAATTTCTTGGTTACATCTCGCATGCGCATCTTATAGCCAAGAGACAGGTGTTTGTTGAGCTTCCGAGAAAATTTCTCAAGCTCTTCGTCTGATAAATTCTCCGTAGCCCCCTCATCCCGGAGCGTTCGTCTCTGCACCGGTCACTGCATTAATTACATAATCATTAAACATTCTCATATAATTTTATAGACGGTTACGTCACGAACGTTCCCAGTCGCTTTCGTGCATCATCGGAAATTCAAATCGGTTTCTTTCACACGAATTTCTACGTTATTTTTACGTTTATGTATATAAATATTTGATTTAATATATTACGTTGATTTATCATCGATTAGCCAAACGAAAGTATATTATGAAAGTGTATTTCTTAATCGCTCCTCCCTGTTTTTCGCAGTTTTCTTCTAATGAATATTTATCTTCGCCTTCTCTGTCGCATTGATAATATTTTTATACTAGTGGTCCCCCAGTAGTCGAAATTCGACAATACTTAATCTAGATTATCAGTTTGAACAATGATATGGTACTATTGTCAAAGACTTATTATACTTCTATAATCACAGATCTCGCCAAGACTACAATATAGACAAATAATATTAATCTATTCTCAATTTAAATACAGACTAAACAATAACAAAAATTTGACAATAAACACATATATATATGTGTGTGTGTTGTTCCAAATATATTATAGTGTGTGTAATGTTTTTTTTTCATTGATCTAATGTATTTTTTATGCATAATTAAAAAAAGATTAACATTCTACACTCCTCTATATTCTCTATAAGTGCGGAAAACTTCATACTCCTTTGTACGCCCAATTTTCATAAAAAGGGGTACAAAGTTTTTGCTTCACGTATTAATATATAGATAATAAAAAAATCAACTATACTAAAACATTGTCTGCGGTTCCACGGCATCATTACATAAGTACACTTACCAGAATTCTCTACGACGAGTACTTTATTTAAGTGTTAACCAAAAAAAAATTATAATTATGTAATGTATAAGTATCATTTAATACATGCAACCTCGAAACGAGGCTAATAACATATCTGGACCATCTCGATTATAATACCGACAAAATAACTATAACACAGCCATTCCAACGCTTCCTATGTCCGACCGTTTTCGTAAATAAAAGTAAATTGTGTTTGTTTAATTTTATAATTAACGTCAGAGTACCTTGAGATCGCTAATTGGAGGATAGACATTTGACTGTCCATATCAAAATAAAATTACATCAATGATTTTAAATGGCTTCACCATTTTTATTGTTGTAATTTTGAATACAGCAATAACTAATACCATAGAACTTATTTCTCAGGTGGGTGGCGGCATTTACGTTGTAGATGTCTATGAGCCCCGGTAACCACTTAACATCACGTGGGCCGTGAGCTCGTCCACCAAGCGATAAAAAAATCCGGTCGTGATTTGCGTGTGAAAGATTTATGATCGGAATAAATAAATAAATAAATCTAAACTGCCGTAGAGGTTTCTAGGCAGCGGCTTGGCTCTGCCCCTGGCATTGCTGAAGTTCATGGGCGACGGTAACCACTTACCATCAGGTGGGCCGTATGCTCGTCTGCCTACAAGGGCAATAAAAAAAAAAAAAGAAAGGTTTAATTAAGTTTGAACAACTAAAAAATATTTATTTCTTCTAAAACTCAAAACGTCAGAAATGCCCAAAGCTCTTTAATTAATCGTTCGGAAAACCTCAAGTTCACAGACGAATAAATGGCGTTGAAGTTAAACTATAAAAACACTAAAATTCATTCTCGAAATTAACAATTAATTAACGGCTCTTAACAGAAAGTCTGACGCGCATTGCTTTTAGCACTATTGTTTAGTATTCATCACAATAGTGTAACTGAGAACTTCAAAAGAAAACACGATAAAATCTCAATTGTACTATTTACAAGTATAGATTACCAAAAAAAGACGCTTTCTCTCTCTCTCTCTTTGGCAGACCGAGCGTGTCTTTGAGAATTTTATTTACTCAATTCACAGCCATTGCCACAATTGGAAATCTAAAAATTATGAATGAAGCTACCTTCCTTTTTTACCTACCTATTCGCTAGTATCTTAAGGAACTATTCAAGCTTCGCGCAGATGGGTAGGTGAGCTCACGGACTCATGCTGAGACAATTTGCTAACACTAGCCTTAGCAGGAGCAGTGGTTCACAGAACCTACCGTTGGATCGGGATTGGGAACCACTGAGAATATCCGGTGAGAAACTCAGTGGGCTGCGTCTAGGCACACCTTTATACATACTAAAGATAGCAGAAACACTACGTATTCCAATATATTATTACATACAATACGTTATTGAGCCGAACCTAAAACACATTTGCACTTATAATTCGCGCCTCTTTCATAAGTCATACTGACATTACTTAGCGAGCTCCCTCAAAGTCATAACCTTACTATTCTCAAAGAAACTAAGGTTGGCAATGACCGGACAAAGAAAAAAACTAAAAATATTACATATATCATACTTTATATATTTGCAAATATTAGCGAACTTAATGCCTACCAGTCAAACAAATTAAATGTAGAGAAAATAATAGTAGGTGCATTAATAAATAAATTGAATACACAATCACTAACATACACACAAAAATATATAAGTACAGATTAGGTAGCGTAAAAATATAGTTTTTTGCTATATTAAAATAATTAGATTAAAATAAACTTAATAAAAACAAAATATACATTAATTCATTATGATTCTGTTAATTTTTTTTAACAGCATTCACCGAAATAGAATCACCAAGGTTTCAAGCTTGTCTTGGATATATTTTTTATACAATTTATAAGTTTCTAAATATATTTTACTGTTATTATAAGTAGCCTGTGGTTCCAAAAAGTCATCTAAATTTTATTACAATTATTGTCAACCCTGTCCAATACGTTATCTTGTATAACAATAGAGAAAACAAGTAAAAGCCTTAACGTAAGTTTAAGTGATGCATCAAATGGACATTACCACATTTTACGTAACACCACAGCGCTCTTTTAATACCTTTTATATTATTCACATGAAACATTCTTAAACTTCAATTATTTTCTGCTGTTGGGTTGACGAACTAACCACCGCAGTCCAATAATTGTTATGGTATACAATTCTGTACGTTTATGGGGTCAATAGTTACAACACAGTTGAGACGTCGACCTCGTGTCTTGAGGCGCGTGACCCGCGAGCTCTTTCTCTCGTCAATCTATACTAATATATAAATCTACAGTAGTTTTCACGGATGTTCCGTTATAACTACTGAACCATGCATTCCAATTGACTTGAAACTTGGTATCCATGTAGAAAATAAATGTACTTAATGGATAGGCCAATATTTATATGAGTGTTGGACTCCCTAATAATAATGATATTAAATAATAATAATGTTAATTTTAAGTGCTGGCGAGTACGGCTAGTGCAATAGAAATACATTCCAATATGACATTTTACGTAACACCACAGCGTTCTGTTACTACCTTTTCGGGTTAAAGATATTCTTTATTCTCAAAAGAATTACATAAATTCACTTAAATGAGAACATTAAAATAGTTACAATTAATTCAGATCGTGCAGTACATGACAATAATTTACAGTAACAACATGCGACGCTATGCTATAAACAATACATTTAACAAAAACTATAAAGATTATTATTTTCTTAAAATGTATAAACAGGGTAGATTACCACAGCAGATCGCCTCTTAGATTAGATTCTTTACATGAAACATTCTTAAACTTCAATTATTTTCTGGTGATGGACCAACGAACTAACCACCGCAGTCCAATCATTTTTACGGTATACAATTCTGTACGCTTATGTGGTCAATAGATAGAACACAGTTGAGACGTCGACTTCATGTGTTGAGACGCGTGACACGCGAGCTCTTTCTGTCGTCAATGCAATATAAATACATTCCAACATGAATGGCGTCAGCTGTACACAGTAATCCCAGATTAATGATACACAAAAACATCGGAAAAGTCAAACTACTGCCTAAAATATTTGTAGATTATTTTAGGGTTCTCGATATTAAGAAGAGGTTATCAACCCTTGTGAGTAGGTACACGATATTACAGTCATTTGATCTAAACAGTTCACCGGAACATTCATTCATGACATTTTGCTTTAAGAAATATTAAGTATTTATGCAGAACCCTAATGCTAAACACACAAAATTAAGTTTAACCTAGTAATCAACTTAATCTAGCACTCTGTCTAGACGCATGCATCAACCGTTTCCGCTTGGAACCATTTTTGATTGAAATACCATACGATAGCGTCGTAGAGTTCATTTTGAAAGGCGTTTCTTCTGTTTTGAAATCAGAACCAAGATAGAACCAGAGTTTTTTTTTTTTTTAATAATTCGAACAAATCACTCACAGTCATTCGGTCCCAAATTAGGATTATCTGTGTTATGGGTCCCAAAGACTGACATAGGTACCTATATACATTTTTTTGTATATATGAATTTGAAAAGTTTATTATTATTCAACGACTTTATGGCGGGAACGCCAGGAGTGAAGTTTGTGTATTTTTTTTATTATTTAGTGTTTCTTCATGTTTAAATGCGTAATAACGGTGGTTTATTAGCTGTTTAATATCTGTGAAAGTGCACAAATGGGGGAAAATAAAACAAAGCCGCTGAGCGTAACTTTTCGGGATCCTCCAAAAAGTCCACTGAAAAAGTTTCAGTAAATGACCACCATTTTACTGAGATTATATTTCATCCCATATCATCTCAGCTCATTTCATTTCATTCATACCATTTCATTTTCATTTCATTTCATAATATTAAAGATTAGGCTCTATGGTATGATACCTTTGCCTTTTCAATTGGAAAAATAAAGCGACTACTACTATTTATTATTTAACGAACAACGTCAACATGTTTGTGATTTACAATAACAATTACTATCAAACTGTTAGTACTCGTACATATAAACATAAAATAGGCCGAAGATAGATAGGACTTCCAAGCATCTTACCAGATAAAATCGACCTATAAGTTTTTTTTTATCATCTATATATTAATACGTGAAGCAAAAACTTTGTGCCCTTTTTACAAAAATTACGCGGACGGAGGAGTATAAAATTTCCCACACTTATAGAGGAGTGCAGAATTTTTATATATTTTTTAAATTAAGCATAAAAATACGTTAAGCAATAAAAAAACATTGCACACACTACCATGTATTTGACACACACACCCATGCATACTATTTGTTTATGTCAAAGTTTTCTTATTGCTTATAGTCTGTGGTAAAATTGAGAATAGATTAAATATTTTTTGTCTTTATTAATATTTGCATAAAGTCTTGGCGAAATCTGTGATTCTAGAAATATAATTGTCTTTGACAATAGAATCATAATAACACAACAAACTTATAATCTCAATTAATTATTGAGAAGATCGTGTCTCGTGAAGAAAATGATAGTTTTATTTTAACTTTGTTTCGATCTCCGACTAACTCGATTTCCGATTCTCTAAAATTCCGAATCGAACCTAAAAAACCACGCACCGCTTGTAAGATCGATTGGACCAAACAACAATTTATAATCGTCGTAAATCAATCATTGATTTTGAAAAGCAAACGCAACTTTCGCTATTAATAATGATTAGAATAATAAGACTGACTGGGTGGTGCAGCAGAGAATTCTCGAATGCGCCGATGGGCATGGGTTCGATTCCCACATCGGGCAAACATTATGAGTTGAACAAGTTTGTTTGCTTTGTCTGAGTATTTATTATCTATATATCTGTATATTTAAACATATTTAACAACTTCATTATTTGAGAAAAAAAAACAAAAACAAAAAAGCCCGCTGAGTTTGTTTCGCCGGTTCTTCTCAGGACTGTGGCTTTTTTTGGAACCGGTGGTAGAGTTAACATGGTTATTTATATTTTAACATTCAACAAGTGTGTTATACTGACATCTAAGCTGAAATAAATGATTTTGAATTTGAATCTGAATTATTGTTACGTCGGTAAGGGTAACGCAATCTGTCATCAAATAGCAGAAACGAATATTTATATATTAATACGTGCAGCAAAAACTTTGTATCCCTTTTTAAGAAAATTGCGCGGACGGAGAAGTATGAATTTTTCCACACTTATAGAGAATATAGAGAAGGAGTGCACAAGGCAAATTTTTTTTTTTTAAATAATGCACAGAAGATTCATTAAATCAATAAAGAAAACATTACTCACACTGTCATGAATTTGACACACACACATATTTCTTACTTATAAAACTGTGGTCAATTTGAAAATAGGTTAATATTGTTTATCTTTAATATTATTTGTCTATAGTGTAGTCCTGGCGAAATCTGTGATTATAGAAGTATAATAGTCTTTGACAATATAACCATAATAATGTTCAAGCTCATAATTTCAATTAATTATAGTCGAATTTCGACTACTGCGGGACCCCTAGTCATAAGAACTACGTAGTAATATCGAGAACACTCGAAATGTTTAACGCCATCTGTTATCAAATAGTGGAAACACATATCGAAAGGACTCGTCCTATCGGGAATGTTCTCGATGACTGTAGACTTGTCGTGTCGACTATAAAATCGTTGCAGAGATGACATGAAGGCAGTTAGTAAGCGGTTCTACTGGAAGCGAAACAGCGAACGTATCACCTTATCTATCTTATGCTTACATTAACAGTTAGTTAAACTTTAGTGCTTCGGCTAATAGTTTGACCCCGGACAGAGATCGGACGTCGAGTATAAGAGTGCAGGGGAGTCGTTTAATGCGGTAGGGCCCTAAAATTACTTGGGCCCGCGGTCTGCTCCCAACACCTTTCAGATCGTCAAGGCCCACATACTCCGCGCGCCCCCTAGGCGCAGGGACCTCGTAGGAGGTTTGGCGAACAGACCGAAAAACAAATAATAATAAAAAATACTCAACGAAAACAATATAACCGCATAAAGTTTACTTTTCGCAATTGGAAAATGTACTAATATCATAATAAAACATTACTCATAAACTGACCTCGTATTTCTAATCTTAATCCGACAATGTGTTGAAAAAAAAACTAAACAGTCATCAATTACTGAATTCATTATCATTTATGTATATTTATTACAGTAAAAAATTAACACCAAACTATGTATAGCTGGCCACATTATAAATAAATATCTTATAACTTTAAACTAGCAATTCTTGTATATAATTTTATAATCTGAATCTCGGAAACGGCTTCAACAATTTTCATAAAATTTAGTATACAGGGGATTTCGGGGGCGATAAATCGATCTAGCTACGATTTGTTTTCAGAAAATGTTGTTTTATTCGCGTTTTCAATAATCAACTCTTCCCGACATCTATTGGCGAATAATAATACTATTTTTCTTAATTGAGGGTAACTAACCGCTTTAAAGACACAACAAGATGGCGTTATCAAAAAAAAACCCGTCTAGTTTACGTTTAAACGAATACTAAGCAATAGTGAGATGTTTTGAAAAAGGTTTTCTTTTTGTAACATTTTTCTTTTTATTTCAAATTTATTTTTATAAAAATTACATGTTAAATAAAGTTTGCAGTAAAATAAAGTGGTTTATACGCATAAGGTATATAGTAAAGAATATGAATGATTCATACGGTTTAAAAGAGTAGCACGATATCACAAAAGTATCACAAAAAAAAATCTCAATAATTTTTTGATGCAATTTTTCTACATAATACATAAAGTATCAACACTGTTCTTAGTATTAAATACGGACTGATGCATTTATCGCACGTTTTTTCAACTCAGTACTTTGGCACTATCATCCTGTGTATTAGAATCGCGAAACAAACTCTTTTTCGAAGAGTCTGACGATAATCGATAAATATCTTTAAATATTATTAATTAAATAATAATAAACTTTCCAAATTCAAACCGATAAAAAATATATTTAAACATTTAGAAAATAAAGTACACAATAGAATTTAAGAATACCAATTTTGAGGAGTATACAGTATATTAAATAAGGGATTACATAACGTCAAGGAAACGAAAGTTTATAAGAAGCAGATAAATTAAGAATGTTATTAATTGTGCTACATTATCGGAAATGAGCTGTCACATCGCAGACTAATGAAGACGAACTGTGATGGTTCTGTAGAATATTGTATAGAATTGAGTGAACTGGCATTAGGACCTCTTATGAGTCTGCACGGGTAGGTACCACCACTCCGCCTATTTCTGGCGTGAAGCAGTAATGCGTTTCGGTTTGAAGGGTGGCCCAGCCGTTGTGACTACACTTGAAACCTTAGAACTTATATCTCAAGGTTGGTGGCGCATTTACGTTGTAAATGTCTCTGGGCTCCACTAACCACTTAACACCAGGTGGGCTGTGAGCTCGTCCATCCATATAAGCAATAAAAATATATATAAAAAAGTTAGACAATTCAAGCGCTTAATAACAGAAATCGACATAATTACTTCAGTGCGCCGCGTAGGACACCGGTGACCTACATAGCAGCCAATGTGTTAAAAAAATCATTAAAACTTGTATTCATCTAATGATAAGAGCTACCGTTCTTATAAATTAGCTGAAAAAATCCGTCAACAACTTACTGTTGCAAAGCGTATGCTTTTTACAATTACTTGTACCAGCTTGTACCACCGTAGAAGTACATATAGTTATACAGTACAATGGAGAACTTAACGACATACTAGTGGTACCGCAGTAGTCGAAATTCAATTATAATTAATTAAAATTATAAGTCTGAACATTATTATGGTTCTATTGTCAAACACTATTTTCTATAATCACAGATTTCGGCAAGACTACACTGTTAGACAAATAATATTAAACATAAACTATATTAACCTTTTCTAAATTTGACTACAAATTTTAAGCAATAACAAAAGTTTGACAATAAACAATGAGTATATGTGTGTGTCAAATACACGGTAGTGTGTGTAATGTTTTCTTTATTGATTTAATGTATTTTTATGCAAAATTAAAAAAAAAATAGCACCGTGCACTTCTTCTCTATATTCTCTATAAGTGTGGGAAATTTCATACTCCTGCGTCCGCGCAATTTTCGTAAAAAGGGGTACAACGTTTTTGCTTCACGTATTAATATATAGATTAAATTGACTTGTGACGTGTCAATGAATAAACACCGAGTGATGTGTACGGAGAGAAGCTTGCACTTAGTAACGGATAAATACGGACCGGTTCACATAATGGTAACTGTTCTTCTAACGCACCCATGGTAATAAGTGCATCACATGATGTCGTTATTATCGTACCATACTTATTGCTCTGCAATTTGCTAGCAATTCATTTGGATTAGGCTACGGCTAATACGCTGGGCCCTAGAACGTAATAGATGCAATTTCCCTTTAATTTAGTATTTAAAAAGATAATATCTTATGAATTCAATTACAGAACGCCCCTGTACGAGGTGCTTTGTGGATCAAACATCAAAAAGTGTTCTCAACGCGACGTGCTCTTAGCAATTGTTTATTTTATTTTATTGCTTAGGTCCGTGGACGAGCTCACGGCCCACCTGGTGTTAAGCGGTTACCGGAGCCCATAGAGATCTACAACGTAAATGCCGCCACCTACATTGAGATATAAGTTCTAAGGTCTCACTATAGTTACAACGGCTGCCCCACCCTTCAAACCGAAACACATTTAGACATCATCCCCATTTTACTGTCGTATTAATAATAATACCAATTTGTTTAAATAAAACAAAGTATTGATTGAATGATTGGCAGCCTGTTAGCAGCGCGTTAACAATTTTAATGGTACCAATTACAATTGAAAATCCTTAATATTTTTACGGCGTGTTAAAACCACAGGAAATTGGAAATACGGGGTGTTGATATTCTTTATAGTTCGTGATGTCAACGGAACCCTATTTCTAAAAGTTAGAAGACGTCTCGGCGTCGGTCACGTCCCGCTGAGATCACGCCCGACCTTGACACCAGACTTTCCTTCCATCGGTAATGCCTTATACTAACGAACCATTTGAAACAGCGCGGCGTTTTTTAACGTCAACAGTGTTTTATATTTAAAATGGACTTCATAAAAATAGAAGGTTCTAGATTCGCGTGTATATTATTTAAAGTGTGTCACCACAAAACCTTATTCGTGGTGAACCGATTTTGATGTTTTTGTTTTATTTTGAGTACGTTTCATGTAGATCCATTTAAGTTGTATCAAAACCTGGTCAATAGTTTTTAAATAATATTTAATAATGCAAATTTAATTAATTGCCTTCGACTATATCGGTCATATTCTAATTTTATTTCTATGAATTCGATTTTGCTTAAAGTTAAATAATATATAACCAGATAACTTATATATATAACTAAAATAATAATAGATATTTAAAAAAACCTTAAATAAAAGGAGGACTAAAATTAGAAACTGTTTAAATTTAAATATAATCCCAAAAAATATGAATTCTAATTTTACTACACAAATACTTGGGCCTGATATTCAGTTTTAGGGAATTTCATGAAAGTATTCGGCTATTATTATATTATCCAGGAAGGTTTTGTCATACAGACCATTTGGCGCACTTTTATGAGGAGCGTCCGAGACATGTTGCCCCCCCTTGCCTCCCCTCACTACGCCACTGCTTAATAAACACCTCAACAATTCAAACAGCAACGTCATTGAAAGTTCACTTGAATATTATTGATCTTATCAACATTACGTGAGCGGTAACAAACAAGCACGTTATGGAGGAACACGTAATTCTCACATACGTAACTCTGTCTTCATTGAATATAACAGCCCACTGAATTTCACGCCGGATCTTCTCAGTGGGTCGCGTTTCCGATCTGATGGTAGATTCTGCGAAGCACTGCTCTTGCTAGGGCCAGTGCTGGCAGCACTCCCGGTTTGAGCCCCGTGAACTCACCTACACGTTAGGGTGAATCTGAAATATCCTCTTAAGGCTATCAGCATAGGTAGGGAAAAAAAAAGAATATACAGTGAATGCTTTTTTAACAAAATAATATGCGGAACAAGTGATTTAACTAACGAAAATTAGACAGTACGGTCGCCTTAAGGAAGGAATTAGTTAAAACCAAGTTCCAACAAAGAATAATCTAATATTCGATATCCAAGAGTCATGGACGTAATTAAAATTCTTCTTCCAGTTTCTTTCTCTTCCTTTTCTCGCCAGTGTTCAATTTATAAAAATCGCCAACTATTAGATAGATGTACACTCTGCTATTAATGAATGAAATATACATGTCCTTATACATATATATTATTATTAAATGGATGATACTCTACTATCTGATTAAAGATACGGAGCGGAATGAGAGAGATAATGCTAATTTATTTGAGACTTTAATCATTTGGGACGAAATGAAACGAAACGAGATGAGACGGAACGAAATAGGTCAAATGATGCTTATTTATTGAGACTTCAGCGAACTTCATGGATAAAGTAAAAAAAAAACCACATCAGACAGCTTGTTTTATTTTCCCACACTAATGCACTTTCACAGATGCCAATCGGTTAATAATTGTTACACGTATAAGCCTGAAGAAACATTAAATTAACAAAATAAAACTATTCATACAATTTCGCTCCTCGCGTTCTCGCCAAAACTTATTTTTACAGCTTAATTTCGTACACACGTAAATATTTTGCTAACTACCGTGGTATTTTCAATAAAAAAAAACACTTTTTTGATCTTATTGTGTTATATGCCCTCACCAGATGAGCTATGAGCTAAAAAAAAAACTAACAGTATCTTGGGTCTGGCACTTTGTTTGACTTTGACTTTTTTATTGCCCTTGTAGGCAGATGAGCATATGGCCATGGCACTTGATGATAAGTGGTTACCGTCGACCATGGACGTTAGCAATACCGGAGTTAAGTCACTGCCTACAAACTTGGCTTTTAATCGTCACAATAAGAGGATCCAGCTATTAGATAAGCGCCAACCATCTACCCAGTTCAATTTACTGCATATTTTTAACTAATACAACCTCGCATAGCGTACAGAGTTATTCTTCTTTTGCTCCGCCTTATCCCACTAGGTGGGGTCGGCACAGCTGCTTTTGCTCTTCCATTGTCTTCTATCAGCCGTCATCTTAACACTCACTCCTCTCTCCCTTATATCATCATTCACACACTCCATCCATGTCTTCTTCGGTCGATCTCTTCCCCCTCTACCTTCTACTACTATACATCTCCTAGTCACTTGCATCTTCTCTCTACGCATCACATGTCCATACGACGCCAACGCTAAATTATTGTTATCTTAAAATTTAACTCTGGAAATACTTTTAACAGCAACTTTCAATCGGCAGTCGAATTTCGTATTGACTGCGAAAGAATTAACTTTAATTAAAGGGCAATTTGTTTTCGTTCATACCGTTTGGGATGAGACCGTGAGAACGTGTTACGCACGATTTGGTTTTCCTCTATAATAACTGACCTATACATTATTAGAAAGTTGCTGATAATTATTATGTTTCATGAAAGGAATAATATAGTAACGGCGTGTATGTGTAATGTGGCAAATCAAATGATAATAACCGTGGATAAGTAACAAACAGTCACCTGGCCTCAAACTACATATAAAATTCCCTGTCTTAGAACCAGAGTCTGACAGATACACTTGTACTTTTTTGACTAAATAATAGAACAAACTCATGGTTTAAAGTGGGTAACGGAGCCCATTAGACGTTACAGCGTGAATACCGCCACACACCTTAAAACACAAGTTCGAATTCTCAATTTAACTATAGCGTCCCTCCCGATTTTCAAACCGGAAAGCATTTCTGCTTCACGGCACAATCACTCGACACCCCTTTACAAAGATACACGCGACAGACAACTATTAAACGGCCGTCTGGTGTAGTGGTAAGTGACATGGTCACTACACAAGGGGGTCGCGGGTTCGAATCCCGCCAAGGGAAGATATTTGTATGATAAATATAAATGTCTTTCCAGGGTTATGGGTGTATATTAAATATACGTATGTGTATAATAAAAATATTATATTTATTTCCGTTATCTGGTACTTGTAACACAAGTTCTTTACGAACTTAGCACGGGATCAGTTAACGTGGCGTGATTGTTAGTAAATATTTATATTTATTTATTAAAACAAAAATTATCCCTATAATAATACACCGTCAACATTATTATTCAATTACATTATTTAGTTTAATAAAACTACTATCTATTATATAAATACGATCTGTCTAACTGTCTCACTTTGGGAATGTTTAATGACTGCTTAGAACAAATGTACATAATTAAGCTCACAGAGTATCAGTCTCGTTACTCTTGGGAACAGTCTTTAGGATTGTAGTACTTATTTCTGTATTAATAGAAATGTTATACCCTAAGCTGATTGCTCATATTACTTCATACAAATCACCAATTAGTTACCATTAGAAAACAATTTGTGAACAGCAACTAAATGCGTATTAGAATAATGTCGTAGTACCTACCATGTACCTACCATGAATTAGGTAGGTACTTTTTAGATAGATCTAAAGAAAATGTAAACAATGTTTTTTTTCTCGCCAATAAATTTTGGACGAACTTTTTAAGTAGTGACGCTTACCGTTCTATTTCCATTTTCCTTTAATATTACATGTATTATAAAATCGCAAAGGCAATCAAGCTCCTCAATGCAAAATTAAAACATTCGTTAACGTTTTTATACGAGCTGCAGTTGCACTACTCACTTGACTGACCAATTCCTTAAAACCTTTAGGCGTTTCGTTGGCAAATCTGAAGAGGAATTAGTCGAGAATTAAATACTGGAAAACAATAGGAGTGACCGAAGGAAACCGAAGCTAGATACACTATCACAAGAACTCACTTGCTGCCATCAAAAATGTATAAATTTATAGATAAGCAAATCAATGTTTTGAAACAAGTTAAAAAACGAATGGCTATCTTTAAATGAGAGATTGAAAAGTGTCAAATAGCAAAGATCTCTTCCAAGCAAAGAAAGTCAGGATCTTAAAATATACATCAGAATTAACCAATTATGTTGCTGAACAAAATTCAAGAATTCAAAACGGGTTCTTAGTTCGTTCATCAAATGTCCTGTACTTTTGAAAAAGTGGACCGCAAAACACCCACTCCCAGTAAACTGTGCCACTTGTGTGAGGCGCTTCAATAAAATTTGAATAATAATCGAGTCACAACTGCTATCACTAATAAGTGAAAGTCCGATCATGTGTGTAATGGAAACGAATATTTTTATATGTTTTAGTTCTAGATTCGTGCGTTGAGCGGATGAAATTAAACAAGAAAAGTCATTTCATTTTGATGTGGTCTCTGTCCGAAATTTATTCATTCCAAATAGAACAAACATTTTTTCTAACTTTTCGGACAAAAGGTGTTTACACTTCAACTAAATTGTGTAATAGTCGTCCAACCCTTCAGACCGGAATTTGTAACTGTTTTGCGGCAGAAATAACCCAGATGCTGATGACCTGTACGCACCTATTTACAATACGCCCTACCACTAATAGTAATTTAATAACCATTCATGCTGATTTCTGGCACAACGACTAGCATTTTTTCTGTATATTCGTTGATAAATTTCCCCTCATATTTCTTCTTGCATCGTTCTCCTAAATACTGAGAATCGAAACTTCCGTACATCACTTTTTGGTGACGATAATTCGTCCATAAGCTAGCTCTGAATAGCTTATTTTTGTGTCTCTATGTAGCCATATGCGGTCACTTTAACCGACTTTTCCGTTTTCAATTTTTTCCTATTGACATACATATAGAGACATTTTAGTCTTGTTGCCATTAAATAAACAGGAAGCAACAAAAAGTAATTAAAACCATGACTGTTGAAATTGCCCGACTTCCTTTTTCAATTTAATAGCCGCCGTCTCCCGTGTCTTGTACCGCACATCGATAAATATTAAAAGCTATAAACTTATACAGCATCTTAAACCAGTAGAATAAAGATTATAATCGTTGAACGAGACCTTCGTAGCGTGCTACTATTCCGACGACTTTCGCTTTTGTCTTCCAGTGTCAGATTACTCGTCTAATTCGTTTTTATTTGTTTTAGAAATGTTTCTGGATATTATGATACTGATTTCTTCTTTTATCGCTGATACATGAGCCGTCGCTTGATTGGCAGGCGAATGTTTTCAATTGGAGTCACTTTACTCATTGAAACTTAACATGTGTGAGTCGCTTCCAAGTAATACAAACTGGCTCAAGCTGTTGACGGGCATTATTGATTTCATTTAAACCAATTAATTATTTATTTATATCAATTAGAAGTTAGAATTAATCCAATTCCGGGGATATAATTTTAGTGAATCCTACTTTCGCCTTTTATTATCCATTTGTTGATGTCTTACCCAAAACTAGTCCAAAAATTAAAAGTAGGTAGTCCAGCGGAAGGTAATCTAATAATATCTACACCAAACCGCAATCGCTTAAAATTACCATACTCTTTGACGTTCATACAGAAATATTAACTAGCTATGTAAATAAGGTAAAGTTAAAGACACACAAGAAAATCACAATATTGCTTATCGACATTGTGGCTTTATTATTTGCCTTTATCGTTTTAAAAAAAGATGAGCTGCGGTATTGTTTCAGATGATTTAAGTTGTAAAAAAGGCAATACAGTTCTGTTTTAAAACCTCATTCAAAATTTTTTTCGATAATTAAGTCACGTATAATTTAATCAAGCATTAAAACGTTCTGACATTCCGTATTATGTGTGTATTTTGCAGCTTTTATAAAATATATAACGAAATAAAAACATTGGAAAAGTTAAAGAACATATTCGTAAAATAAACAACATAATGTTATGTTCATAAGTCGCAAATAACTTGTCAATTATTTTTTTAATAGCATAATACAGGATAAGCTGCTATATAAGGACAAGGTAATAAGATAATATATTATGTTCATTCGAAGATGCTTGAGTTGCAGTGAATGTTGGTGTAATTTTGAAGTCGTCGTGGCCTAAGCGATAAGACATCCGGTGAATTCGTGTTGAGCGATGCACCGGTGTTCGAATCTCAGGCGGGTACCAATTTTTCTAATGAAATACGTACTCAACAAATGTTCACGATTGACTTCCACGGTGAAGGAATAACATCGTGTAATAAAAATCAAACCCGCAAAATTATAATTTGCGTAATTACTGGTGGTAGGACCTCTTGTGAGTCCGCGCGGGTGGGTACCACCACCCTGCCTATTTCTGCCGTAAAGCAGTAATGCGTTTCGGTTTGAAGGGTGGGGCAGCCGTTGAGACTATACTGAGACCTTAGAACTATATCTGAAGGTGTGTGGCGCATTTACGTTGTAGATGTCTATGGGCTCCAGTAACCACTTAACATCAGGTGCGCTGTGAGCTCGTCCACACATCTAAGCAATAAAAAAAAAAACATAATGTTCATAAGTCGCAAATAACTTGTCAATTATTTTTTTAATAGCATAATACAGGATAAGCTGTTATATAAGGACAAGGTAATAAGATATTATGTTCATTCGAAGATGCCTGAGCAGCAGTGAATGTTGATGTAATTATAAAATTAATTATAGCAAGCTGAAAGTAATTCACTGGCGCTTTGCAAATAACTATTTACCATTAAAATTTACTTTTTGTTTTTGGTTTCATGGTAAACGTTTCATATTTTACCAAATGGCTAACTTAATTTTTGGATTGGCACATATACTTTTAGTCATATCATTTAAATATTTTTCAACACTATTTTAGCTCGGATAATGCTACTACTCTTAAATTATTATTTTAAATGAATACGAAAAATGTTTTTTTTCTTGTTTTTTAAGTCCGGAGGAATTCGCCGGACTTCCCACCCTTCACTGAGGATGGCGGGCGGGGCATGTCGGAGTCGAACCGACTAAAACCCCCTGTCGCTCAACAGCCCGCATGCGGATCTCGCATGAGACAGAACTTATGAAAAGGCAAAGGGGGAAGTGAAGCGCTTAGTGCGGAGCACATGTCTCCCACCACCCTCCCCCTCGGGACGCCGGAGGGACAGTCGTCGGCGCCACGACCACCAGCCCTCTCGATCAGACAAAAAATGCTTGAAATCGCATTTAGGGTTACAAACTTTTGTTGTTGTCTAATCTCTATTAGGTATTTCGATGAGTGAAGAAACTTTTGCTCACGGTCCTCTTAAAGTTAGACTAGTCCACAGCTAACAGATCGGTAGGCAGCGGCTTGGCTCTGCCCCTAACATTGCTGAAGTTCACGGGCGACGGTAAACACTCACCATCAGGTGGGCTCGTCTGCCTACAAGAGCAATAAAAAATTATACCACAAATAAAGAAAAAAGCTTATGACAGAATTCAGAATTAATTAGAATAAAGCTACCCATCTTCTCTATTCTTTTTCACAGCAAATATATGTAAGATTCTCTTAAAAAAGTAGTACTTTATATATTAGATACTAGAACAAGCATAGTAGTCGAAATATAGTTGAGAACATTAAAATTTATATTCTCATAAACCCGACCATGAATATCACAGTTTAATCAATTATAAACAATTCAATTAAATACTAGATATACACGAATAGTATTTGTATTAGTTTTATAACTTTTTGTGGATTGCATTGCGCCTATGTGGATAAGCGCAAGCGATTAAGCATAATATTGTATAAAATCTTAGTTAATAGATAAATTACTAATTGGCTATGATACATATTTAATGAAATTTTTATTTCAAATACCGAACATTCAAAATGGTTTTTCTATACTAATATACTAATACTAATACTAATAATATTATAAAGAGGAAAGATTTGTTTGTTTGTTTGTTTCGAATAGGCTCTGGATACTACTGGACCGATTTGAAAAAGTCTTTTTCCATTAGAAGCCGACATTGTCCCTGATGAACATAGGCTACTTTTATTAATTTTTTTTTAATTTTTTTTTTTTTGGTTTCATGTGTGTTTTAATGTTTCCGAAGCGAAGCGAGGGCGGGTCGCTAGTCATGTAATAATTATGTAGTTGCCGACATTTGTGTAGTACAATTCCAAATAGAAATTTCATAGTCGCGGCATATGATCATATGATTCGACTCCCCTGGACTCTTCGCCCAATCGTCCAATCTCCTCCGAGGTCAGAACCCGGATGAGGTAAGGGAGTTACCGCGGTCAACGCCACAACCAGACGGCACAGGTCACCCCAAGGACGCCCGGCCGACGGAGTCTTCGAGGCGAATCGAAGGCTCTGAAACGTCGGCCGTCTCGGTACGGCAGCGCGTCAGGCCGCTCAGACAGTGCCGCTGGTGTCCCAGAATACCCCGCCGGACCAGAACCAGCCTGCCGTGTCTGGACGCGATACACCGCCAACCGGTTGTTCTTTCGTATCTCCTTGGCAGCGCGCTAGAGTGCTAGTAGCGCGCCGCGCGGCCTCTACCCCCTCAGGTCGCCCCTTGACCTTCACCGGGGGGAAGCCGCCATCTACAGGGATCCGGACCCAGCCATATTTTTTTTCAGCCAGTCGTTAGTATTATTATACAGTAACATGACCGAACCTTTATATAGTTCATATCTAACAATTCTCATACATTCTGAACGCGAATCATTTCGTATAATTGCTACAGTCTATAACGATTGACCACGTTTGTTCCGGTTCCGTTGCAACATCACAATATATCTACTTAATATCTATATGTTGATGTAGTTAACATAACCTAACTCACGGTCCACCCAATTCATTGATTACTAGAGCCCGTAGACAACAACAACGTAAATGCCGCCACCCACTTTGAGACACAGTTTCTAAGTCTCAGTTTTTCCAGTACAGACGCTGCCCCACCCTTCAAGCCGAAACGCATTACTGCTTAACCGCAGAAATAGGCCGAGTGGTGGTACCTACCCGTGCGGACTCACAAAACGCCCTACAATCAGTAATCAGGCTAGTAATAATTCCTCTTTCGCCTTCAGAACGAACCCAGAAGTATCTAGCATACTTCCATGGACTACGGTAATTATCTATTGGAGTACAAAAGTTAAAACACTACAAAGGGGACGGCCCATTTCAGGCCCAAAGCGGACAATAGATTAGAGAAAAAATACTTAGTGCATTAATTTTGTCATAAATAAATATGCATTTACTTTCTTCCAAATAAGCGCCACTACAGTTTACAATAAGTAGTTTAAAAAAAGTAACTATTGAAAAAAACAAGAATATTATTTTTGCGGGAAAAATATTGCCAGCATCAAAACCTTTTACGTATTAAGTAAACATTTTAAGTATATAAAAAAACATATAAATAAATCATTTTAAATATTATCATTAATCAATCGATTTTAATCGATTTTAAGCACATAAAATAACATCAAAGACATACCCATTGGACTTTAACTTGTTACTATACTTGAGACCTTAGAACTTATATCTCAAGGTGGGTGGCGCATTTACGTTGTAGATGTTTGTGGGCTCCAGTAACCACTTAACACCAGGGTGGCTGTGAGATCGTCCACCCATCTAAGCAATAAAAAAAAACTTAACTTGTATTGTTATTTAAATATGTACAACTAAAACAAAACATAAAAAATAAAATATGATGTGTACTCGTAAAAAAAAGATTAAGAAATAAATCAAATATCGATTATTTTAAAAAATGATCGATATATGAATTTCATGTAATTATTTTTCTTTATACTGACAACACTGATTTTAATCTGACTGACTGACACTTCGCTTGCTGCTTGTGCTTGCGTACAAAATGGATGTGTTTTGATTTTTCTTCGATTTATTTTGCTTTTATCAATAACGTTTCATACTACGGCTGAAAACCATTGTGTGAATTGTGGTTTTAACCTGACCGAGATTTAAAACCGTCTATATGCTCTCCTGTGCTATTTTTAGATGATTTACTAATTGTGTATGAAGATGAAGAAAATATAGATATTTAAAGAAGTATGTGTGTTTTTTATACCCTAATAACTACAATTGGATAAAAATACATTAGGAACATCTTAAACATTAAAAAAAGAAAAGTTCTTGAGGTATTTATATAGAAAATTAACCTCAAAACGAGTTTTTTTATTTTTATTATATTTTTTATAATAGTGGCGTCAATTTCAATATATTTTTTAGATATCTAATACATTTAAGAATTTGAATCAGTCCATTTTTATAGTAATATTTGATGTCCACCTTGGGCCTAGCACACTATGGAGAGTGGGCATTCCCCTTTAATAACCTTTATGATGATTCCATTATCTCGTTTTTTCATCAATATTAGAGAGAGAGAGAGAGAGAGTGAGAGAATACACTTTATTGCACACCAACACAATTTACATTCAAAAAAACAGTCAAAAAGCACATACATTTGTACAATACTACCTATAGAACCACTGCGTTCACCCACAGTCCGTTGACACGTACCATTCGGCTTTGGAATGATCACCCTACACGGTGTTTCCCGAGCGCTATGACATGTCCTTCTTCAAACAAGGCTTATGGAGAGTACTTAACGGTAGACAGCGGCTTGGCTGTGCCCCTGGCATTACTGAAGTCCATGGGCAACGGTGA